>NC_083293.1:9012838-9337838 GCF_963506605.1 Zootoca vivipara | reverse complement strand
CCATTTTAACACTCCACGTTTCGTAATTTGAGTCATTTAAAAGAGGACACAAACTCTTGGGTGTTTGATTTGAATCCCCGGCTTTAGCCATTTTGCTTTTGTAAGCGTGCTGCTAGCTTCTGACTTCAAAGTACAAAGAAGCTGAAAATTAGGCTTTCGGCAGGCATCTGCAATTAAGCTACCACTTTAGAGGTTTTATTGCCGCTATAAATCAGTCCCGGTTACTCACTGCTCCATTGATAGGGAACGCAGACGTCCGTGCACTTCCTCCCCTGGAACGCAGGAACCGGTGACTCCCAAGCAGGCGAAATTCCTCAGTATCAGCTGCTGCAGATTGAGGCCTGTTTACGTGCCTGTTTTCACGCTTTTCAGAGGTCCGAAGATCGGAACCAGAGCTCTGCCAGAACTCTGCTACCACTGTTGGAATATTGGGGTGTAAATCACCAATATTCTTACTACTGCCACTGGCTTCGGTAAAGAAGACAGCAAACAATCGTAGGTGCTAATCTACGTTTATTCAGAGAGTGTGTGTTCAGCCATCACTCTCCAGTTCAGAAGAAAGTGAAAGTAGAAACAGAACAAAGAACATCACATGACAGGAGATCAGGTTACAGCTTGAGCTCCTGTGTGGGAAAGTTACAGCAATCATATAAAGTAAACATTCATCCACATGCAGCATCTGTGCCATGCAGAGGATTTATGCTAACATATTTATCCTCTATCTATGCATTCTGACACTCAAACAATGTGTTTTGCTTCAATTAGGCTCATTTTACAAAGGTGCTTATTTCTGGAGTGAACTTGTAGTTCTACTCAAGAGTAAGCAACTAAGCGAAATAAACCTATAGAACGCTTATTTGGCTTCTATCTATGCATTCTGACACTCCACCAATATGTTTTGCTTCAATTTGGCTCATTTTACAAAAGTGCTTATTTGCTTATTTCTGGAGTGAACTTGCAGTTCTACTCAAGAGTAAGCAACTATGCGAAATAAACGTATAGAACGCTTATTTATCTTCTATCTATGCATTCCGACACTCCAAAAATGTGTTTTGCTTCAATTTGGCTCATTTTACAAAGGTGCTTATTTATTGAGTGAACTTGCAGTTCTACTCAAGAGTAAGCAACTAAGCGAAATAAACCTATAGAACACTTATTTGGCTTCTATCTATGCATTCTGACACTCCACCAATATGTTTTGCTTCAATTTGGCTCATTTTACAAAAGTGCTCATTTATGGAGTGAACATGCAGTTCCACTCAAGAGTAAGCAAGTAAGCGAAATAAACCTATAGAATGCTTATTTGTCTGTTATCTATGCATTCTGACACTCCAACAATGTGTTTTGCTTCAGTTTTGCTCATTTTACAAAGGTGCTTATTTATTGAGTGAAATTGCAGTTCTACTCAAGAGTAAGCAATTAAGCGAAATAAACCTATAGAACGCTTATTTGTCTTCTTTCTATGCATTCTGACACTCCACCAATATGTTTTGCTTCAATTTGGCTCATTTTACAAAAGTGCTCATTTATGGAGTGAACATGCAGTTCCACTCAAGAGTAAGCAACTAAGCGAAATAAACCTATAGAACGCTTATTTGTCTGTTATCTATGCATTCTGACACTCCAACAATGTGTTTTGCTTCAGTTTGGCTCATTTTACAAGGGTGCTTATTTCTTGAGTGAACTTGCAGTTCTACTCAAGAGTAAGCAACTAAGCGAAATGAACCCATAGAACGCTTATTTGTCTTCTTTCTATGCATTCTGACACTCCAACAATATGTTTTGCTTCAATTTGGCTCATTTTACAAAAGTGCTTATTTCTGGAGTGAACATGCAGTTCTACTCTAGAGTAAGCAACTGAGTGAAATAAACCTATAAAACGCTTATTTGTCGGTTATCTAGGCATTCTGACACTCCAACAATGTGTTTTGCTTCAATTTGGCTCATTTTACAAAGGTGCTTATTTCTTGGCGTGCACATGCATTTCTACTCAAGAGTAAGCAACTAAGCGAAATAAACCTATAGAACGCTTATTTGGCTTCTATCTATGCATTCTGACACTCCACCAATATGTTTTGCTTCAATTTGGCTCATTTGACAAAAGTGCTTATTTCTTGAGTGAACATGCAGTTCTACTCAAGAGTAAGCAACTAAGTGAAATAAACCTATAGGACGCTTATTTCTCTTCTATCTATGCATTCTGACACTCCAACAATTTGTTTTGCTTCAATTTGGCTCATTTTACAAAGGTGCTTATTTCTGGAGTGCACATGCATTCCTACTCAAGAGTAAGCAAATAAGCAAAATAAACGTATAGAACGCTTATTTGTCTTCTTTCTATGCATTCTGACACTCCAACAATGTGTTTTGCTTCAATTTGGCTCATTTTACAAAGGCGCTTATTTCTTGGCGTGCACATGCATTTCTACTCAGGAGTAAGCAAATAAGCGAAATGAACCCATAGAACGCTTATTTGTCTTCTATCTATGCATTCTGACACTCCAACAATGTGTTTTGCTTCAATTTGGCTCATTTTACAAAGGTGCTTATTTCTGGAGTGAACATGCAGTTCTACTCAAGAGTAAGCAACTGAGCGAAATAAACCTATAGAACGCTTATTTGTCTTCTATCTATGCATTCTGACACTCCAACAATGTGTTTTGCTTCAATTTGGCTCATTTTACAAAGGTGCTTATTTCTTGGCGTGCACATGCATTTCTACTCAGGAGTAAGCAAATAAGCGAAATGAACCCATAGAACGCTTATTTGTCTTCTTTCTATGCATTCTGACACTCCAACAATATGTTTTGCTTCAATTTGGCTCATTTTACAAAGGTGCTTATTTATTGAGTGAACTTGCAGTTCTACTCAAGAGTATGCAACTAAGCGAAATAAACCTATAGAACGCTTATTTGTCTTCTATCTATGCATTCTGAAACTCCAACAATGTGTTTTGCTTCAATGTGGTTCATTTTACAAAGGTGCTTATTTCTGGAGTGCACATGCATTCCTACTCAAGAGTAAGCAAATAAGCAAAATAAACGTATAGAACACTTATTTGTCTTCTATCTATGCATTCTGACACTCCAACAATGTGTATTGCTTCAATGTGGTTCATTTTACAAAGGTGCTTATTTCTTGAGTGAACTTACAGTTCTACTCAAGAGTAAGCAAATAAGCGAAATAAACCTATGGAACGCTTATTTATTCTCTTTCTATGCATTCTGACACTCCAACAATGTTTTTTGCTTCAATTTGGCTCATTTTACAAAGGTGCTTATTTCTTGGCGTGCACATGCATTTCTACTCAGGAGTAAGCAAATAAGCGAAATGAACCCATAGAACGCTTATTTGTCTTCTATCTATGCATTCTGACACTCCAACAATGTGTTTTGCTTCAATTTGGCTCATTTTACAAAGGTGCTTATTTCTGGAGTGAACATGCAGTTCTACTCAAGAGTAAGCAACTGAGCGAAATAAACCTATAGAACGCTTATTTGTCTTCTATCTATGCATTCTGACACTCCAACAATGTGTTTTGCTTCAATTTGGCTCATTTTACAAAGGTGCTTATTTCTTGGCGTGCACATGCATTTCTACTCAGGAGTAAGCAAATAAGCGAAATGAACCCATAGAACGCTTATTTGTCTTCTTTCTATGCATTCTGACACTCCAACAATATGTTTTGCTTCAATTTGGCTCATTTTACAAAGGTGCATATTTCTGGAGTGAACATGCAGTTCTACTCAAGAGTAAGCAACTAAGCGAAATAAACCTATAGAACGCTTATTTGTCTGTTATCTATCCATTCTGACACTCCAACAATGTGTTTTGCTTCAATTTGGATCATTTTACAAAGGTGCTTATTTATTGAGTGAACTTGCAGTTCTACTCAAGAGTATGCAACTAAGCGAAATAAACCTATAGAACGCTTATTTGTCTTCTATCTATGCATTCTGAAACTCCAACAATGTGTTTTGCTTCAATGTGGTTCATTTTACAAAGGTGCTTATTTCTGGAGTGCACATGCATTCCTACTCAAGAATAAGCAAATAAGCAAAATAAACGTATAGAACGCTTATTTGTCTGCTTTCTATGCATTCTGACACTCCAACAATGTGTTTTCTTTCAATTTGGCTCATTTTACAAAGGCGCTTATTTCTGGAGTGAACATGCAGTTCTACTCTAGAGTAAGCAACTAAGCGAAATAAACCTATAGAACGCTTATTTGTCTGTTATCTATGCATTCTGATACTCCAACAATGTGTTTTGCTTCAATTTGGCTCATTTTACAAAGGTGCTTATTTCTTGGCGTGCACATGCATTTCTACTCAGGAGTAAGCAAATAAGCGAAATGAACCCATAGAACGCTTATTTGTCTTCTATCTATGCATTCTGACACTCCAACAATGTGTTTTGCTTCAATTTGGCTCATTTTACCAAGGTGCTTATTTCTGGAGTGAACATGCAGTTCTACTCAAGAGTAAGCAACTGAGCGAAATAAACCTATAGAACGCTTATTTGTCTTCTATCTATGCATTCTGACACTCCAACAATGTGTTTTGCTTCAATTTGGCTCATTTTACAAAGGTGCTTATTTCTTGGCGTGCACATGCATTTCTACTCAGGAGTAAGTAAATAAGCGAAATGAACCCATAGAACGCTTATTTGTCTTCTTTCTATGCATTCTGACACTCCAACAATGTGTTTTGCTTCAATTTGGCTCATTTTACAAAGGTGCTTATTTCTGGAGTGAACATGCAGTTCTACTCAAGAGTAAGCAACTGAGCGAAATAAACCTATAGAACGCTTATTTGTCTTCTATCTATGCATTCTGACACTCCAACAATATGTGTTGCTTCAATTTGGCTCATTTTACAAAGGTGCTTATTTCTGGAGTGAACATGCAGTTCTACTCAAGAGTAAGCAACTGAGCGAAATAAACGTATAGAACACTTATTTGTCTTCTATCTATGCATTCTGACACTCCAACAATGTGTATTGCTTCAATGTGGTTCATTTTACAAAGGTGCTTATTTCTTGAGTGAACTTACAGTTCTACTCAAGAGTAAGCAAATAAGCGAAATAAACCTATGGAACGCTTATTTATTCTCTTTCTATGCATTCTGACACTCCAACAATGTTTTTTGCTTCAATTTGGCTCATTTTACAAAGGTGCTTATTTATTGAGTGAACTTGCAGTTCTACTCAAGAGTAAGCAACTAAGCGAAATAAACCTATAGAACGCTTATTTGGCTTCTATCTATGCATTCTGACACTCCACCAATATGTTTTGCTTCAATTTGGCTCATTTTACAAAAGTGCTTATTTCTTGAGTGAACTTGCAGTTCTACTAAAGAGTAAGCAAATAAGCGAAATGAACCCATAGAATGCTTATTTGTCTTCTTTCTATGCATTCTGACACTCCAACAATATGTTTTGCTTCAATTTGGCTCATTTTACAAAGGTGCTTATTTATTGAGTGAACTTAGAGTTCTACTCAAGAGTAAGCAACTAAGCGAAATGAACCCATAGAACGCTTATTTGTCTTCTTTCTATGCATTCTGACACTCCAACAATATGTTTTGCTTCAATTTGGCTCATTTTAGAAAGTTGCTTATTTCTGGATTGCACATGCAGTTCTACTCAAGAGTAAGCAAATAAGCTTTATAAACGTATAGAACGCTTTTTTGTCTTCTTTCTATGCATTCTGACACTCCAACAATATGTTTTGCTTCAATTTGGCTCATTTTACAAAGGTGCTTATTTCTTGAGTGAACTTGCAGTTCTACTCAAGAGTAAGCAAATAAGCGAAATGAACCCATAGAACGCTTATTTGTCTTCTTTCTATGCATTCTGACACTCCAACAATATGTTTTGCTTCAATTTGGCTCATTTTACAAAGGTGCTTATTTATTGAGTGAACTTAGAGTTCTACTCAAGAGTAAGCAACTAAGCGAAATGAACCCATAGAACGCTTATTTGTCTTCTATCTATGCATTCTGACACTCCAACAATGTGTTTTGCTTCAATTTGGCTCATTTTACAAAGGTGCTTATTTCTGGATTGAACATGCAGTTCTACTCAAGAGTAAGCAACTAAGCGAAATAAACCTATAGCACGCTTATTTGGCTGTTATCTATGCATTCTGACACTCCAACAATGTGTTTTGCTTCAGTTTGGCTCATTTTACAAGGGTGCTTATTTCTTGAGTGAACTTGCAGTTCTACTCAAGAGTAAGCAAATAAGAGAAATGAACCCATAGAACGCTTATTTGTCTTCTTTCTATGCATTCTGACACTCCAACAATATGTTTTGCTTCAATTTGGCTCATTTTACAAAAGTGCTTATTTCTGGAGTGAACATGCAGTTCTACTCTAGAGTAAGCAACTAAGCGAAATAAACCTATAGAACGCTTATTTGGCTTCTATCTGTGCATTCTGACACTCCACCAATATAAAAAAATTCCTTCAGTAGCACCTTAAAGACCAACTAAGTTTATATTTTGGTATGAGCTTTCGTGTGCATGCACACTTCTTCAGATACTTCAGGTGCTTATTTATTGAGTGAAATTGCAGTTCTACTCAAGAGTAAGCAACTAAGCGAAATAAACCTATAGAACGCTTATTCGGCTTCTATCTATGCATTCTGACACTCCACCAATATGTTTTGCTTCAATTTGGCTCATTTTACAAAAGTGCTTATTTCTGGAGTGAACATGCAGTTCTACTCAAGAGTAAGCAACTAAGCGAAATAAACGTATAGAACGCTTATTTGGCTGTTATCTATGCATTCTGACACTCCAACAATGTGTTTTGCTTCAGTTTGGCTCATTTTACAAGGGTGCTTATTTCTTGAGTGAACTTGCAGTTCTACTCAAGAGTAGGCAAATAAGCGAAATGAACCCATAGAACGCTTACTTGTCTTCTTTCTATGCATTCTGACACTCCAACAATATGTTTTGCTTCAATTTGGCTCATTTTACAAAAGTGCTTATTTCTGGAGTGAACATGCAGTTCTACTCAAGAGTAAGCAACTAAGCGAAATAAACCTATAGAACGCTTATTTGTCTATTATCTATGCATTCTGACACTCCAACAATGTGTTTTGCTTCAATTTGGCTCATTTTACAAAGGTGCTTAATTATTGAGTGAACATGCAGTTCTACTCTAGAGTAAGCAACTAAGCGAAATAAACCTATAGAACGCTTATTTGGCTTCTATCTATGCATTCTGACACTCCACCAATATGTTTTGCTTCAATTTGGCTCATTTTAGAAAGTTGCTTATTTCTGGAGTGCACATGCAGTTCTACTCAAGAGTAAGCAAATAAGCTTTATAAACGTATAGAACGCTTTTTTGTCTTCTTTCTATGCATTCTGACACTCCAACAATGTTTTTTGCTTCAATTTGGCTCATTTTACAAAGGTGCTTATTTATTGAGTGAACTTGCAGTTCTACTCAAGAGTAAGCAACTAAGCGAAATAAACCTATAGAACGCTTATTTGGCTTCTATCTATGCATTCTGACACTCCACCAATATGTTTTGCTTCAATTTGGCTCATTTTACAAAAGTGCTTATTTCTGGAGTGAACATGCAGTTCTACTCAAGAGTAAGCAACTAAGCGAAATAAACCTATAGAACGCTTATTTGGCTGTTATCTATGCATTCTGACACTCCAACAATGTGTTTTGCTTCAGTTTGGCTCATTTTACAAGGGTGCTTATTTCTTGAGTGAACTTGCAGTTCTACTCAAGAGTAGGCAAATAAGCGAAATGAACCCATAGAACGCTTATTTGTCTTCTTTCTATGCATTCTGACACTCCAACAATATGTTTTGCTTCAATTTGGCTCATTTTACAAAAGTGCTTATTTCTGGAGTGAACATGCAGTTCTACTCAAGAGTAAGCAACTAAGCGAAATAAACCTATAGAACGCTTATTTGTCTGTTATCTATGCATTCTGACACTCCAACAATGTGTTTTGCTTCAATTTGGCTCATTTTACAAAGGTGCTTAATTATTGAGTGAACATGCAGTTCTACTCTAGAGTAAGCAACTAAGCGAAATAAACCTATAGAACGCTTATTTGGCTTCTATCTATGCATTCTGACACTCCACCAATATGTTTTGCTTCAATTTGGCTCATTTTAGAAAGTTGCTTATTTCTGGAGTGCACATGCAGTTCTACTCAAGAGTAAGCAAATAAGCTTTATAAACGTATAGAACGCTTTTTTGTCTTCTTTCTATGCATTCTGACACTCCAACAATATGTTTTGCTTCAATTTGGCTCATTTAACAAAGGTGCTTATTTCTTGAGTGAACTTGCAGTTCTACTCAAGAGTAAGCAAATAAGCGAAATGAACCCATAGAACGCTTATTTGTCTTCTTTCTATGCATTCTGACACTCCAACAATATGTTTTGCTTCAATTTGGCTCATTTTACAAAGGTGCTTATTTATTGAGTGAACTTAGAGTTCTACTCAAGAGTAAGCAACTAAGCGAAATGAACCCATAGAACGCTTATTTGTCTTCTTTCTATGCATTCTGACACTCCAACAATGTGTTTTGCTTCAATTTGGCTCATTTTACAAAGGTGCTTATTTCTGGAGTGAACATGCAGTTCTACTCAAGAGTAAGCAACTAAGCGAAATAAACCTATAGCACGCTTATTTGGCTGTTATCTATGCATTCTGACACTCCAACAATGTGTTTTGCTTCAGTTTGGCTCATTTTACAAGGGTGCTTATTTCTTGAGTGAACTTGCAGTTCTACTCAAGAGTAAGCAAATAAGAGAAATGAACCCATAGAACGCTTATTTGTCATCTTTCTATGCATTCTGACACTCCAACAATATGTTTTGCTTCAATTTGGCTCATTTTACAAAAGTGCTTATTTCTGCAGTGAACATGCAGTTCTACTCAAGAGTAAGCAACTAAGCGAAATAAACCTATAGAACGCTTATTTGTCTGTTATCTATGCATTCTGACACTCCAACAATGTGTTTTGCTTCAATTTGGCTCATTTTACAAAGGTGCTTATTTATTGAATGAACATGCAGTTCTACTCTAGAGTAAGCAACTAAGCGAAATAAACCTATAGAACGCTTATTTGTCTGTTATCTATGCATTCTGACACTCCAACAATCTGTTTTGCTTCAATTTGGCTCATTTTACAAAGGTGCTTATTTCTTGGCGTGCACATGCATTTCTACTCAGGAGTAAGCAAATAAGCGAAATGAACCCATAGAACGCTTATTTGTCTGCTATCTATGCATTCTGACACTCCAACAATGTGTTTTGCTTCAATTTGGCTCATTTTACAAAGGTGCTTATTTCTGGAGTGAACATGCAGTTCTACTCAAGAGTAAGCAACTGAGCGAAATAAACCTATAGAACGCTTATTTGTCTTCTATCTATGCATTCTGACACTCCAACAATGTGTTTTGCTTCAATTTGGCTCATTTTACAAAGGTGCTTATTTCTTGGCGTGCACATGCATTTCTACTCAGGAGTAAGCAAATAAGCGAAATGAACCCATAGAACGCTTATTTGTCTTCTATCTATGCATTCTGACACTCCAGCAATGTGTTTTGCTTCAATTTGGCTCATTTTACAAAGGTGCTTATTTCTTGGCGTGCACATGCATTTCTACTCAGGAGTAAGCAAATAAGCGAAATGAACCCATTGAACGCTTATTTGTCTTCTATCTATGCATTCTGACACTCCAACAATGTGTTTTGCTTCAATTTGGCTCATTTTAGAAAGTTGCTTATTTCTGGAGTGCACATGCATTTCTCATCAAGAGTAAGCAAATAAGCTTTATAAACGTATAGAACGCTTATTTGTCTTCTTTCTATGCATTCTGACACTCCACCAATATGTTTTGCTTCAATTTGGCTCATTTTACAAAAGTGCTCATTTCTGGAGTGAACATGCAGTTCCACTCAAGAGTAAGCAACTAAGCGAAATAAACCTATAGAACGCTTATTTGTCTGTTATCTATGCATTCTGACACTCCAACAATGTGTTTTGCTTCAGTTTGGCTCATTTTACAAGGGTGCTTATTTCTTGAGTGAACTTGCAGTTCTTCTCAAGAGTAAGCAACTAAGCGAAATGAACCCATAGAACGCTTATTTGTCTTCTTTCTAGGCATTCTGACACTCCAACAATGTGTTTTGCTTCAATTTGGCTCATTTTACAAAGGTGCTTATTTCTTGGCGTGCACATGCATTTCTACTCAAGAGTAAGCAACTAAGCGAAATAAACCTATAGAACGCTTTTTTGGCTTCTATCTATGCATTCTGACACTCCACCAATATGTTTTGCTTCAATTTGGCTCATTTTACAAAAATGCTTATTTCTTGAGTGAACATGCAGTTCTACTCAAGAGTAAGCAACTAAGTGAAATAAACCTATAGGACGCTTATTTGTCTTCTATCTATGCATTCTGACACTCCAACAATTTGTTTTGCTTCAATTTGGCTCATTTTACAAAGGTGCTTATTTCTGGAGTGAACATGCAGTTCTACTCTAGAGTAAGCAACTAAGCGAAATAAACCTATAGAACGCTTATTTGGCTTCTATCTATGCATTCTGACACTCCACCAATATGTTTTGCTTCAATTTGGCTCATTTTAGAAAGTTGCTTATTTCTGGATTGCACATGCATTTCTACTCAAAAGTAAGCAAATAAGCTTTATAAACGTATAGAACACTTATTTGTCTTCTTTCTATGCATCTGACACCCCAACAATGTGTTTTGCTTCAATTTGGCTCATTTTACAAGGGTGCTTATTTCTTGAGTGAACATGCAGTTCTACTCAAGAGTAAGCAACTAAGCGAAATAAACCTATAGAACGCTTATTTGTCTTCTATCTATGCATTCTGACACTCCACCAATATGTTTTGCTTCAATTTGGCTCATTTTACAAAAGTGCTCATTTCCGGAGTGAACATGCAGTTCCACTCAAGAGTAAGCAACTAAGAGAAATAAACCTATAGAACGCTTATTTGTCTGTTATCTATGCATTCTGACACTCCAACAATGTGTTTTGCTTCAATTTGGCTCATTTTGCAAGGGTGCTTATTTCTTGAGTGAACTTGCAGTTCTACTCAAGAGTAAGCAAATAAGCGAAATGAACCCATAGAACGCTTATTTGTCTTCTTTCTATGCATTCTGACACCCCAACAATGTGTTTTGCTTCAATTTGGCTCATTTTACAAAAGTGCTTATTTCTGGAGTGAACTTGTAGTTCTACTCTATAGTAAGCAACTAAGCGAAATAAACCTATAGAACGCTTATTTGTCTTCTATCTATGCATTCTGACACTCCACCAATATGTTTTGCTTCAATTTGGCTCATTTTACAAAAGTGCTTATTTCTGGAGTGAACATGCAGTTCCACTCAAGAGTAAGCAACTAAGTGAAATAAACCTATAGAACGCTTATTTGTCTGTTGTCTATGCATTCTGACACTCCAACAATATGTTTTGCTTCAATTTGGCTCATTTTACAAAGGTGCTTATTTCTGGAGTGCATGCATTCCTACTCAAGAGTAAGCAACTATGCGAAATAAACGTATAGAACGCTTATTTATCCTCTATCTATGCATTCTGACACTCAAACAATGTGTTTTGCTTCAATTAGGCTCATTTTACAAAGGTGCTTATTTCTGGAGTGAACTTGTAGTTCTACTCAAGAGTAAGCAACTAAGCGAAATAAACCTATAGAACGCTTATTTGGCTTCTATCTATGCATTCTGACACTCCACCAATATGTTTTGCTTCAATTTGGCTCATTTTAGAAAGTTGCTTATTTATTGAGTGAACTTGCAGTTCTACTCAAGAGTAAGCAACTAAGCGAAATGAACCCATAGAACGCTTATTTGTCTTCTTTCTATGCATTCTGACACTCCACCAATATGTTTTGCTTCCATTTGGCTCATTTTACAAAAGTGCTCATTTCTGGAGTGAACATGCAGTTCCACTCAAGAGTAAGCAACTAAGCGAAATAAACCTATAGAACGCTTATTTGTCTGTTATCTATGCATTCTGACACTCCAAAAATGTGTTTTGCTTCAGTTTGGCTCATTTTACAAGGGTGCTTATTTCTTGAGTGAACTTGCAGTTCTACTCAAGAGTAAGCAACTAAGCGAAATGAACCCATAGAACGCTTATTTGTCTTCTTTCTATGCATTCTGACACTCCAACAATATGTTATGCTTCAATTTGGCTCATTTTACAAAGGTGCTTATTTATTGAGTGAACTTGCAGTTCTACTCTAGAGTAAGCAACTAAGCGAAATAAACCTATAGAACGCTTATTTGGCTTCTATCTATGCATCCTGACACTCTACCAATATGTTTTGCTTCAATTTGGCTCATTTTAGAAAGTTGCTTATTTCTGGATTGCACATGCATTTCTACTCAAGAGTAAGCAAATAAGCTTTATAAACGTATAGAACGCTTATTTGTCTTCTTTCTATGCATTCTGACACCCCAACAATGTGTTTTGCTTCAATTTGGCTCATTTTACAAGGGTGCTTATTTCTTGAGTGAACATGCAGTTCTACTCAAGAGTAAGCAACTAAGCGAAATAAACCTATAGAACGCTTATTTGTCTTCTATCTATGCATTCTGACACTCCACCAAGATGTTTTGCTTCAATTTGGCTCATTTTACAAAAGTGCTTATTTCTGGAGTGAACATTCAGTTCTACTCAAGAGTAAGCAACTGAGCGAAATAAACCTATAAAACGCTTATTTGTCTGTTATCTAGGCATTCTGACACTCCAACAATGTGTTTTGCTTCTGTTTGGCTCATTTTACAAAGGTGCTTATTTCTGGAGTGAGCATGCAGTTCTACTCTAGAGTAAGCAACTAAGCGAAATAAACCTATAGAACGCTTATTTGGCTTCTATCTATGCATTCTGACACTCTACCAATATGTTTTGCTTCAATTTGGCTCATTTTAGAAAGTTGCTTATTTCTGGAGTGCACATGCATTTCTACTCAAGAGTAAGCAAATAAGCTTTATAAACGTATAGAACGCTTACTTGTCTTCTTTCTATGCATTCTGACACCCCAACAATGTGTTTTGCTTCAATTTGGCTCATTTTACAAGGGTGCTTATTTCTTGAGTGAACATGCAGTTCTACTCAAGAGTAAGCAACTAAGCGAAATAAACCTATAGAACGCTTATTTGTCTTCTAACTATGCATCCTGACACTCCACCAATATGTTTTGCTTCAATTTGGCTCATTTTACAAAAGTGCTTATTTCTGAAGTGAACATTCAGTTCTACTCAAGAGTAAGCAACTAAGAGAAATAAACCTATAGAACGCTTATTTGTCTGTTATCTATGCATTCTGACACTCCAACAATGTGTTTTGCTTCAGTTTGGCTCATTTTACAAAGGTGCTTATTTCTTGAGTGAACTTGCAGTTCTACTCAAGAGTAAGCAACTAAGCGAAATGAACCCATAGAACGCCTATTTGTCTTCTTTCTATGCATTCTGACACTCCAACAATGTGTTTTGCTTCAATTTGGCTCATTTTAGAAAGTTGCTTATTTCTGGAGTGAATTTGCAGTTCTACTCAAGAGTAAGCAACTATGCGAAATAAACGTATAGAACGCTTATTTATCTTCTATCTATGCATTCCGACACTCCAACAATGTGTTTTGCTTCAATTTGGCTCATTTTACAAAGGTGCTTATTTCTGGAGTGCACATTCATTCCTACTCAAGAGTAAGCAAATAAGCGAAATAAACGTATAGAACGCTTATTTATCCTCTTTCTATGCATTCTGACACTCCAACAATGTTTTTTGCTTCAATTTGGCTCATTTTACAAAGGTGCTTATTTCTGGAGTGAACTTGCAGTTCTACTCAAGAGTAAGCAACTAAGCGAAATGAACCCATAGAACGCTTATTTGCCTTCTTTCTATGCATTCTGACACTCCAACAATGTGTTTTGCTTCAGTTTGGCTAATTTTACAAAGGTGCTTATTTCTGGAGTGAACTTGCAGTTCTACTCAAGAGTAAGCAACTAAGCGAAATAAACCTATAGAACGCTTATTTGGCTTCTGTCTATGCATTCTGACACTCCACCAATATGTTTTGCTTCAATTTGGCTCATTTTACAAAAGTGCTTATTTCTGGAGTGAACATGCAGTTCTACTCAAGAGTAAGCAACTGAGCGAAATAAACCTATAGAACGCTTATTTGTCTGTTATCTATGCATTCTGACACTCCAACAATGTGTTTTGCTTCAGTTTGGCTCATTTTACAAGGGTGCCTATTTCTTGAGTGAACTTGCAGTTCTACTCAAGAGTAAGCAACTAAGCGAAATGAACCCATAGAACGCTTATTTGTCTTCTTTCTATGCATTCTGACACTCCAACAATATGTTTTGCTTCAATTTGGCTCATTTTACAAAGGTGCTTATTTATTGAGTGAACTTGCAGTTCTACTCAAGAGTAAGCAACTAAGCGAAATAAACCTATAGAACGCTTATTTGTCTTCTTTCTATGCATTCTGACACTCCAACAATATGTTTTGCTTCAATTTGGCTCATTTTACAAAGGTGCTTATTTCTGGAGTGAACATGCAGTTCTACTCAAGAGTAAGCAACTAAGCGAAATAAACCTATAGAACGCTTATTTGTCTGTTATCTATGCATTCTGACACTCCAACAATGTGTTTTGCTTCATTTTGGCTCATTTTACAAGGGTGCTTATTTCTTGAGTGAACTTGCAGTTCTACTCAAGAGTAAGCAAATAAGAGAAATAAACCTATAGAACGCTTATTTGTCTGTTATCTATGCATTCTGACACTCCAACAATGTGTTTTGCTTCAATTTGGCTCATTTTACAAAGGTGCTTATTTCTGGAGTGAACATGCAGTTCTACTCAAGAGTAAGCAACTAAGCGAAATAAACGTATAGAACGCTTATTTGTCTTCTTTCTATGCATCTGACACCCCAACAATGTGTTTTGCTTCAATTTGGCTCATTTTACAAGGGTGCTTATTTCTTGAGTGAACATGCAGTTCCACTCAAGAGTAAGCAACTAAGAGAAATAAACCTATAGAACGCTTATTTGTCTGTTATCTATGCATTCTGACACTCCAACAATGTGTTTTGCTTCAATTTGGCACATTTTATAAGGGTGCTTATTTCTTGAGTGAACTTGCAGTTCTACTCAAGAGTAAGCAAATAAGCGAAATGAACCCATAGAACGCTTATTTGTCTTCTTTCTATGCATTCTGACACCCCAACAATGTGTTTTGCTTCAATTTGGCTCATTTTACAAAAGTGCTTATTTCTGGAGTGAACTTGTAGTTCTACTCTATAGTAAGCAACTAAGCGAAATAAACCTATAGAACGCTTATTTGGCTTCTATCTATGCATTCTGACACTCCACCAATATGTTTTGCTTCAAGTTGGCTCATTTTACAAAAGTGCTTATTTCTGGAGTGAACATGCAGTTCCACTCAAGAATAAGCAACTAAGTGAAATAAACCTATAGAACGCTTATTTGTCTGTTATCTATGCATTCTGACACTCCAACAATATGTTTTGCTTCAATTTGGCTCATTTTACAAAGGTGCTTATTTCTGGAGTGCATGCATTCCTACTCAAGAGTAAGCAACTATGCGAAATAAACGTATAGAACGCTTATTTATCCTCTATCTATGCATTCTGACACTCAAACAATGTGTTTTGCTTCAATTAGGCTCATTTTACAAAGGTGCTTATTTCTGGAGTGAACTTGTAGTTCTACTCAAGAGTAAGCAACTAAGCGAAATAAACCTATAGAACGCTTATTTGGCTTCTATCTATGCATTCTGACACTCCACCAATATGTTTTGCTTCAATTTGGCTCATTTTAGAAAGTTGCTTATTTATTGAGTGAACTTGCAGTTCTACTCAAGAGTAAGCAACTAAGCGAAATGAACCCATAGAACGCTTATTTGTCTTCTTTCTATGCATTCTGACACTCCACCAATATGTTTTGCTTCCATTTGGCTCATTTTACAAAAGTGCTCATTTCTGGAGTGAACATGCAGTTCCACTCAAGAGTAAGCAACTAAGCGAAATAAACCTATAGAACGCTTATTTGTCTGTTATCTATGCATTCTGACACTCCAAAAATGTGTTTTGCTTCAGTTTGGCTCATTTTACAAGGGTGCTTATTTCTTGAGTGAACTTGCAGTTCTACTCAAGAGTAAGCAACTAAGCGAAATGAACCCATAGAACGCTTATTTGTCTTCTTTCTATGCATTCTGACACTCCAACAATATGTTTTGCTTCAATTTGGCTCATTTTACAAAGGTGCTTATTTATTGAGTGAACTTGCAGTTCTACTCAAGAGTAAGCAACTAAGCGAAATAAACCTATAGAACGCTTATTTGGCTTCTATCTATGCATCCTGACACTCTACCAATATGTTTTGCTTCAATTTGGCTCATTTTAGAAAGTTGCTTATTTCTGGATTGCACATGCATTTCTACTCAAGAGTAAGCAAATAAGCTTTATAAACGTATAGAACGCTTATTTGTCTTCTTTCTATGCATTCTGACACCCCAACAATGTGTTTTGCTTCAATTTGGCTCATTTTACAAGGGTGCTTATTTCTTGAGTGAACATGCAGTTCTACTCAAGAGTAAGCAACTAAGCGAAATAAACCTATAGAACGCTTATTTGTCTTCTATCTCTGCATTCTGACACTCCACCAAGATGTTTTGCTTCAATTTGGCTCATTTTACAAAAGTGCTTATTTCTGGAGTGAACATTCAGTTCTACTCAAGAGTAAGCAACTGAGCGAAAAAAACCTATAAAACGCTTATTTGTCTGTTATCTAGGCATTCTGACACTCCAACAATGTGTTTTGCTTCTGTTTGGCTCATTTTACAAAGGTGCTTATTTCTGGAGTGAACATGCAGTTCTACTCTAGAGTAAGCAACTAAGCGAAATAAACCTATAGAACGCTTATTTGGATTCTATCTATGCATTCTGACACTCTACCAATATGTTTTGCTTCAATTTGGCTCATTTTAGAAAGTTGCTTATTTCTGGAGTGCACATGCATTTCTACTCAAGAGTAAGCAAATAAGCTTTATAAACGTATAGAACGCTTATTTGTCTTCTTTCTATGCATTCTGACACCCCAACAATGTGTTTTGCTTCAATTTGGCTCATTTTACAAGGGTGCTTATTTCTTGAGTGAACATGCAGTTCTACTCAAGAGTAAGCAACTAAGCGAAATAAACCTATAGAACGCTTATTTGTCTTCTAACTATGCATTCTGACACTCCAACAATGTGTTTTGCTTCAGTTTGGCTCATTTTAGAAAGTTGCTTATTTCTGGAGTGAATTTGCAGTTCTACTCAAGAGTAAGCAACTATGCGAAATAAACGTATAGAACGCTTATTTATCTTCTATCTATGCATTCCGACACTCCAACAATGTGTTTTGCTTCAATTTGGCTCATTTTACAAAGGTGCTTATTTCTGGAGTGCACATTCATTCCTACTCAAGAGTAAGCAAATAAGCGAAATAAACGTATAGAACGCTTATTTATCCTCTTTCTATGCATTCTGACACTCCAACAATGTTTTTTGCTTCAATTTGGCTCATTTTACAAAGGTGCTTATTTCTGGAGTGAACTTGCAGTTCTACTCAAGAGTAAGCAACTAAGCGAAATGAACCCATAGAACGCTTATTTGCCTTCTTTCTATGCATTCTGACACTCCACCAATATGTTTTGCTTCAATTTGGCTCATTTTACAAAAGTGCTTATTTCTGGAGTGAACATGCAGTTCTACTCAAGAGTAAGCAACTGAGCGAAATAAACCTATAGAACGCTTATTTGTCTGTTATCTATGCATTCTGACACTCCAACAATGTGTTTTGCTTCAGTTTGGCTAATTTTACAAAGGTGCTTATTTCTTGAGTGAACTTGCAGTTCTACTCAAGAGTAAGCAAATAAGAGAAATAAACCTATAGATAGAACGCTTATTTGTCTGTTATCTATGCATTCTGACACTCCAACAATGTGTTTTGCTTCAATTTGGCTCATTTTACAAAGGTGCTTATTTCTGGAGTGAACATGCAGTTCTACTCAAGAGTAAGCAACTAAGCGAAATAAACGTATAGAACGCTTATTTGTCTTCTTTCTATGCATCTGACACCCCAACAATGTGTTTTGCTTCAATTTGGCTCATTTTACAAGGGTGCTTATTTCTTGAGTGAACATGCAGTTCCACTAAAGAGTAAGCAACTAAGAGAAATAAACCTATAGAACGCTTATTTGTCTGTTATCTATGCATTCTGACACTCCAACAATGTGTTTTGCTTCAATTTGGCTCATTTTACAAGGGTGCTTATTTCTTGAGTGAACTTGCAGTTCTACTCAAGAGTAAGCAAATAAGCGAAATGAACCCATAGAACGCTTATTTGTCTTCTTTCTATGCATTCTGACACCCCAACAATGTGTTTTGCTTCAATTTGGCTCATTTTACAAAAGTGCTTATTTCTGGAGTGAACTTGTAGTTCTACTCTATAGTAAGCAACTAAGCGAAATAAACCTATAGAACGCTTATTTGGCTTCTATCTATGCATTCTGACACTCCACCAATATGTTTTGCTTCAATTTGGCTCATTTTACAAAAGTGCTTATTTCTGGAGTGAACATGCAGTTCCACTCAAGAGTAAGCAACTAAGTGAAATAAACCTATAGAAGGCTTATTTGTCTGTTATCTATGCATTCTGACACTCCAACAATATGTTTTGCTTCAATTTGGCTCATTTT
This sequence comes from Zootoca vivipara, assembly GCF_963506605.1. Lineage (NCBI taxonomy): Eukaryota > Metazoa > Chordata > Lepidosauria > Squamata > Lacertidae > Zootoca > Zootoca vivipara. The sequence continues at coordinate 9,319,028 of NC_083293.1, read as the reverse complement.
ACAAAGGTGCTTATTTCTGGAGTGCATGCATTCCTACTCAAGAGTAAGCAACTAAGCGAAATAAACCTATAGAACGCTTATTTGGCTTCTATCTATGCATTCTGACACTCCACCAATATGTTTTGCTTCAATTTGGCTCATTTTAGAAAGTTGCTTATTTATTGAGTGAACTTGCAGTTCTACTCAAGAGTAAGCAACTAAGCGAAATGAACCCATAGAACGCTTATTTGTCTTCTTTCTATGCATTCTGACACTCCACCAATATGTTTTGCTTCCATTTGGCTCATTTTACAAAAGTGCTCATTTCTGGAGTGAACATGCAGTTCCACTCAAGAGTAAGCAACTAAGCGAAATAAACCTATAGAACGCTTATTTGTCTGTTATCTATGCATTCTGACACTCCAAAAATGTGTTTTGCTTCAGTTTGGCTCATTTTACAAGGGTGCTTATTTCTTGAGTGAACTTGCAGTTCTACTCAAGAGTAAGCAACTAAGCGAAATGAACCCATAGAACGCTTATTTGTCTTCTTTCTATGCATTCTGACACTCCAACAATATGTTTTGCTTCAATTTGGCTCATTTTACAAAGGTGCTTATTTATTGAGTGAACTTGCAGTTCTACTCAAGAGTAAGCAACTAAGCGAAATAAACCTATAGAACGCTTATTTGGCTTCTATCTATGCATCCTGACACTCTACCAATATGTTTTGCTTCAATTTGGCTCATTTTAGAAAGTTGCTTATTTCTGGATTGCACATGCATTTCTACTCAAGAGTAAGCAAATAAGCTTTATAAACGTATAGAACGCTTATTTGTCTTCTTTCTATGCATTCTGACACCCCAACAATGTGTTTTGCTTCAATTTGGCTCATTTTACAAGGGTGCTTATTTCTTGAGTGAACATGCAGTTCTACTCAAGAGTAAGCAACTAAGCGAAATAAACCTATAGAACGCTTATTTGTCTTCTATCTCTGCATTCTGACACTCCACCAAGATGTTTTGCTTCAATTTGGCTCATTTTACAAAAGTGCTTATTTCTGGAGTGAACATTCAGTTCTACTCAAGAGTAAGCAACTGAGCGAAAAAAACCTATAAAACGCTTATTTGTCTGTTATCTAGGCATTCTGACACTCCAACAATGTGTTTTGCTTCTGTTTGGCTCATTTTACAAAGGTGCTTATTTCTGGAGTGAACATGCAGTTCTACTCTAGAGTAAGCAACTAAGCGAAATAAACCTATAGAACGCTTATTTGGATTCTATCTATGCATTCTGACACTCTACCAATATGTTTTGCTTCAATTTGGCTCATTTTAGAAAGTTGCTTATTTCTGGAGTGCACATGCATTTCTACTCAAGAGTAAGCAAATAAGCTTTATAAACGTATAGAACGCTTATTTGTCTTCTTTCTATGCATTCTGACACCCCAACAATGTGTTTTGCTTCAATTTGGCTCATTTTACAAGGGTGCTTATTTCTTGAGTGAACATGCAGTTCTACTCAAGAGTAAGCAACTAAGCGAAATAAACCTATAGAACGCTTATTTGTCTTCTAACTATGCATTCTGACACTCCAACAATGTGTTTTGCTTCAGTTTGGCTCATTTTACAAAGGTGCTTATTTCTTGAGTGAACTTGCAGTTCTACTCAAGAGTAAGCAACTAAGCGAAATGAACCCATAGAACGCCTATTTGTCTTCTTTCTATGCATTCTGACACTCCAACAATGTGTTTTGCTTCAATTTGGCTCATTTTAGAAAGTTGCTTATTTCTGGAGTGAATTTGCAGTTCTACTCAAGAGTAAGCAACTATGCGAAATAAACGTATAGAACGCTTATTTATCTTCTATCTATGCATTCCGACACTCCAACAATGTGTTTTGCTTCAATTTGGCTCATTTTACAAAGGTGCTTATTTCTGGAGTGCACATTCATTCCTACTCAAGAGTAAGCAAATAAGCGAAATAAACGTATAGAACGCTTATTTATCCTCTTTCTATGCATTCTGACACTCCAACAATGTTTTTTGCTTCAATTTGGCTCATTTTACAAAGGTGCTTATTTCTGGAGTGAACTTGCAGTTCTACTCAAGAGTAAGCAACTAAGCGAAATGAACCCATAGAACGCTTATTTGCCTTCTTTCTATGCATTCTGACACTCCACCAATATGTTTTGCTTCAATTTGGCTCATTTTACAAAAGTGCTTATTTCTGGAGTGAACATGCAGTTCTACTCAAGAGTAAGCAACTGAGCGAAATAAACCTATAGAACGCTTATTTGTCTGTTATCTATGCATTCTGACACTCCAACAATGTGTTTTGCTTCAGTTTGGCTAATTTTACAAAGGTGCTTATTTCTTGAGTGAACTTGCAGTTCTACTCAAGAGTAAGCAAATAAGAGAAATAAACCTATAGATAGAACGCTTATTTGTCTGTTATCTATGCATCCTGACACTCCAACAATGTGTTTTGCTTCAATTTGGCTCATTTTACAAAGGTGCTTATTTCTGGAGTGAACATGCAGTTCTACTCAAGAGTAAGCAACTAAGCGAAATAAACGTATAGAACGCTTATTTGTCTTCTTTCTATGCATCTGACACCCCAACAATGTGTTTTGCTTCAATTTGGCTCATTTTACAAGGGTGCTTATTTCTTGAGTGAACATGCAGTTCCACTCAAGAGTAAGCAACTAAGAGAAATAAACCTATAGAACGCTTATTTGTCTGTTATCTATGCATTCTGACACTCCAACAATGTGTTTTGCTTCAATTTGGCTCATTTTACAAGGGTGCTTATTTCTTGAGTGAACTTGCAGTTCTACTCAAGAGTAAGCAAATAAGCGAAATGAACCCATAGAACGCTTATTTGTCTTCTTTCTATGCATTCTGACACCCCAACAATGTGTTTTGCTTCAATTTGGCTCATTTTACAAAAGTGCTTATTTCTGGAGTGAACTTGTAGTTCTACTCTATAGTAAGCAACTAAGCGAAATAAACCTATAGAACGCTTATTTGGCTTCTATCTATGCATTCTGACACTCCACCAATATGTTTTGCTTCAATTTGGCTCATTTTACAAAAGTGCTTATTTCTGGAGTGAACATGCAGTTCCACTCAAGAGTAAGCAACTAAGTGAAATAAACCTATAGAACGCTTATTTGTCTGTTATCTATGCATTCTGACACTCCAACAATATGTTTTGCTTCAATTTGGCTCATTTTACAAAGGTGCTTATTTCTGGAGTGCATGCATTCCTACTCAAGAGTAAGCAACTAAGCGAAATAAACCTATAGAACGCTTATTTGGCTTCTATCTATGCATTCTGACACTCCACCAATATGTTTTGCTTCAATTTGGCTCATTTTAGAAAGTTGCTTATTTATTGAGTGAACTTGCAGTTCTACTCAAGAGTAAGCAACTAAGCGAAATGAACCCATAGAACGCTTATTTGTCTTCTTTCTATGCATTCTGACACTCCACCAATATGTTTTGCTTCCATTTGGCTCATTTTACAAAAGTGCTCATTTCTGGAGTGAACATGCAGTTCCACTCAAGAGTAAGCAACTAAGCGAAATAAACCTATAGAACGCTTATTTGTCTGTTATCTATGCATTCTGACACTCCAAAAATGTGTTTTGCTTCAGTTTGGCTCATTTTACAAGGGTGCTTATTTCTTGAGTGAACTTGCAGTTCTACTCAAGAGTAAGCAACTAAGCGAAATGAACCCATAGAACGCTTATTTGTCTTCTTTCTATGCATTCTGACACTCCAACAATATGTTTTGCTTCAATTTGGCTCATTTTACAAAGGTGCTTATTTATTGAGTGAACTTGCAGTTCTACTCAAGAGTAAGCAACTAAGCGAAATAAACCTATAGAACGCTTATTTGGCTTCTATCTATGCATCCTGACACTCTACCAATATGTTTTGCTTCAATTTGGCTCATTTTAGAAAGTTGCTTATTTCTGGATTGCACATGCATTTCTACTCAAGAGTAAGCAAATAAGCTTTATAAACGTATAGAACGCTTATTTGTCTTCTTTCTATGCATTCTGACACCCCAACAATGTGTTTTGCTTCAATTTGGCTCATTTTACAAGGGTGCTTATTTCTTGAGTGAACATGCAGTTCTACTCAAGAGTAAGCAACTAAGCGAAATAAACCTATAGAACGCTTATTTGTCTTCTATCTCTGCATTCTGACACTCCACCAAGATGTTTTGCTTCAATTTGGCTCATTTTACAAAAGTGCTTATTTCTGGAGTGAACATTCAGTTCTACTCAAGAGTAAGCAACTGAGCGAAAAAAACCTATAAAACGCTTATTTGTCTGTTATCTAGGCATTCTGACACTCCAACAATGTGTTTTGCTTCTGTTTGGCTCATTTTACAAAGGTGCTTATTTCTGGAGTGAACATGCAGTTCTACTCAAGAGTAAGCAACTAAGCGAAATAAACGTATAGAACGCTTATTTGTCTTCTTTCTATGCATCTGACACCCCAACAATGTGTTTTGCTTCAATTTGGCTCATTTTACAAGGGTGCTTATTTCTTGAGTGAACATGCAGTTCCACTCAAGAGTAAGCAACTAAGAGAAATAAACCTATAGAACGCTTATTTGTCTGTTATCTATGCATTCTGACACTCCAACAATGTGTTTTGCTTCAATTTGGCTCATTTTACAAGGGTGCTTATTTCTTGAGTGAACTTGCAGTTCTACTCAAGAGTAAGCAAATAAGCGAAATGAACCCATAGAACGCTTATTTGTCTTCTTTCTATGCATTCTGACACCCCAACAATGTGTTTTGCTTCAATTTGGCTCATTTTACAAAAGTGCTTATTTCTGGAGTGAACTTGTAGTTCTACTCTATAGTAAGCAACTAAGCGAAATAAACCTATAGAACGCTTATTTGGCTTCTATCTATGCATTCTGACACTCCACCAATATGTTTTGCTTCAATTTGGCTCATTTTACAAAAGTGCTTATTTCTGGAGTGAACATGCAGTTCCACTCAAGAGTAAGCAACTAAGTGAAATAAACCTATAGAACGCTTATTTGTCTGTTATCTATGCATTCTGACACTCCAACAATATGTTTTGCTTCAATTTGGCTCATTTTACAAAGGTGCTTATTTCTGGAGTGCATGCATTCCTACTCAAGAGTAAGCAACTAAGCGAAATAAACCTATAGAACGCTTATTTGGCTTCTATCTATGCATTCTGACACTCCACCAATATGTTTTGCTTCAATTTGGCTCATTTTAGAAAGTTGCTTATTTATTGAGTGAACTTGCAGTTCTACTCAAGAGTAAGCAACTAAGCGAAATGAACCCATAGAACGCTTATTTGTCTTCTTTCTATGCATTCTGACACTCCACCAATATGTTTTGCTTCCATTTGGCTCATTTTACAAAAGTGCTCATTTCTGGAGTGAACATGCAGTTCCACTCAAGAGTAAGCAACTAAGCGAAATAAACCTATAGAACGCTTATTTGTCTGTTATCTATGCATTCTGACACTCCAAAAATGTGTTTTGCTTCAGTTTGGCTCATTTTACAAGGGTGCTTATTTCTTGAGTGAACTTGCAGTTCTACTCAAGAGTAAGCAACTAAGCGAAATGAACCCATAGAACGCTTATTTGTCTTCTTTCTATGCATTCTGACACTCCAACAATATGTTTTGCTTCAATTTGGCTCATTTTACAAAGGTGCTTATTTATTGAGTGAACTTGCAGTTCTACTCAAGAGTAAGCAACTAAGCGAAATAAACCTATAGAACGCTTATTTGGCTTCTATCTATGCATCCTGACACTCTACCAATATGTTTTGCTTCAATTTGGCTCATTTTAGAAAGTTGCTTATTTCTGGATTGCACATGCATTTCTACTCAAGAGTAAGCAAATAAGCTTTATAAACGTATAGAACGCTTATTTGTCTTCTTTCTATGCATTCTGACACCCCAACAATGTGTTTTGCTTCAATTTGGCTCATTTTACAAGGGTGCTTATTTCTTGAGTGAACATGCAGTTCTACTCAAGAGTAAGCAACTAAGCGAAATAAACCTATAGAACGCTTATTTGTCTTCTATCTCTGCATTCTGACACTCCACCAAGATGTTTTGCTTCAATTTGGCTCATTTTACAAAAGTGCTTATTTCTGGAGTGAACATTCAGTTCTACTCAAGAGTAAGCAACTGAGCGAAAAAAACCTATAAAACGCTTATTTGTCTGTTATCTAGGCATTCTGACACTCCAACAATGTGTTTTGCTTCTGTTTGGCTCATTTTACAAAGGTGCTTATTTCTGGAGTGAACATGCAGTTCTACTCTAGAGTAAGCAACTAAGCGAAATAAACCTATAGAACGCTTATTTGGATTCTATCTATGCATTCTGACACTCTACCAATATGTTTTGCTTCAATTTGGCTCATTTTAGAAAGTTGCTTATTTCTGGAGTGCACATGCATTTCTACTCAAGAGTAAGCAAATAAGCTTTATAAACGTATAGAACGCTTATTTGTCTTCTTTCTATGCATTCTGACACCCCAACAATGTGTTTTGCTTCAATTTGGCTCATTTTACAAGGGTGCTTATTTCTTGAGTGAACATGCAGTTCTACTCAAGAGTAAGCAACTAAGCGAAATAAACCTATAGAACGCTTATTTGTCTTCTAACTATGCATTCTGACACTCCAACAATGTGTTTTGCTTCAGTTTGGCTCATTTTACAAAGGTGCTTATTTCTTGAGTGAACTTGCAGTTCTACTCAAGAGTAAGCAACTAAGCGAAATGAACCCATAGAACGCCTATTTGTCTTCTTTCTATGCATTCTGACACTCCAACAATGTGTTTTGCTTCAATTTGGCTCATTTTAGAAAGTTGCTTATTTCTGGAGTGAATTTGCAGTTCTACTCAAGAGTAAGCAACTATGCGAAATAAACGTATAGAACGCTTATTTATCTTCTATCTATGCATTCCGACACTCCAATAATGTGTTTTGCTTCAATTTGGCTCATTTTACAAAGGTGCTTATTTCTGGAGTGCACATTCATTCCTACTCAAGAGTAAGCAAATAAGCGAAATAAACGTATAGAACGCTTATTTATCCTCTTTCTATGCATTCTGACACTCCAACAATGTTTTTTGCTTCAATTTGGCTCATTTTACAAAGGTGCTTATTTCTGGAGTGAACTTGCAGTTCTACTCAAGAGTAAGCAACTAAGCGAAATGAACCCATAGAACGCTTATTTGCCTTCTTTCTATGCATTCTGACACTCCACCAATATGTTTTGCTTCAATTTGGCTCATTTTACAAAAGTGCTTATTTCTGGAGTGAACATGCAGTTCTACTCAAGAGTAAGCAACTGAGCGAAATAAACCTATAGAACGCTTATTTGTCTGTTATCTATGCATTCTGACACTCCAACAATGTGTTTTGCTTCAGTTTGGCTAATTTTACAAAGGTGCTTATTTCTGGAGTGAACTTGTAGTTCTACTCAAGAGTAAGCAACTAAGCGAAATAAACCTATAGAACGCTTATTTGGCTTCTGTCTATGCATTCTGACACTCCACCAAGATGTTTTGCTTCAATTTGGCTCATTTTACAAAAGTGCTTATTTCTGGAGTGAACATTCAGTTCTACTCAAGAGTAAGCAACTGAGCGAAATAAACCTATAGAACGCTTATTTGTCTGTTATCTATGCATTCTGACACTCCAACAATGTGTTTTGCTTCAGTTTGGCTCATTTTACAAGGGTGCCTATTTCTTGAGTGAACTTGCAGTTCTACTCAAGAGTAAGCAACTAAGCGAAATGAACCCATAGAACGCTTATTTGTCTGTTATCTATGCATTCTGACACTCCAACAATGTGTTTTGCTTCATTTTGGCTCATTTTACAAAGGTGCTTATTTCTGGAGTGAACTTGCAGTTCTACTCAAGAGTAAGCAACTAAGCGAAATAAACCCATAGAACGCTTATTTGTCTGTTATCTATGCATTCTGACACTCCAACAATGTGTTTTGCTTCAATTTGGCTCATTTTACAAAGGTGCTTATTTCTGGAGTGAACATGCAGTTCTACTCAAGAGTAAGCAACTAAGCGAAATAAACCTATAGAACGCTTATTTGTCTGTTATCTATGCATTCTGACACTCCAACAATGTGTTTTGCTTCAATTTGGCTCATTTTACAAGGGTGCTTATTTCTTGAGTGAACTTGCAGTTCTACTCAAGAGTAAGCAAATAAGAGAAATAAACCTATAGAACGCTTATTTGTCTGTTATCTATGCATTCTGACACTCCAACAATGTGTTTTGCTTCAATTTGGCTCATTTTACAAAAGTGCTCATTTCTGGAGTGAACATGCCGTTCTACTCAAGAGTAAGCAACTAAGCGAAATAAACCTATAGAACGCTTATTTGTCTGTTATCTATGCATTCTGACACTCCAACAATGTGTTTTGCTTCAATTTGGCTCATTTTACAAAGGTGCTTATTTATTGAATGAACATGCAGTTCTACTCTAGAGAAAGCAACTAAGCGAAATAAACCTATAGAACGCTTATTTGGCTTCTATCTATGCATTCTGACACTCCACCAATATGTTTTGCTTCAATTTGGCTCATTTTAGAAAGTTGCTTATTTATTGAGTGAAATTGCAGTTCTACTCAAGAGTAAGGAACTAAGCAAAATGAACCCATAGAACGCTTATTTGTCTTCTTTCTATGCATTCTGACACCCCAACAATGTGTTTTGCTTCAATTTGGCTCATTTTACAAAAGTGCTTATTTCTGGAGTGAACTTGTAGTTCTACTCTATAGTAAGCAACTAAGCGAAATAAACCTATAGAACGCTTATTTGGCTTCTATCTATGCATTCTGACACTCCACCAATATGTTTTGCTTCAATTTAGCTCATTTTACAAAAGTGCTTATTTCTGGAGTGAACATGCAGTTCCACTCAAGAGTAAGCAACTAAGTGAAATAAACCTATAGAACGCTTATTTGTCTGTTATCTATGCATTCTGACACTCCAACAATATGTTTTGCTTCAATTTGGCTCATTTTACAAAGGTGCTTATTTCTGGAGTGCATGCATTCCTACTCAAGAGTAAGCAACTATGCGAAATAAACGTATAGAACGCTTATTTATCCTCTATCTATGCATTCTGACACTCAAACAATGTGTTTTGCTTCAATTTGGCTCATTTTACAAAGGTGCTTATTTCTGGAGTGAACTTGTAGTTCTACTCAAGAGTAAGCAACTAAGCGAAATAAACCTATAGAACGCTTATTTGGCTTCTATCTATGCATTCTGACACTCCACCAATATGTTTTGCTTCAATTTGGCTCATTTTAGAAAGTTGCTTATTTATTGAGTGAACTTGCAGTTCTACTCAAGAGTAAGCAACTAAGCGAAATGAACCCATAGAACGCTTATTTGTCTTCTTTCTATGCATTCTGACACTCCACCAATATGTTTTGCTTCCATTTGGCTCATTTTACAAAAGTGCTCATTTCTGGAGTGAACATGCAGTTCCACTCAAGAGTAAGCAACTAAGCGAAATAAACCTATAGAACGCTTATTTGTCTGTTATCTATGCATTCTGACACTCCAAAAATGTGTTTTGTTTCAGTTTGGTTCATTTTACAAGGGTGCTTATTTCTTGAGTGAACTTGCAGTTCTACTCAAGAGTAAGCAACTAAGCGAAATGAACCCATAGAACGCTTATTTGTCTTCTTTCTATGCATTCTGACACTCCAACAATATGTTTTGCTTCAATTTGGCTCATTTTACAAAGGTGCTTATTTATTGAGTGAACTTGCAGTTCTACTCAAGAGTAAGCAACTAAGCGAAATAAACCTATAGAACGCTTATTTGGCTTCTATCTATGCATCCTGACACTCTACCAATATGTTTTGCTTCAATTTGGCTCATTTTAGAAAGTTGCTTATTTCTGGATTGCACATGCATTTCTACTCAAGAGTAAGCAAATAAGCTTTATAAACGTATAGAACGCTTATTTGTCTTCTTTCTATGCATTCTGACACCCCAACAATGTGTTTTGCTTCAATTTGGCTCATTTTACAAGGGTGCTTATTTCTTGAGTGAACATGCAGTTCTACTCAAGAGTAAGCAACTAAGCGAAATAAACCTATAGAACGCTTATTTGTCTTCTATCTATGCATTCTGAAACTCCACCAAGATGTTTTGCTTCAATTTGGCTCATTTTACAAAAGTGCTTATTTCTGGAGTGAACATTCAGTTCTACTCAAGAGTAAGCAACTGAGCGAAATAAACCTATAAAACGCTTATTTGTCTGTTATCTAGGCATTCTGACACTCCAACAATGTGTTTTGCTTCTGTTTGGCTCATTTTACAAAGGTGCTTATTTCTGGAGTGAACATGCAGTTCTACTCTAGAGTAAGCAACTAAGCGAAATAAACCTATAGAACGCTTATTTGGCTTCTATCTATGCATTCTGACACTCTACCAATATGTTTTGCTTCAATTTGGCTCATTTTAGAAAGTTGCTTATTTCTGGAGTGCACATGCATTTCTACTCAAGAGTAAGCAAATAAGCTTTATAAACGTATAGAACGCTTATTTGTCTTCTTTCTATGCATTCTGACACCCCAACAATGTGTTTTGCTTCAATTTGGCTCATTTTACAAGGGTGCTTATTTCTTGAGTGAACATGCAGTTCTACTCAAGAGTAAGCAACTAAGCGAAATAAACCTATAGAACGCTTATTTGTCTTCTAACTATGCATCCTGACACTCCACCAATATGTTTTGCTTCAATTTGGCTCATTTTACAAAAGTGCTTATTTCTGGAGTGAACATTCAGTTCTACTCAAGAGTAAGCAACTAAGAGAAATAAACCTATAGAACGCTTATTTGTCTGTTATCTATGCATTCTGACACTCCAACAATGTGTTTTGCTTCAGTTTGGCTCATTTTACAAAGGTGCTTATTTCTTGAGTGAACTTGCAGTTCTACTCAAGAGTAAGCAACTAAGCGAAATGAACCCATAGAACGCCTATTTGTCTTCTTTCTATGCATTCTGACACTCCAACAATGTGTTTTGCTTCAATTTGGCTCATTTTAGAAAGTTGCTTATTTCTGGAGTGAATTTGCAGTTCTACTCAAGAGTAAGCAACTATGCGAAATAAACGTATAGAACGCTTATTTATCTTCTATCTATGCATTCCGACACTCCAACAATGTGTTTTGCTTCAATTTGGCTCATTTTACAAAGGTGCTTATTTCTGGAGTGCACATTCATTCCTACTCAAGAGTAAGCAAATAAGCGAAATAAACGTATAGAACGCTTATTTATCCTCTTTCTATGCATTCTGACACTCCAACAATGTTTTTTGCTTCAATTTGGCTCATTTTACAAAGGTGCTTATTTCTGGAGTGAACTTGCAGTTCTACTCAAGAGTAAGCAAATAAGCTTTGTAAACGTATAGAACGCTTATTTGTCTTCTTTCTATGCATTCTGACACCCCAACAATGTGTTTTGCTTCAATTTGGCTCATTTTACAAGGGTGCTTATTTCTTGAGTGAACATGCAGTTCTACTCAAGAGTAAGCAACTAAGCGAAATAAACCTATAGAACGCTTATTTGTCTTCTATCTATGCATTCTGACACTCCACCAAGATGTTTTGCTTCAATTTGGCTCATTTTACAAAAGTGCTTATTTCTGGAGTGAACATTCAGTTCTACTCAAGAGTAAGCAACTGAGCGAAATAAACCTATAAAACGCTTATTTGTCTGTTATCTAGGCATTCTGACACTCCAACAATGTGTTTTGCTTCTGTTTGGCTCATTTTACAAAGGTGCTTATTTCTGGAGTGAACATGCAGTTCTACTCTAGAGTAAGCAACTAAGCGAAATAAACCTATAGAACGCTTATTTGGCTTCTATCTCTGCATTCTGACACTCTACCAATATGTTTTGCTTCAATTTGGCTCATTTTAGAAAGTTGCTTATTTCTGGAGTGCACATGCATTTCTACTCAAGAGTAAGCAAATAAGCTTTATAAACGTATAGAACGCTTATTTGTCTTCTTTCTATGCATTCTGACACCCCAACAATGTGTTTTGCTTCAATTTGGCTCATTTTACAAGGGTGCTTATTTCTTGAGTGAACATGCAGTTCTACTCAAGAGTAAGCAACTAAGCGAAATAAACCTATAGAACGCTTATTTGTCTTCTAACTATGCATCCTGACACTCCACCAATATGTTTTGCTTCAATTTGGCTCATTTTACAAAAGTGCTTATTTCTGGAGTGAACATTCAGTTCTACTCAAGAGTAAGCAACTAAGAGAAATAAACCTATAGAACGCTTATTTGTCTGTTATCTATGCATTCTGACACTCCAACAATGTGTTTTGCTTCAGTTTGGCTCATTTTACAAAGGTGCTTATTTCTTGAGTGAACTTGCAGTTCTACTCAAGAGTAAGCAACTAAGCGAAATGAACCCATAGAACGCCTATTTGTCTTCTTTCTATGCATTCTGACACTCCAACAATGTGTTTTGCTTCAATTTGGCTCATTTTAGAAAGTTGCTTATTTCTGGAGTGAATTTGCAGTTCTACTCAAGAGTAAGCAACTATGCGAAATAAACGTATAGAACGCTTATTTATCTTCTATCTATGCATTCCGACACTCCAACAATGTGTTTTGCTTCAATTTGGCTCATTTTACAAAGGTGCTTATTTCTGGAGTGCACATTCATTCCTACTCAAGAGTAAGCAACTAAGCGAAATAAACCTATAGAACGCTTATTTGGCTTCTGTCTATGCATTCTGACACTCCACCAATATGTTTTGCTTCAATTTGGCTCATTTTACAAAAGTGCTTATTTCTGGAGTGAACATGCAGTTCTACTCAAGAGTAAGCAACTGAGCGAAATAAACCTATAGAACGCTTATTTGTCTGTTATCTATGCATTCTGACACTCCAACAATGTGTTTTGCTTCAGTTTGGCTCATTTTACAAGGGTGCCTATTTCTTGAGTGAACTTGCAGTTCTACTCAAGAGTAAGCAACTAAGCGAAATGAACCCATAGAACGCTTATTTGTCTTCTTTCTATGCATTCTGACACTCCAACAATATGTTTTGCTTCAATTTGGCTCATTTTACAAAGGTGCTTATTTCTGGAGTGAACATGCAGTTCTACTCAAGAGTAAGCAACTAAGCGAAATAAACCTATAGAACGCTTATTTGTCTGTTATCTATGCATTCTGACACTCCAACAATGTGTTTTGCTTCATTTTGGCTCATTTTACAAAGGTGCTTATTTATTGAGTGAACTTGCAGTTCTACTCAAGAGTAAGCAACTAAGCAAAATAAACCTATAGAACGCTTATTTGGCTTCTATCTATGCATTCTGGCACTCCACCAATATGTTTTGCTTCAATTTGGCTCATTTTACAAAAGTGCTTATTTCTGGAGTGAACTTGCAGTTCTACTCAAGAGTAAGCAACTAAGCGAAATAAACCTATAGAACGCTTATATGTCTGTTATCTATGCATTCTGACACTCCAACAATGTGTTTTGCTTCAATTTGGCTCATTTTACAAAGGTGCTTATTTCTGGAGTGAACATGCAGTTCTACTCAAGAGTAAGCAACTAAGCGAAATAAACCTATAGAACGCTTATTTGTCTGTTATCTATGCATTCTGACACTCCAACAATGTGTTTTGCTTCAATTTGGCTCATTTTACAAGGGTGCTTATTTCTTGAGTGAACTTGCAGTTCTACTCAAGAGTAAGCAAATAAGAGAAATGAACCCATAGAACGCTTATTTGTCTTCTTTCTATGCATTCTGACACTCCAACAATATGTTTTGCTTCAATTTGGCTCATTTTACAAAAGTGCTTATTTCTGGAGTGAACATGCCGTTCTACTCAAGAGTAAGCAACTAAGCGAAATAAACCTATAGAACGCTTATTTGTCTGTTATCTATGCATTCTGACACTCCAACAATGTGTTTTGCTTCAATTTGGCTCATTTTACAAAGGTGCTTATTTATTGAATGAACATGCAGTTCTACTCTAGAGAAAGCAACTAAGCGAAATAAACCTATAGAACGCTTATTTGGCTTCTATCTATGCATTCTGACACTCCACCAATATGTTTTGCTTCAATTTGGCTCATTTTAGAAAGTTGCCTATTTATTGAGTGAACTTGCAGTTCTACTCAAGAGTAAGGAACTAAGCAAAATGAACCCATAGAACGCTTATTTGTCTGTTATCTATGCATTCTGACACTCCAACAATTTGTTTTGCTTCAATTTGGCTCATTTTACAAAGGTGCTTATTTCTGGAGTGAACATGCAGTTCTACTCAAGAGTAAGCAACTAAGCGAAATAAACCTATAGAACGCTTATTTGTCTTCTTTCTATGCATTCTGACACTCCAACATATGTTTTGCTTCAATTTGGCTCATTTTAGAAAGTTGCTTATTTATTGAGTGAACTTGCAGTTCTACTCAAGAGTAAGCAACTAAGCGAAATGAACCCATAGAACGCTTATTTGTCTTCTTTCTATGCATTCTGGCACTCCACCAATATGTTTTGCTTCAATTTGGCTCATTTTACAAAAGTGCTTATTTCTGGAGTGAACTTGCAGTTCTACTCAAGAGTAAGCAACTAAGCGAAATAAACCTATAGAACGCTTATTTGTCTGTTATCTATGCATTCTGACACTCCAACAATGTGTTTTGCTTCAATTTGGCTCATTTTACAAAGGTGCTTATTTCTGGAGTGAACATGCAGTTCTACTCAAGAGTAAGCAACTAAGCGAAATAAACCTATAGAACGCTTATTTGTCTGTTATCTATGCATTCTGACACTCCAACAATGTGTTTTGCTTCAATTTGGCTCATTTTACAAAAGTGCTTATTTCTGGAGTGAACATGCAGTTCTACTCAAGAGTAAGCAACTAAGCGAAATAAACCTATAGAACGCTTATTTGTCTGTTATCTATGCATTCTGACACTCCAACAATGTGTTTTGCTTCAATTTGGCTCATTTTACAAAGGTGCTTATTTATTGAATGAACATGCAGTTCTACTCTAGAGTAAGCAACTAAGCGAAATAAACCTATAGAACGCTTATTTGGCTTCTATCTATGCATTCTGACACTCCACCAATATGTTTTGCTTCAATTTGGCTCATTTTAGAAAGTTGCTTATTTATTGAGTGAACTTGCAGTTCTACTCAAGAGTAAGCAACTAAGCGAAATGAACCCATAGAACGCTTATTTGTCTTCTTTCTATGCATTCTGACACTCCAACAATGTGTTTTGCTTCAATTTGGCTCATTTTACAAAGGTGCTTATTTCTGGAGTGAACATGCAGTTCTACTCAAGAGTAAGCAACTAAGCGAAATAAACCTATAGAACGCTTATTTGTCTGTTATCTATGCATTCTGACACTCCAACAATCTGTTTTGCTTCAATTTGGCTCATTTTACAAAGGTGCTTATTTCTTGGCGTGCACATGCATTTCTACTCAGGAGTAAGCAAATAAGCGAAATGAACCCATAGAACGCTTATTTGTCTTCTTTCTATGCATTCTGACACTCCAACAATATGTTTTGCTTCAATTTGGCTCATTTTACAAAGGTGCTTATTTCTGGAGTGAACATGCAGTTCTACTCAAGAGTAAGCAACTAAGCAAAATAAACCTATAGAACGCTTATTTGTCTGTTATCTATGCATTCTGACACTCCAACAATGTGTTTTGCTTCAATTTGGCTCATTTTACAAGGGTGCTTATTTCTGGAGTGAACATGCAGTTCTACTCAAGAGTAAGCAACTATGCGAAATAAACCTATAGAACGCTTATTTGTCTGTTATCTATGCATTCTGACACTCCAACAATGTGTTTTGCTTCAATTTGGCTCATTTTACAAGGGTGCTTATTTCTTGAGTGAACTTGCAGTTCTACCCAAGAGTAAGCAAATAAGAGAAATGAACCCATAGAACGCTTATTTGTCTTCTTTGTATGCATTCTGACACTCCAACAATGTGTTTTGCTTCAATTTGGCTCATTTTACAAAGGTGCTTATTTATTGAATGAACATGCAGTTCTACTCTAGAGTAAGCAACTAAGCGAAATAAACCTATAGAACGCTTATTTGTCTGTTATCTATGCATTCTGACACTCCAACAATGTGTTTTGCTTCAATTTGGCTCATTTTACAAAGGTGCTTATTTCTGGAGTGAACATGCAGTTCTACTCAAGAGTAAGCAACTAAGCGAGATAAACCTATAGAACGCTTATTTGTCTGTTATCTATGCATTCTGACACTCCAACAATGTGTTTTGCTTCAATTTGGCTCATTTTACAAAAGTGCTTATTTCTGGAGTGAACATGCAGTTCTACTCAAGAGTAAGCAACTAAGCGAAATAAACCTATAGAACGCTTATTTGTCTGTTATCTATGCATTCTGACACTCCAACAATGTGTTTTGCTTCAATTTCGCTCATTTTACAAAGGTGCTTATTTATTGAATGAACATGCAGTTCTACTCTAGAGTAAGCAACTAAGCGAAATAAACCTATAGAACGCTTATTTGGCTTCTATCTATGCATTCTGACACTCCACCAATATGTTTTGCTTCAATTTGGCTCATTTTAGAAAGTTGCTTATTTATTGAGTGAACTTGCAGTTCTACTCAAGAGTAAGCAACTAAGTGAAATGAACCCATAGAACGCTTATTTGTCTTCTTCCTATGCATTCTGACACTCCAACAATGTGTTTTGCTTCAATTTGGCTCATTTTACAAAGGTGCTTATTTCTGGAGTGAACATGCAGTTCTACTCAAGAGTAAGCAACTAAGCGAAATAAACCTATAGAACGCTTATTTGTCTGTTATCTATGCATTCTGACACTCCAACAATCTGTTTTGCTTCAATTTGGCTCATTTTACAAAGGTGCTTATTTCTTGGCGTGCACATGCATTTCTACTCAGGAGTAAGCAAATAAGCGAAATGAACCCATAGAACGCTTATTTGTCTGCTATCTATGCATTCTGACACTCCAACAATGTGTTTTGCTTCAATTTGGCTAATTTTACAAAGGTGCTTATTTCTGGAGTGAACATGCAGTTCTACTCTAGAGTAAGCAACTAAGCGAAATAAACCTATAGAACGCTTATTTGGCTTCTATCTATGCATTCTGACACTCTACCAATATGTTTTGCTTCAATTTGGCTCATTTTAGAAAGTTGCTTATTTCTGGAGTGCACATGCATTTCTACTCAAGAGTAAGCAAATAAGCTTTATAAACGTATAGAACGCATATTTGTCTTCTTTCTATGCATTCTGACACCCCAACAATGTGTTTTGCTTCAATTTGGCTCATTTTACAAGGGTGCTTATTTCTTGAGTGAACATGCAGTTCTACTCAAGAGTAAGCAACTAAGCGAAATAAACCTATAGAACGCTTATTTGTCTTCTAACTATGCATCCTGATACTCCACCAATATGTTTTGCTTCAATTTGGCTCATTTTACAAAAGTGCTTATTTCTGGAGTGAACATTCAGTTCTACTCAAGAGTAAGCAACTAAGAGAAATAAACCTATAGAACGCTTATTTGTCTGTTATCTATGCATTCTGAAACTCCAACAATGTGTTTTGCTTCAGTTTGGCTCATTTTACAAAGGTGCTTATTTCTTGAGTGAACTTGCAGTTCTACTCAAGAGTAAGCAACTAAGCGAAATGAACCCATAGAACGCCTATTTGTCTTCTTTCTATGCATCCTGACACTCCAACAATGTGTTTTGCTTCAATTTGGCTCATTTTAGAAAGTTGCTTATTTCTGGAGTGAATTTGCAGTTCTACTCAAGAGTAAGCAACTATGCGAAATAAACGTATAGAACGCTTATTTATCTTCTATCTATGCATTCCGACACTCCAACAATGTGTTTTGCTTCAATTTGGCTCATTTTACAAAGGTGCTTATTTCTGGAGTGCACATTCATTCCTACTCAAGAGTAAGCAAATAAGCGAAATAAACGTATAGAACGCTTATTTATCCTCTTTCTATGCATTCTGACACTCCAACAATGTTTTTTGCTTCAATTTGGCTCATTTTACAAAGGTGCTTATTTCTGGAGTGAACTTGCAGTTCTACTCAAAAGTAAGCAACTAAGCGAAATGAACCCATAGAACGCTTATTTGCCTTCTTTCTATGCATTCTGACACTCCAACAATGTGTTTTGCTTCAGTTTGGCTAATTTTACAAAGGTGCTTATTTCTGGAGTGAACTTGTAGTTCTACTCAAGAGTAAGCAACTAAGCGAAATAAACCTATAGAACGCTTATTTGGCTTCTGTCTATGCATTCTGACACTCCACCAATATGTTTTGCTTCAATTTGGCTCATTTTACAAAAGTGCTTATTTCTGGAGTGAACATGCAGTTCTACTCAATAGTAAGCAACTGAGCGAAATAAACCTATAGAACGCTTATTTGTCTGTTATCTATGCATTCTGACACTCCAACAATGTGTTTTGCTTCAGTTTGGCTCATTTTACAAGGGTGCCTATTTCTTGAGTGAACTTGCAGTTCTACTCAAGAGTAAGCAACTAAGCGAAATGAACCCATAGAACGCTTATTTGTCTTCTTTCTATGCATTCTGACACTCCAACAATATGTTTTGCTTCAATTTGGCTCATTTTACAAAGGTGCTTATTTATTGAGTGAACTTGCAGTTCTACTCAAGAGTAAGCAACTAAGCGAAATAAACCTATAGAACGCTTATTTGTCTTCTTTCTATGCATTCTGACACTCCAACAATATGTTTTGCTTCAATTTGGCTCATTTTACAAAGGTGCTTATTTCTGGAGTGAACATGCAGTTCTACTCAAGAGTAAGCAACTAAGCGAAATAAACCTATAGAACGCTTATTTGTCTGTTATCTATGCATTCTGACACTCCAACAATGTGTTTTGCTTCATTTTGGCTCATTTTACAAAGGTGCTTATTTATTGAGTGAACTTGCAGTTCTACTCAAGAGTAAGCAACTAAGCAAAATAAACCTATAGAACGCTTATTTGGCTTCTATCTATGCATTCTGGCACTCCACCAATATGTTTTGCTTCAATTTGGCTCATTTTACAAAAGTGCTTATTTCTGGAGTGAACTTGCAGTTCTCCTCAAGAGTAAGCAACTAAGCGAAATAAACCTATAGAACGCTTATTTGTCTGTTATCTATGCATTCTGACACTCCAACAATGTGTTTTGCTTCAATTTGGCTCATTTTACAAAGGTGCTTATTTCTGGAGTGAACATGCAGTTCTACTCAAGAGTAAGCAACTAAGCGAAATAAACCTATAGAACGCTTATTTGTCTGTTATCTATGCATTCTGACACTCCAACAATGTGTTTTGCTTCAATTTGGCTCATTTTACAAGGGTGCTTATTTCTTGAGTGAACTTGCAGTTCTACTCAAGAGTAAGCAAATAAGAGAAATGAACCCATAGAACGCTAATTTGTCTTCTTTCTATGCATTCTGACACTCCAACAATATGTTTTGCTTCAATTTGGCTCATTTTACAAAAGTGCTTATTTCTGGAGTGAACATGCCGTTCTACTCAAGAGTAAGCAACTAAGCGAAATAAACCTATAGAACGCTTATTTGTCTGTTATCTATGCATTCTGACACTCCAACAATGTGTTTTGCTTCAATTTGGCTCATTTTACAAAGGTGCTTATTTATTGAATGAACATGCAGTTCTACTCTAGAGAAAGCAACTAAGCGAAATAAACCTATAGAACGCTTATTTGGCTTCTATCTATGCATTCTGACACTCCACCAATATGTTTTGCTTCAATTTGGCTCATTTTAGAAAGTTGCCTATTTATTGAGTGAACTTGCAGTTCTACTCAAGAGTAAGGAACTAAGCAAAATGAACCCATAGAACGCTTATTTGTCTTCTTTCTATGCATTCTGACACTCCAACAATGTGTTTTGCTTCAATTTGGCTCATTTTACAAAGGTGCTTATTTCTGGAGTGAACATGCAGTTCTACTCAAGAGTAAGCAACTAAGCGAAATAAACCTATAGAACGCTTATTTGTCTGTTATCTATGCATTCTGACACTCCAACAATGTGTTTTGCTTCAATTTGGCTCATTTTACAAAGGTGCTTATTTCTGGAGTGAACATGCAGTTCTACTCAAGAGTAAGCAACTAAGCGAAATAAACCTATAGAACGCTTATTTGTCTTCTTTCTATGCATTCTGACACTCCAACAATATGTTTTGCTTCAATTTGGCTCATTTTAGAAAGTTGCTTATTTATTGAGTGAACTTGCAGTTCTACTCAAGAGTAAGCAACTAAGCGAAATGAACCCATAAAACGCTTATTTGTCTTCTTTCTATGCATTCTGGCACTCCACCAATATGTTTTGCTTCAATTTGGCTCATTTTACAAAAGTGCTTATTTCTGGAGTGAACTTGCAGTTCTACTCAAGAGTAAGCAACTAAGCGAAATAAACCTATAGAACGCTTATTTGTCTGTTATCTATGCATTCTGACACTCCAACAATGTGTTTTGCTTCAATTTGGCTCATTTTACAAAGGTGCTTATTTCTGGAGTGAACATGCAGTTCTACTCAAGAGTAAGCAACTAAGCGAAATAAACCTATAGAACGCTTATTTGTCTGTTATCTATGCATTCTGACACTCCAACAATGTGTTTTGCTTCAATTTGGCTCATTTTACAAAAGTGCTTATTTCTGGAGTGAACATGCAGTTCTACTCAAGAGTAAGCAACTAAGCGAAATAAACCTATAGAACGCTTATTTGTCTGTTATCTATGCATTCTGACACTCCAACAATGTGTTTTGCTTCAATTTGGCTCATTTTACAAAGGTGCTTATTTATTGAATGAACATGCAGTTCTACTCTAGAGTAAGCAACTAAGCGAAATAAACCTATAGAACGCTTATTTGGCTTCTATCTATGCATTCTGACACTCCACCAATATGTTTTGCTTCAATTTGGCTCATTTTAGAAAGTTGCTTATTTATTGAGTGAACTTGCAGTTCTACTCAAGAGTAAGCAACTAAGCGAAATGAACCCATAGAACGCTTATTTGTCTTCTTTCTATGCATTCTGACACTCCAACAATATGTTTTGCTTCAATTTGGCTCATTTTACAAAGGTGCTTATTTCTGGAGTGAACATGCAGTTCTACTCAAGAGTAAGCAACTAAGCAAAATAAACCTATAGAACGCTTATTTGTCTGTTATCTATGCATTCTGACACTCCAACAATGTGTTTTGCTTCAATTTGGCTCATTTTACAAAGGTGCTTATTTCTGGAGTGAACATGCAGTTCTACTCAAGAGTAAGCAACTAAGCGAAATAAACCTATAGAATGCTTATTTGTCTGTTATCTATGCATTCTGACACTCCAACAATGTGTTTTGCTTCAATTTGGCTCATTTTACAAGGGTGCTTATTTCTGGAGTGAACATGCAGTTCTACTCAAGAGTAAGCAACTAAGCGAAATAAACCTATAGAACGCTTATTTGTCTGTTATCTATGCATTCTGACACTCCAACAATGTGTTTTGCTTCAATTTGGCTCATTTTACAAGGGTGCTTATTTCTTGAGTGAACTTGCAGTTCTACTCAAGAGTAAGCAAATAAGAGAAATGAACCCATAGAACGCTTATTTGTCTTCTTTGTATGCATTCTGACACTCCAACAATGTGTTTTGCTTCAATTTGGCTCATTTTACAAAGGTGCTTATTTATTGAATGAACATGCAGTTCTACTCTAGAGTAAGCAACTAAGCGAAATAAACCTATAGAACGCTTATTTGTCTGTTATCTATGCATTCTGACACTCCAACAATGTGTTTTGCTTCAATTTGGCTCATTTTACAAAGGTGCTTATTTCTGGAGTGAACATGCAGTTCTACTCAAGAGTAAGCAACTAAGCGAGATAAACCTATAGAACGCTTATTTGTCTGTTATCTATGCATTCTGACACTCCAACAATGTGTTTTGCTTCAATTTGGCTCATTTTACAAAAGTGCTTATTTCTGGAGTGAACATGCAGTTCTACTCAAGAGTAAGCAACTAAGCGAAATAAACCTATAGAACGCTTATTTGTCTTCTTTCTATGCATTCTGACACTCCAACAATATGTTTTGCTTCAATTTGGCTCATTTTAGAAAGTTGCTTATTTATTGAGTGAACTTGCAGTTCTACTCAAGAGTAAGCAACTAAGCGAAATAAACCTATAGAACGCTTATTTGGCTTCTATCTATGCATTCTGACACTCCACCAATATGTTTTGCTTCAATTTGGCTCATTTTAGAAAGTTGCTTATTTATTGAGTGAACTTGCAGTTCTACTCAAGAGTAAGCAACTAAGCGAAATGAACCCATAGAATGCTTATTTGTCTTCTTTCTATGCATTCTGACACTCCAACAATGTGTTTTGCTTCAATTTGGCTCATTTTACAAAGGTGCTTATTTCTGGAGTGAACATGCAGTTCTACTCAAGAGTAAGCAACTAAGCGAAATAAACCTATAGAACGCTTATTTGTCTGTTATCTATGCATTCTGACACTCCAACAATCTGTTTTGCTTCAATTTGGCTCATTTTACAAAGGTGCTTATTTCTTGGCGTGCACATGCATTTCTACTCAGGAGTAAGCAAATAAGCGAAATGAACCCATAGAACGCTTATTTGTCTTCTTTCTATGCATTCTGACACTCCAACAATATGTTTTGCTTCAATTTGGCTCATTTTACAAAGGTGCTTATTTCTGGAGTGAACATGCAGTTCTACTCAAGAGTAAGCAACTAAGCAAAATAAACCTATAGAACGCTTATTTGTCTGTTATCTATGCATTCTGACACTCCAACAATGTGTTTTGCTTCAATTTGGCTCATTTTACAAAGGTGCTTATTTCTGGAGTGAACATGCAGTTCTACTCAAGAGTAAGCAACTAAGCGAAATAAACCTATAGAACGCTTATTTGTCTGTTATCTATGCATTCTGACACTCCAACAATGTGTTTTGCTTCAATTTGGCTCATTTTACAAGGGTGCTTATTTCTGGAGTGAACATGCAGTTCTACTCAAGAGTAAGCAACTAAGCGAAATAAACCTATAGAACGCTTATTTGTCTGTTATCTATGCATTCTGACACTCCAACAATGTGTTTTGCTTCAATTTGGCTCATTTTACAAGGGTGCTTATTTCTTGAGTGAACTTGCAGTTCTACTCAAGAGTAAGCAAATAAGAGAAATGAACCCATAGAACGCTTATTTGTCTTCTTTGTATGCATTCTGACACTCCAACAATGTGTTTTGCTTCAATTTGGCTCATTTTACAAAGGTGCTTATTTATTGAATGAACATGCAGTTCTACTCTAGAGTAAGCAACTAAGCGAGATAAACCTATAGAACGCTTATTTGTCTGTTATCTATGCATTCTGACACTCCAACAATGTGTTTTGCTTCAATTTGGCTCATTTTACAAAAGTGCTTATTTCTGGAGTGAACATGCAGTTCTACTCAAGAGTAAGCAACTAAGCGAAATAAACCTATAGAACGCTTATTTGTCTGTTATCTATGCATTCTGACACTCCAACAATGTGTTTTGCTTCAATTTGGCTCATTTTACAAAGGTGCTTATTTATTGAATGAACATGCAGTTCTACTCTAGAGTAAGCAACTAAGCGAAATAAACCTATAGAACGCTTATTTGGCTTCTATCTATGCATTCTGACACTCCACCAATATGTTTTGCTTCAATTTGGCTCATTTTAGAAAGTTGCTTATTTATTGAGTGAATTTGCAGTTCTACTCAAGAGTAAGCAACTAAGCGAAATAAACCTATAGAACGCTTATTTGTCTGTTATCTATGCATTCTGACACTCCAACAATCTGTTTTGCTTCAATTTGGCTCATTTTACAAAGGTGCTTATTTCTTGGCGTGCACATGCATTTCTACTCAGGAGTAAGCAAATAAGCGAAATGAACCCATAGAACGCTTATTTGTCTGCTATCTATGCATTCTGACACTCCAACAATGTGTTTTGCTTCAATTTGGCTCATTTTACAAAGGTGCTTATTTCTGGAGTGAACATGCAGTTCTACTCAAGAGTAAGCAACTGAGCGAAATAAACCTATAGAACGCTTATTTGGCTTCTATCTATGCATTCTGACACTCCACCAATATGTTTTGCTTCAATTTGGCTCATTTTACAAAGGTGCTTATTTCTGGAGTGAACATGCAGTTCTACTCAAGAGTAAGCAACTAAGCGAAATGAACCCATAGAACGCTTATTTGTCTGTTATCTATGCATTCTGACACTCCAACAATGTGTTTTGCTTCAATTTGGCTCATTTTACAAAGGTGCTTATTTCTGGAGTGAACATGCAGTTCGACTCAAGAGTATGCAACTAAGCGAAATAAACCTATAGAACGCTTATTTGTCTGTTATCTATGCATTCTGACACTCCAACAATGTGTTTTGCTTCAGTTTGGCTAATTTTACAAAGGTGCTTATTTCTGGAGTGAACTTGTAGTTCTACTCAAGAGTAAGCAACTAAGCGAAATAAACCTATAGAACGCTTATTTGGCTTCTGTCTATGCATTCTGACACTCCACCAATATCTTTTGCTTCAATTTGGCTCATTTTACAAAAGTGCTTATTTCTGGAGTGAACATGCAGTTCTACTCAAGAGTAAGCAACTAAGCGAAATAAACCTATAGAACGCTTATTTGTCTGTTATCTATGCATTCTGACACTCCAACAATGTGTTTTGCTTCAATTTGGCTCATTTTACAAAGGTGCTTATTTATTGAATGAACATGCAGTTCTACTCTAGAGTAAGCAACTAAGCGAAATAAACCTATAGAACGCTTATTTGGCTTCTATCTATGCATTCTGACACTCCACCAATATGTTTTGCTTCAATTTGGCTCATTTTAGAAAGTTGCTTATTTATTGAGTGAAGTTGCAGTTCTACTCAAGAGTAAGCAACTAAGCGAAATGAACCCATAGAACGCTTATTTGTCTTCTTTCTATGCATTCTGACACTCCAACAATGTGTTTTGCTTCAATTTGGCTCATTTTACAAAGGTGCTTATTTCTGGAGTGAACATGCAGTTCTACTCAAGAGTAAGCAACTAAGCGAAATAAACCTATAGAACGCTTATTTGTCTGTTATCTATGCATTCTGACACTCCAACAATCTGTTTTGCTTCAATTTGGCTCATTTTACAAAGGTGCTTATTTCTTGGCGTGCACATGCATTTCTACTCAGGAGTAAGCAAATAAGCGAAATGAACCCATAGAACGCTTATTTGTCTGCTATCTATGCATTCTGACACTCCAACAATGTGTTTTGCTTCAATTTGGCTCATTTTACAAAGGTGCTTATTTCTGGAGTGAACATGCAGTTCTACTCAAGAGTAAGCAACTGAGCGAAATAAACCTATAGAACGCTTATTTGGCTTCTATCTATGCATTCTGACACTCCACCAATATGTTTTGCTTCAATTTGGCTCATTTTACAAAGGTGCTTATTTCTGGAGTGAACATGCAGTTCTACTCAAGAGTAAGCAACTAAGCGAAATGAACCCATAGAACGCTTATTTGTCTGTTATCTATGCATTCTGACACTCCAACAATGTGTTTTGCTTCAATTTGGCTCATTTTACAAAGGTGCTTATTTCTGGAGTGAACATGCAGTTCTACTCAAGAGTAAGCAACTAAGCGAAATAAACCTATAGAACGCTTATTTGTCTGTTATCTATGCATTCTGGCACTCCACCAATATGTTTTGCTTCAATTTGGCTCATTTTACAAAGGTGCTTATTTCTTGGCGTGCACATGCATTTCTACTCAGGAGTAAGCAAATAAGCGAAATGAACCCATAGAACGCTTATTTGTCTTCTTTCTATGCATTCTGACACTCCAACAATATGTTTTGCTTCAATTTGGCTCATTTTACAAAGGTGCTTATTTCTGGAGTGAACATGCAGTTCTACTCAAGAGTAAGCAACTAAGCGAAATAAACCTATAGAACGCTTATTTGTCTGTTATCTATGCATTCTGACACTCCAACAATGTGTTTTGCTTCAATTTGGCTCATTTTACAAGGGTGCTTATTTCTGGAGTGAACATGCAGTTCTACTCAAGAGTAAGCAACTAAGCGAAATAAACCTATAGAACGCTTATTTGTCTGTTATCTATGCATTCTGACACTCCAACAATGTGTTTTGCTTCAATTTGGCTCATTTTACAAAAGTGCTTATTTCTGGAGTGAACATGCAGTTCTACTCAAGAGTAAGCAAATAAGAGAAATGAACCCATAGAACGCTTATTTGTCTTCTTTGTATGCATTCTGACACTCCAACAATGTGTTTTGCTTCAATTTGGCTCATTTTACAAAGGTGCTTATTTATTGAATGAACATGCAGTTCTACTCTAGAGTAAGCAACTAAGCGAAATAAACCTATAGAACGCTTATTTGTCTGTTATCTATGCATTCTGACACTCCAAAAATGTGTTTTGCTTCAATTTGGCTCATTTTACAAAGGTGCTTATTTCTGGAGTGAACATGCAGTTCTACTCAAGAGTAAGCAACTAAGCGAGATAAACCTATAGAACGCTTATTTGTCTGTTATCTATGCATTCTGACACTCCAACAATGTGTTTTGCTTCAATTTGGCTCATTTTACAAAAGTGCTTATTTCTGGAGTGAACATGCAGTTCTACTCAAGAGTAAGCAACTAAGCGAAATAAACCTATAGAACGCTTATTTGTCTGTTATCTATGCATTCTGACACTCCAACAATGTGTTTTGCTTCAATTTGGCTCATTTTACAAAGGTGCTTATTTATTGAATGAACATGCAGTTCTACTCTAGAGTAAGCAACTAAGCGAAATAAACCTATAGAACGCTTATTTGGCTTCTATCTATGCATTCTGACACTCCACCAATATGTTTTGCTTCAATTTGGCTCATTTTAGAAAGTTGCTTATTTATTGAGTGAACTTGCAGTTCTACTCAAGAGTAAGCAACTAAGCGAAATAAACCTATAGAACGCTTATTTGTCTGTTATCTATGCATTCTGACACTCCAACAATCTGTTTTGCTTCAATTTGGCTCATTTTACAAAGGTGCTTATTTCTTGGCGTGCACATGCATTTCTACTCAGGAGTAAGCAAATAAGCGAAATGAACCCATAGAACGCTTATTTGTCTGCTATCTATGCATTCTGACACTCCAACAATGTGTTTTGCTTCAATTTGGCTCATTTTACAAAGGTGCTTATTTCTGGAGTGAACATGCAGTTCTACTCAAGAGTAAGCAACTGAGCGAAATAAACCTATAGAACGCTTATTTGGCTTCTATCTATGCATTCTGACACTCCACCAATATGTTTTGCTTCAATTTGGCTCATTTTACAAAGGTGCTTATTTCTGGAGTGAACATGCAGTTCTACTCAAGAGTAAGCAACTAAGCGAAATGAACCCATAGAACGCTTATTTGTCTGTTATCTATGCATTCTGACACTCCAACAATGTGTTTTGCTTCAATTTGGCTCATTTTACAAAGGTGCTTATTTCTGGAGTGAACATGCAGTTCTACTCAAGAGTAAGCAACTAAGCGAAATAAACCTATAGAACGCTTATTTGTCTTCTTTCTATGCATTCTGACACTCCAACAATATGTTTTGCTTCAATTTGGCTCATTTTAGAAAGTTGCTTATTTCTGGAGTGAACATGCAGTTCGACTCAAGAGTATGCAACTAAGCGAAATAAACCTATAGAACGCTTATTTGTCTGTTATCTATGCATTCTGACACTCCAACAATGTGTTTTGCTTCAGTTTGGCTAATTTTACAAAGGTGCTTATTTCTGGAGTGAACTTGTAGTTCTACTCAAGAGTAAGCAACTAAGCGAAATAAACCTATAGAACGCTTATTTGGCTTCTGTCTATGCATTCTGACACTCCACCAATATCTTTTGCTTCAATTTGGCTCATTTTACAAAAGTGCTTATTTCTGGAGTGAACATGCAGTTCTACTCAAGAGTAAGCAACTAAGCGAAATAAACCTATAGAACGCTTATTTGTCTGTTATCTATGCATTCTGACACTCCAACAATGTGTTTTGCTTCAA
Organism: Zootoca vivipara; assembly: GCF_963506605.1. Classification (NCBI taxonomy): domain Eukaryota; kingdom Metazoa; phylum Chordata; class Lepidosauria; order Squamata; family Lacertidae; genus Zootoca; species Zootoca vivipara. Next base: position 9,290,863 of record NC_083293.1, on the reverse strand, counting down.
TTTGGCTCATTTTACAAAGGTGCTTATTTATTGAATGAACATGCAGTTCTACTCTAGAGTAAGCAACTAAGCGAAATAAACCTATAGAACACTTATTTGGCTTCTATCTATGCATTCTGACACTCCACCAATATGTTTTGCTTCAATTTGGCTCATTTTAGAAAGTTGCTTATTTATTGAGTGAATTTGCAGTTCTACTCAAGAGTAAGCAACTAAGCGAAATGAACCCATAGGACGCTTATTTGTCTTCTTTCTATGCATTCTGACACTCCAACAATGTGTTTTGCTTCAATTTGGCTCATTTTACAAAGGTGCTTATTTCTGGAGTGAACATGCAGTTCTACTCAAGAGTAAGCAACTAAGCGAAATAAACCTATAGAACGCTTATTTGTCTGTTATCTATGCATTCTGACACTCCAACAATCTGTTTTGCTTCAATTTGGCTCATTTTACAAAGGTGCTTATTTCTTGGCGTGCACATGCATTTCTACTCAGGAGTAAGCAAATAAGCGAAATGAACCCATAGAACGCTTATTTGTCTGCTATCTATGCATTCTGACACTCCAACAATGTGTTTTGCTTCAATTTGGCTCATTTTACAAAGGTGCTTATTTCTGGAGTGAACATGCAGTTCTACTCAAGAGTAAGCAACTGAGCGAAATAAACCTATAGAACGCTTATTTGGCTTCTATCTATGCATTCTGACACTCCACCAATATGTTTTGCTTCAATTTGGCTCATTTTACAAAGGTGCTTATTTCTGGAGTGAACATGCAGTTCTACTCAAGAGTAAGCAACTAAGCGAAATGAACCCATAGAACGCTTATTTGTCTGTTATCTATGCATTCTGACACTCCAACAATGTGTTTTGCTTCAATTTGGCTCATTTTACAAAGGTGCTTATTTCTGGAGTGAACATGCAGTTCTACTCAAGAGTAAGCAACTGAGCGAAATAAACCCATAGAACGCTTATTTGTCTTCTTTCTATGCATTCTGGCACTCCACCAATATGTTTTGCTTCAATTTGGCTCATTTTACAAGGGTGCTTATTTCTTGAGTGAACATGCAGTTCTACTCAAGAGTAAGCAACTAAGCAGAATGAACCTATAGAACGCTTATTTGTCTGTTATCTATGCATTCTGACACTCCAACAATCTGTTTTGCTTCAATTTGGCTCATTTTACAAAGGTGCTTATTTCTTGGCGTGCACATGCATTTCTACTCAGGAGTAAGCAAATAAGCGAAATGAACCCATAGAACGCTTATTTGTCTGCTATCTATGCATTCTGACACTCCAACAATGTTTTTTGCTTCAATTTGGCTCATTTTACAAAGGTGCTTATTTCTGGAGTGAACTTGCAGTTCTACTCAAGAGTAAGCAACTAAGCGAAATGAACCCATAGAACGCTTATTTGCCTTCTTTCTATGCATTCTGACACTCCAACAATGTGTTTTGCTTCAATTTGGCTCATTTTACAAAGGTGCTTATTTCTGGAGTGAACTTGCAGTTCTACTCAAGAGTAAGCAACTAAGCGAAATAAACCTATAGAACGCTTATTTGTCTGTTATCTATGCATTCTGACACTCCAACAATGTGTTTTGGTTCAATTTGGCTCATTTTACAAAGGTGCTTATTTATTGAGTGAACTTGCAGTTCTACTCAAGAGTGAGCAACTAAGCAAAATAAACCTATAGAACGCTTATTTGGCTTCTATCTATGCATTCTGGCACTCCACCAATATGTTTTGCTTCAATTTGCCTCATTTTACAAAAGTGCTTATTTCTGGAGTGAACTTGCAGTTCTACTCAAGAGTAAGCAACTAAGCGATATAAACCTATAGAACGCTTATTTGTCTGTTATCTATGCATTCTGACACTCCAACAATGTGTTTTGCTTCAATTTGGCTCATTTTACAAGGGTGCTTATTTCTTGAGTGAACTTGCAGTTCTACTCAAGAGTAAGCAAATAAGAGAAATGAACCCATAGAACGCTTATTTGTCTTCTTTGTATGCATTCTGACACTCCAACAATATGTTTTGCTTCAATTTGGCTCATTTTACAAAAGTGCTTATTTCTGGAGTGAACATGCCGTTCTACTCAAGAGTAAGCAACTAAGCGAAATAAACCTATAGAACGCTTATTTGTCTGTTATCTATGCATTCTGACACTCCAACAATGTGTTTTGCTTCAATTTGGCTCATTTTACAAAGGTGCTTATTTATTGAATGAACATGCAGTTCTACTCAAGAGTAAGCAACTAAGCGAAATAAACCTATAGAACGCTTATTTGTCTGTTATCTATGCATTCTGACACTCCAACAATGTGTTTTGCTTCAATTTGGCTCATTTTACAAAGGTGCTTATTTCTGGAGTGACCATGCAGTTCTACTCAAGAGTAAGCAACTAAGCGAAATAAACCTATAGAACGTTTATTTGTCTGTTATCTATGCATTCTGACACTCCAACAATGTGTTTTGCTTCAATTTGGCTCATTTTACAAAAGTGCTTATTTCTGGAGTGAACATGCAGTTCTACTCAAGAGTAAGCAACTAAGCGAAATAAACCTATAGAACGCTTATTTGTCTGTTATCTATGCATTCTGACACTCCAACAATGTGTTTTGCTTCAATTTGGCTCATTTTACAAAGGTGCTTATTTATTGAATGAACATGCAGTTCTACTCTAGAGTAAGCAACTAAGCGAAATAAACCTATAGAACGCTTATTTGGCTTCTATCTATGCATTCTGACACTCCACCAATATGTTTTGCTTCAATTTGGCTCATTTTAGAAAGTTGCTTATTTATTGAGTGATGTTGCAGTTCTACTCAAGAGTAAGCAACTAAGCGAAATGAACCCATAGAACGCTTATTTGTCTTCTTTCTATGCATTCTGACACTCCAACAATGTCTTTTGCTTCAATTTGGCTCATTTTACAAAGGTGCTTATTTCTGGAGTGAACATGCAGTTCTACTCAAGAGTAAGCAACTAAGCGAAATAAACCTATAGAACGCTTATTTGTCTGTTATCTATGCATTCTGACACTCCAACAATCTGTTTTGCTTCAATTTGGCTCATTTTACAAAGGTGCTTATTTCTTGGCGTGCACATGCATTTCTACTCAGGAGTAAGCAAATAAGCGAAATGAACCTATAGAACGCTTATTTGGCTTCTATCTATGCATTCTGACACTCCAACAATGTGTTTTGCTTCAATTTGGCTCATTTTAGAAAGTTGCTTATTTCTGGAGTGAACATGCAGTTCTACTCAAGAGTAAGCAACTGAGCGAAATAAACCCATAGAACGCTTATTTGTCTTCTTTCTATGCATTCTGACACTCCAACAATGTGTTTTGCTTCAATTTGGCTCATTTTACAAAGGTGCTTATTTCTGGAGTGAACATGCAGTTCTACTCAAGAGTAAGCAACTAAGCGAAATAAACCTATAGAACGCTTATTTGTCTGTTATCTATGCATTCTGACACTCCAACAATGTGTTTTGCTTCAATTTGGCTCATTTTACAAAGGTGCTTATTTCTGGAGTGAACATGCAGTTCTACTCAAGAGTAAGCAACTGAGCGAAATAAACCTATAGAACGCTTATTTGTCTTCTACCTATGCATTCTGACACTCCAACAATGTGTTTTGCTTCAATTTGGCTCATTTTACAAAGGTGCTTATTTCTTGGCGTGCACATGCATTTCTACTCAGGAGTAAGCAAATAAGCGAAATGAACCCATAGAACGCTTATTTGTCTTCTATCTATGCATTCTGACACTCCAGCAATGTGTTTTGCTTCAATTTGGCTCATTTTACAAAGGTGCTTATTTCTTGGCGTGCACATGCATTTCTACTCAGGAGTAAGCAACTAAGCGAAATGAACCCATTGAACGCTTATTTGTCTTCTATCTATGCATTCTGACACTCCACCAATATGTTTTGCTTCAATTTGGCTCATTTTACAAAAGTGCTTATTTCTGGAGTGAACATGCAGTTCTACTCTAGAGTAAGCAACTAAGCGACATAAACCTATAGAACGCTTATTTGGCTTCTATCTATGCATTCTGACACTCCACCAATATGTTTTGCTTCAATTTGGCTCATTTTAGAAAGTTGCTTATTTCTGGAGTGCACGTGCATTTCTACTCAAGAGTAAGCAAATCAGCTTTCTAAACGTATAGAACACTTATTTGTCTTCTTTCTATGCATTCTGACACCCCAACAATGTGTTTTGCTTCAATTTGGCTCATTTTACAAGGGTGCTTATTTCTTGAGTGAACATGCAGTTCTACTCAAGAGTAAGCAACTAAGCGGAATGAACCTATAGAACGCTTATTTGTCTGTTATCTATGCATTCTGACACTCCAACAATCTGTTTTGCTTCAATTTGGCTCATTTTACAAAGGTGCTTATTTCTTGGCGTGCACATGCATTTCTACTCAGGAGTAAGCAAATAAGCGAAATGAACCCATAGAACGCTTATTTGTCTGCTATCTATGCATTCTGACACTCCAACAATGTTTTTTGCTTCAATTTGGCTCATTTTACAAAGGTGCTTATTTCTGGAGTGAACTTGCAGTTCTACTCAAGAGTAAGCAACTAAGCGAAATGAACCCATAGAACGCTTATTTGCCTTCTTTCTATGCATTCTGACACTCCAACAATGTGTTTTGCTTCAATTTGGCTCATTTTACAAAGGTGCTTATTTCTGGAGTGAACATGCAGTTCGACTCAAGAGTATGCAACTAAGCGAAATAAACCTATAGAACGCTTATTTGTCTGTTATCTATGCATTCTGACACTCCAACAATGTGTTTTGCTTCAGTTTGGCTAATTTTACAAAGGTGCTTATTTCTGGCGTGAACTTGTAGTTCTACTCAAGAGTAAGCAACTAAGCGAAATAAACCTATAGAACGCTTATTTGGCTTCTGTCTATGCATTCTGACACTCCACCAATATGTTTTGCTTCAATTTGGCTCATTTTACAAAAGTGCTTATTTCTGGAGTGAACATGCAGTTCTACTCAAGAGTAAGCAACTGAGCGAAATAAACCCATAGAACGCTTATTTGTCTGATATCTATGCATTCTGACACTCCAACAATGTGTTTTGCTTCAATTTGGCTCATTTTACAAAGGTGCTTATTTCTGGAGTTAACATGCAGTTCTACTCAAGAGTAAGCAACTGAGCGAAATAAACCTATAGAACGCTTATTTGTCTTCTACCTATGCATTCTGACACTCCAACAATGTGTTTTGCTTCAATTTGGCTCATTTTACAAAGGTGCTTATTTCTTGGCGTGCACATGCATTTCTACTCAGGAGTAAGCAAATAAGCGAAATGAACCCATAGAACGCTTATTTGTCTTCTATCTATGCATTCTGACACTCCAGCAATGTGTTTTGCTTCAATTTGGCTCATTTTACAAAGGTGCTTATTTCTTGGCGTGCACATGAATTTTACTCAGGAGTAAGCAACTAAGCGAAATGAACCCATTGAACGCTTATTTGTCTTCTATCTATGCATTCTGACACTCCACCAATATGTTTTGCTTCAATTTGGCTCATTTTACAAAAGTGCTTATTTCTGGAGTGAACATGCAGTTCTACTCTAGAGTAAGCAACTAAGCGACATAAACCTATAGAACGCTTATTTGGCTTCTATCTATGCATTCTGACACTCCACCAATATGTTTTGCTTCAATTTGGCTCATTTTAGAAAGTTGCTTATTTCTGGAGTGCACGTGCATTTCTACTCAAGAGTAAGCAAATAAGCTTTCTAAACGTATAGAACACTTATTTGTCTTCTTTCTATGCATTCTGACACCCCAACAATGTGTTTTGCTTCAATTTGGCTCATTTTACAAGGGTGCTTATTTCTTGAGTGAACATGCAGTTCTACTCAAGAGTAAGCAACTAAGCGGAATGAACCCATAGGACGCTTATTTGTCTTCTTTCTATGCATTCTGACACTCCAACAATGTGTTTTGCATCAATTTGGCTCATTTTACAAAGGTGCTTATTTCTTGAGTGCACATGCATTTCTACTCAAGAGTAAGCAAATAAGCTTTACAAACGTATAGAATGCTTATTTGTCTTCTTTCTATGCATTCTGACACCCCAACAATGTGTTTTGCTTCAATTTGGCTCATTTTACAAGGGTGCTTATTTCTTGAGTGAACATGCAGTTCTACTCAAGAGTAAGCAACTAAGCGAAATGAACCCATAGAACGCTTATTTGTCTTCTTTCTATGCATTCTGACATTCCAACAATATGTTTTGCTTCAATTTGGCTCATTTTACAAAGGTGCTTATTTCTGGAGTGAACATGCAGTTCTACTCAAGAGTAAGCAACTAAGCGAAATAAACCTATAGAACGCTTATTTGTCTGTTATCTATGCATTCTGACACTCCACCAATATGTTTTGCTTCAATTTGGCTCATTTTACAAAAGTGTTTATTTCTGGAGTGAACATGCAGTTCTACTCAAGAGTAAGCAACTGAGCGAAATAAACCTATAGCACGCTTATTTGTCTGTTATCTATGCATTCTGACACTCCAACAATGTGTTTTGCTTCAATTTGGCTCATTTTACAAAAGTGCTTATTTCTGGAGTGAACATGCAGTTCTACTCAAGAGTAAGCAACTAAGCGAAATAAACCTATAGAACGCTTATTTGGCTGTTATCTATGCATTCTGACACTCCAACAATGTGTTTTGCTTCAATTTGGCTCATTTTACAAGGGTGCTTATTTCTTGAGTGAACTTGCAGTTCTACTCTAGAGTAAGCAACTAAGCGAAATAAACCCATAGAACGCTTATTTGGCTTCTATCTATGCATTCTGACACTCCACCAATATGTTTTGCTTCAATTTGGCTCATTTTAGAAAGTTGCTTATTTCTGGAGTGCCCATGCATTTATACTCAAGAGTAAGCAAATAAGCTTTATAAACGTATAGAACGCTTATTTATCTTCTTTCTATGCATTCTGACACCCCAACAATGTGTTTTGCTTCAATTTGGCTCATTTTACAAGGGTGCTTATTTCTTGAGTGAACATGCAGTTCTACTCAAGAGTAAGCAACTAAGCAAAATAAACCTGTAGAACGCTTATTTGTCTTCTTTCTATGCATTCTGACACTCCAACAATGTGTTTTGCGTCAATTTGGCTCATTTTACAAAGGTGCTTATTTCTTGGCGTGCACATGCATTTCTACTCAGGAGTAAGCAAATAAGCGAAATGAACCCATAGAACGCTTATTTGTCTTGACTAGAGGTCAAAGAGAACAATTACCAGACCTTTAGAAGGCATCTCAAGGCAGCCCTGTTTAATGAAGCTTTTAATGCTTGATGGATTTCTGTATTTTAGAATTTGTTTTTTTGGAAGCCGCCCAGAGTGGCTGGGGGAACCCGGCCAGATGGGCGGGGTATAAATAATAAATTATTATTATTATTATTATTATTATTATTATTATTATTATTATTATTATTATTATTCTATGCTTTCTGACACCCCAACAATGTGTTTTGCTTCAATTTGGCTCATTTTACAAGGGTGCTTATTTCTTGAGTGAACTTGCAGTTCTACTCAAGAGTAAGCAACTAAGCGAAATGAACCCATAGAACGCTTATTTGTCTTCTTTCTATGCATTCTGACACTCCAACAATGTGTTTTGCTTCAATTTGGCTCATTTTACAAAGGTGCTTATTTCTGGAGTGAACATGCAGTTCTACTCAAGAGTAAGCAACTAAGCGAAATAAACCTATAGAACGCTTATTTGTCTGTTATCTATGCATTCTGACACTCCAACAATGTGTTTTGCGTCAATATGGCTCATTTTACAAAGGTGCTTATTTCTTGAGTGCACATGCATTTCTACTCAAGAGTAAGCAAATAAGCTTTATAAACGTATAGAACGCTTATTTGTCTTCTTTCTATGCATTCTGACACTCCAACAATGTGTTTTGCATCAATTTGGCTCATTTTACAAAGGTGCTTATTTCTTCAGTGCACATGCATTTCTACTCAAGAGTAAGCAAATAAGCTTTACAAACGTATAGAACGCTTATTTGTCTTCTTTCTATGCATTCTGACACCCCAACAATGTGTTTTGCTTCAATTTGGCTCATTTTACAAGGGTGCTTATTTCTTGAGTGAACATGCAGTTCTACTCAAGAGTAAGCAACTAAGCGAAATGAACCCATAGAACGCTTATTTGTCTTCTTTCTATGCATTCTGACATTCCAACAATATGTTTTGCTTCAATTTGGCTCATTTTACAAAGGTGCTTATTTCTGGAGCGAACATGCAGTTCTACTCAAGAGTAAGCAACTAAGCGAAATAAACCTATAGAACGCTTATTTGTCTGTTATCTATGCATTCTGACACTCCACCAATATGTTTTGCTTCAATTTGGCTCATTTTACAAAAGTGTTTATTTCTAGAGTGAACATGCAGTTCTACTCAAGAGTAAGCAACTGAGCGAAATAAACCTATAGAACGCTTATTTGTCTGTTATCTATGCATTTTGACACTCCAACAATGTGTTTTGCTTCAATTTTGCTCATTTTACAAAGGTGCTTATTTATTGAGTGATTTTGCAGTTCTACTCAAGAGTAAGCAACTAAGCGAAATAAACCTATAGAACGCTTATTTGGCTTCTATCTATGCATTCTGACACTCCACCAATATATTTTGCTTCAATTTGGCTCCTTTTACAAAAGTGCTTATTTCTGGAGTGAACATGCAGTTCTACTCAAGAGTAAGCAACTAAGCGAAATAAACCTATAGAACGCTTATTTGTCTGTTATCTATGCATTCTGACACTCCAACAATGTGTTTTGCTTCAATTTGGCTCATTTTACAAAGGTGCTTATTTATTGAGTGAACATGCAGTTGTACTCTAGAGTAAGCAACTAAGCGAAATAAACCTATAGAACACTTATTTGGCTTCTATCTATGCATTCTGACACTCCACCAATATGTTTTGCTTCAATTTGGCTCATTTTAGAAAGTTGCTTATTTCTGGAGTTCCCATGCATTTCTACTCAAGAGTAAGCAAATAAGCTTTATAAACGTATAGAACGCTTACTTGTCTTCTTTCTATGCATTCTGACACCCCAACAATGTGTTTTGCTTCAATTTGGCTCATTTTACAAGGGTGCTTATTTCTTGAGTGAAGTTGCAGTTCTACTCAAGAGTAAGCAACTAAGCGAAATGAACCCATAGAACGCTTATTTGTCTTCTTTCTATGCATTCTGACACTCCAACAATGTGTTTTGCTTCAATTTGGCTCATTTTACAAAGGTGCTTATTTCTTGAGTGCACATGCATTTCTACTCAAGAGTAAGCAAATAAGCTTTACAAACGTATAGAACGCTTATTTGTCTTCTTTCTATGCATTCTGACACCCCAACAATGTGTTTTGCTTCAATTTGGCTCATTTTACAAGGGTGCTTATTTCTTGAGTGAACATGCAGTTCTACTCAAGAGTAAGCAACTAAGCGAAATGAACCCATAGAACGCTTATTTGTCTTCTTTCTATGCATTCTGACATTCCAACAATATGTTTTGCTTCAATTTGGCTCATTTTACAAAGGTGCTTATTTCTGGAGTGAACATGCAGTTCTACTCAAGAGTAAGCAACTAAGCGAAATAAACCTATAGAACGCTTATTTGTCTGTTATCTATGCATTCTGACACTCCACCAATATGTTTTGCTTCAATTTGGCTCATTTTACAAAAGTGTTTATTTCTGGAGTGAACATGCAGTTCTACTCAAGAGTAAGCAACTGAGCGAAATAAACCTATAGAACGCTTATTTGTCTGTTATCTATGCATTTTGACACTCCAACAATGTGTTTTGCTTCAATTTTGCTCATTTTACAAAGGTGCTTATTTATTGAGTGATCTTGCAGTTCTACTCAAGAGTAAGCAACTAAGCGAAATAAACCTATAGAACGCTTATTTGGCTTCTATCTATGCATTCTGACACTCCACCAATATATTTTGCTTCAATTTGGCTCCTTTTACAAAAGTGCTTATTTCTGGAGTGAACATGCAGTTCTACTCAAGAGTAAGCAACTAAGCGAAATAAACCTATAGAACGCTTATTTGTCTGTTATCTATGCATTCTGACACTCCAACAATGTGTTTTGCTTCAATTTGGCTCATTTTACAAAGGTGCTTATTTATTGAGTGAACATGCAGTTCTACTCTAGAGTAAGCAACTAAGCGAAATAAACCTATAGAACACTTATTTGGCTTCTATCTATGCATTCTGACACTCCACCAATATGTTTTGCTTCAATTTGGCTCATTTTAGAAAGTTGCTTATTTCTGGAGTTCCCATGCATTTCTACTCAAGAGTAAGCAAATAAGCTTTATAAACGTATAGAACGCTTACTTGTCTTCTTTCTATGCATTCTGACACCCCAACAATGTGTTTTGCTTCAATTTGGCTCATTTTACAAGGGTGCTTATTTCTTGAGTGAACATGCAGTTCTACTCAAGAGTAAGCAACTAAGCGAAATGAACCCATAGAACGCTTATTTGTCTTCTTTCTATGCATTCTGACACTCCAACAATGTGTTTTGCGTCAATTTGGCTCATTTTACAAAGGTGCTTATTTCTTGAGTGCACATGCATTTCTACTCAAGAGTAAGCAAATAAGCTTTATAAACGTATAGAACGCTTATTTATCTTCTTTCTATGCATTCTGACACCCCAACAATGTGTTTTGCTTCAATTTGGCTCATTTTACAAGGGTGCTTATTTCTTGAGTGAACATGAAGTTCTACTCAAGAGTAAGCAACTAAGCAAAATAAACCTGTAGAACGCTTATTTGTCTTCTTTCTATGCCTTCTGACACTCCAACAATGTGATTTGCGTCAATTTGGCTCATTTTACAAAGGTGCTTATTTCTTGGCGTGCACATGCATTTCTACTCAGGAGTAAGCAAATAAGCGAAATGAACCCATAGAACGCTTATTTGTCTTGACTAGAGGTCAAAGAGAACAATTACCAGACCTTTAGAAGGCATCTCAAGGCAGCCCTGTTTAATGAAGCTTTTAATGCTTGATGGATTTCTGTATTTTAGAATTTGTTTTTTTGGAAGCCGCCCAGAGTGGCTGGGGGAACCCGGCCAGATGGGCGGGGTATAAATAATAATAAATTATTATTATTATTATTATTATTATTATTATTATTATTATTATTATTATTCTATGCTTTCTGACACCCCAACAATGTGTTTTGCTTCAATTTGGCTCATTTTACAAGGGTGCTTATTTCTTGAGTGAACTTGCAGTTCTACTCAAGAGTAAGCAACTAAGCGAAATGAACCCATAGAACGCTTATTTGTCTTCTTTCTATGCATTCTGACACTCCAACAATGTGTTTTGCTTCACTTGGCTCATTTTACAAAGGTGCTTATTTCTGGAGTGAACATGCAGTTCTACTCAAGAGTAAGCAACTAAGCGAAATAAACCTATAGAACGCTTATTTGTCTGTTATCTATGCATTCTGACACTCCAACAACGTGTTTTGCGTCAATATGGCTCATTTTACAAAGGTGCTTATTTCTTGAGTGCACATGCATTTCTACTCAAGAGTAAGCAAATAAGCTTTATAAACGTATAGAACGCTTATTTGTCTTCTTTCTATGCATTCTGACAACCAAACAATGTGTTTTGCTTCAATTTGGCTCATTTTACAAGGGTGCTTATTTCTTGAGTGAACTTGCAGTTCTACTCAAGAGTAAGCAACTAAGCGGAATGAACCCATAGAACGCTTATTTGTCTTCTTTCTATGCATTCTGACACTCCAACAATGTGTTTTGCGTCAATTTGGCTCATTTTACAAAGGTGCTTATTTCTTGAGTGCACATGCATTTCTACTCAAGTGTAAGCAAATAAGCTTTATAAACGTATAGAACGCTTATTTGTCTTCTTTCTATGCATTCTGACACCCCAACAATGTGTTTTGCTTCAATTTGGCTCATTTTACAAGGGTGCTTATTTCTGGAGTGAACATGCAGTTCTACTCAAGAGTAAGCAAATAAGCGAAATGAACCCATAGAACGCTTATTTGTCTGCTATGTATGCATTCTGACACTCCAACAATGTGTTTTGCTTCAATTTGGCTCATTTTACAAAGGTGCTTATTTCTGGAGTGAACATGCAGTTCTACTCAAGAGTAAGCAACTGAGCGAAATAAACCTATAGAACGCTTATTTGTCTGTTATCTATGCATTCTGACACACCAACAATGTGCTTTGCGTCAATTTGGCTCATTTTACAAAGGTGCTTATTTCTTGGCGTGCACATGCATTTCTACTCAGGAGTAAGCAAATATGCGAAATGAACCCATAGAACGCTTATTTGTCTTCTATCTATGCATTCTGACACTCCACCAATATGTTTTGCGTCAATTTGGCTCATTTTACAAAGGTGCTTATTTCTTGGCGTGCACATGCATTTCTACTCAGGAGTAAGCAACTAAGCGAAATGAACCCATTGAACGCTTATTTGTCTTCTATCTATGCATTCTGACACTCCACCAATATGTTTTGCTTCAATTTGGCTCAATTTACAAAAGTGCTTATTTCTGGAGTGAACATGCAGTTCTACTCTAGAGTAAGCAACTAATCGACATAAACCTATAGAACGCTTATTTGGCTTCTATCTATGCATTCTGACACTCCACCAATATGTTTTGCTTCAATTTGGCTCATTTTAGAAAGTTGCTTATTTCTGGAGTGCACGTGCATTTCTACTCAAGAGTAAGCAAATAAGCTTTCTAAACGTATAGAACGCTTATTTGTCTTCTTTCTATGCATTCTGACACCCCAACAATGTGTTTTGCTTCAATTTGGCTCATTTTACAAGGGTGCTTATTTCTTGAGTGAACATGCAGTTCTACTCAAGAGTAAGCAACTAAGCGGAATGAACCCATAGGACGCTTATTTGTCTTCTTTCTATGCATTCTGACACTCCAACAATGTGTTTTGCATCAATTTGGCTCATTTTACAAAGGTGCTTATTTCTTGAGTGCACATGCATTTCTACTCAAGAGTAAGCAAATAAGCTTTACAAACGTATAGAATGCTTATTTGTCTTCTTTCTATGCATTCTGACACCCCAACAATGTGTTTTTCTTCAATTTGGCTCATTTTACAAGGGTGCTTATTTCTTGAGTGAACATGCAGTTCTACTCAAGAGTAAGCAACTAAGCGGAATGAACCCATAGAACGCTTATTTGTCTTCTTTCTATGCATTCTGACATTCCAACAATATGTTTTGCTTCAATTTGGCTCATTTTACAAAGGTGCTTATTTCTGGAGCGAACATGCAGTTCTACTCAAGAGTAAGCAACTAAGCGAAATAAACCTATAGAACGCTTATTTGTCTGTTATCTATGCATTCTGACACTCCACCAATATGTTTTGCTTCAATTTGGCTCATTTTACAAAAGTGTTTATTTCTAGAGTGAACATGCAGTTCTACTCAAGAGTAAGCAACTGAGCGAAATAAACCTATAGAACGCTTATTTGTCTGTTATCTATGCATTTTGACACTCCAACAATGTGTTTTGCTTCAATTTTGCTCATTTTACAAAGGTGCTTATTTATTGAGTGATTTTGCAGTTCTACTCAAGAGTAAGCAACTAAGCGAAATAAACCTATAGAACGCTTATTTGGCTTCTATCTATGCATTCTGACACTCCACCAATATATTTTGCTTCAATTTGGCTCCTTTTACAAAAGTGCTTATTTCTGGAGTGAACATGCAGTTCTACTCAAGAGTAAGCAACTAAGCGAAATAAACCTATAGAACGCTTATTTGTCTGTTATCTATGCATTCTGACACTCCAACAATGTGTTTTGCTTCAATTTGGCTCATTTTACAAAGGTGCTTATTTATTGAGTGAACATGCAGTTGTACTCTAGAGTAAGCAACTAAGCGAAATAAACCTATAGAACACTTATTTGGCTTCTATCTATGCATTCTGACACTCCACCAATATGTTTTGCTTCAATTTGGCTCATTTTAGAAAGTTGCTTATTTCTGGAGTTCCCATGCATTTCTACTCAAGAGTAAGCAAATAAGCTTTATAAACGTATAGAACGCTTACTTGTCTTCTTTCTATGCATTCTGACACCCCAACAATGTGTTTTGCTTCAATTTGGCTCATTTTACAAGGGTGCTTATTTCTTGAGTGAAGTTGCAGTTCTACTCAAGAGTAAGCAACTAAGCGAAATGAACCCATAGAACGCTTATTTGTCTTCTTTCTATGCATTCTGACACTCCAACAATGTGTTTTGCTTCAATTTGGCTCATTTTACAAAGGTGCTTATTTCTTGAGTGCACATGCATTTCTACTCAAGAGTAAGCAAATAAGCTTTACAAACGTATAGAACGCTTATTTGTCTTCTTTCTATGCATTCTGACACCCCAACAATGTGTTTTGCTTCAATTTGGCTCATTTTACAAGGGTGCTTATTTCTTGAGTGAACTTGCAGTTCTACTCAAGAGTAAGCAGCTAAGCGAAATGAACCCATAGAACGCTTATTTGTCTTCTTTCTATGCATTCTGACACTCCAACAATGTGTTTTGCGTCAATTTGGCTCATTTTACAAAGGTGCTTATTTATTGAGTGCACATGCATTTCTACTCAAGAGTAAGCAAATAAGCTTTATAAACGTATAGAACGCTTATTTATCTTCTTTCTATGCATTCTGACACCCCAACAATGTGTTTTGCTTCAATTTGGCTCATTTTACAAAGGTGCTTATTTCTGGAGTGAACATGCAGTTCTACTCAAGAGTAAGCAACTAAGCGAAATAAACCTATAGAACGCTTATTTGGCTTCTATCTATGCATTCTGACACTCCACCAATAGGTTTTGCTTCAATTTGGCTCATTTTACAAAAGTGCTTATTTCTTGAGTGAACATGCAGTTCTACTCTAGAGTAAGCAACTAAGCGACATAAACCTATAGAACGCTTATTTGGCTTCTATCTATGCATTCTGACACTCCACCAATATGTTTTGCTTCAATTTGGCTCATTTTAGAAAGTTGCTTATTTCTGGAGTGCACATGCATTTCTACTCAAGAGTAAGCAAATAAGCTTTCTAAACGTAGAGAACGCTTATTTGTCTTCTTTCTATGCATTCTGACACCCCAACAATGTGTTTTGCTTCAATTTGGCTCATTTTACAAGGGTGCTTATTTCTTGAGTGAACATGCAGTTCTACTCAAGAGTAAGCAAATAAGCGAAATGAACCCATAGAACGCTTATTTGTCTTCTTTCTATGCATTCTGACACTCCAAAAATGTGTTTTGCTTCAATTTGGCTCATTTTACAAAGGTGCTTATTTCTGGAGTGAACATGCAGTTCTACTCAAGAGTAAGCAACTAAGCGAAATAAACGTATAGAACGCTTATTTGGCTTCTATCTATGCATTCTGACACCTCAACAATGTGTTTTGCTTCAATTTGGCTCATTTTACAAGGGTGCTTATTTCTTGAGTGAACATGCAGTTCTACTCAAGAGTAAGCAACTGAGCGAAATAAACCTGTAGAACACTTATTTGTCTTCTGTCTATGCATTCTGACACTCCAACAATGTGTTTTGCTTCAATTTGGCTCATTTTACAAAGGTGCTTATTTCTGGAGTGCACATGCAGTTCTACTCAAGAGTAAGCAACTGAGCGAAATAAACCTATAGAAGGCTTATTTGGCTTCTATCTATGCATTCTGACACTCCACCAATATGTTTTGCTTCAATTTGGCTCATTTTAGAAAGTTGCTTATTTCTGGAGTGCACATGCATTTCTACTCAAGAGTAAACAAATAAGCTTTCTAAACGTATAAAACGCTTATTTGTCTTCTTTCTATGCATTCTGACACTCATACAATGTATTTTGCTTCAATTTGGCTCATTTTACAAAGGTGCTTATTTCTGGAGTGAACTTGCAGTACTACTCAAGAGTAAGCAACTAAGCGAAATGAACCCATAGAACGCTTATTTGTCTTCTTTCTATGCATTCTGACACTCCAACAATGTGTTTTGCTTCAATTTGGCTCATTTTACAAAGGTGCTTATTTCTGGAGTGAACATGCAGTTCTACTCAAGAGTAAGCAACTAAGTGAAATAAACCTATAGAACGCTTATTTGTCTTCTTTCTATGCATTCTGACACTCCAACAATGTGTTTTGCTTCAATTTGGCTCATTTTACAAGGGTGCTTATTTCTTGAGTGAACTTGCAGTTCTACTCAAGAGTAAGCAACTAAGCGGAATGAACCCATAGAACGCTTATTTGTCTTCTTTCTATGCATTCTGACACTCCAACAATGTGTTTTGCGTCAATTTGGCTCATTTTACAAGGGTGCTTATTTCTTGAGTGAACTTGCAGTTCTACTAAAGAGTAAGCAAATAAGCGAAATGAACCCATAGAACGCTTATTTGGCTTCTATCTATGCATTCTGACACTCCACCAATATGTTTTGCTTCAATTTGGCTCATTTTACAAAAGTGCTTATTTCTGGAGTGAACATGCAGTTCCACTCAAGAGTAAGCAACTAAGCGAAATAAACCTATAGAACGCTTATTTGTCTGTTATCTATGCATTCTGACACTCCAACAATGTGTTTTGCTTCAATTTGGCTCATTTTACAAAGGTGCTTATTTCTTGGCGTGCACATGCATTTCTACTCAGGAGTAAGCAAATAAGCGAAATGAACCCATAGAAAGCTTATTTGTCTTCTATCTATGCATTCTGACACTCCAACAATGTGTTTTGCTTCAATTTGGCTCATTTTACAAGGGTGCTTATTTCTTGAGTGAACTTGCAGTTCTACTCAAGAGTAAGCAACTAAGCGAAATGAACCCATAGAACTCTTATTTGTCTTCTTTCTATGCATTCTGACACTCCAACAATGTGTTTTGCGTCAATTTGGCTCATTTTACAAAGGTGCTTATTTCTTGGCGTGCACATGCAGTTCTACTCAAGAGTAAGCAAATAAGCTTTATAAACGTATAGAACGCTTATTTATCTTCTTTCTATGCATTCTGACACCCCAACAATGTGTTTTGCTTCAATTTGGCTCATTTTACAAGGGTGCTTATTTCTTGAGTGAACATGCATTTCTACTCAAGAGTAAGCAAATAAGCTTTATAAACCTATAGAACGCTTATTTGTCTTCTTTCTATGCATTCTGACACCCCAACAATGTGTTTTGCTTCAATTTGGCTCATTTTACAAGGGTGCTTATTTCTTGAGTGAACATGCAGTTCTACTCAACAGTAAGCAACTGAGCGAAATAAACCTATAGAACACTTATGTGTCTTCTATCTATGCATTCTGACACTCCAACAATGTGTTTTGCTTCAATTTGGCTCATTTTACAAAGGTGCTTATTTCTGGAGTGAACTTGCAGTACTACTCAAGAGTAAGCAACTAAGCGAAATGAACCCATAGAACTCTTATTTGTCTTCTTTCTATGCATTCTGACACTCCAACAATGTGTTTTGCTTCAATTTGGCTCATTTTACAAAGGTGCTTATTTCTGGAGTGAACATGCAGTTCTACTCAAGAGTAAGCAACTAAGCGAAATAAACCTATAGAACGCTTATTTGTCTGTTATCTATGCATTCTGACACTCCAACAATGTGTTTTGCTTCAATTTGGCTCATTTTACAAAGGTGCTTATTTCTGGAGTGCACATGCATTTCTACTCAAGAGTAAGCAAATAAGCTTTATAAACGTATAGAATGCTTATTTGTCTTCTTTCTATGCATTCTGACACCCCAACAATGTGTTTTGCTTCAATTTGGCTGATTTTACAAGGGTGCTTATTTCTTGAGTGAACTTGCAGTTCTACTCAAGAGTAAGCAACTAAGCGGAATGAACCCATAGAACGCTTATTTGTCTTCTTTCTATGCATTCTGACACTCCAACAATGTGTTTTGCGTCAATTTGGCTCATTTTACAAAGGTGCTTATTTCTTGAGTGAACTTGCAGTTCTACTAAAGAGTAAGCAAATAAGCGAAATGAACCCATAGAACGCTTATTTGGCTTCTATCTATGCATTCTGACACTCCACCAATATGTTTTGCTTCAATTTGGATCATTTTACAAAAGTGCTTATTTCTGGAGTGAACATGCAGTTCCACTCAAGAGTAAGCAACTAAGCGAAATAAACCTATAGAACGCTTATTTGTCTGTTATCTATGCATTCTGACACTCCAACAATGTGTTTTGCTTCAATTTGGCTCATTTTACAAAGGTGCTTATTTCTTGGCGTGCACATGCATTTCTACTCAGGAGTAAGCAAATAAGCGAAATGAACCCATAGAAAGCTTATTTGTCTTCTATCTATGCATTCTGACACTCCAACAATGTGTTTTGCTTCAATTTGGCTCATTTTACAAGGGTGCTTATTTCTTGAGTGAACTTGCAGTTCTACTCAAGAGTAAGCAACTAAGCGAAATGAACCCATAGAACTCTTATTTGTCTTCTTTCTATGCATTCTGACACTCCAACAATGTGTTTTGCGTCAATTTGGCTCATTTTACAAAGGTGCTTATTTCTTGGCGTGCACATGCAGTTCTACTCAAGAGTAAGCAAATAAGCTTTATAAACGTATAGAACGCTTATTTATCTTCTTTCTATGCATTCTGACACCCCAACAATGTGTTTTGCTTCAATTTGGCTCATTTTACAAGGGTGCTTATTTCTTGAGTGAACATGCATTTCTACTCAAGAGTAAGCAAATAAGCTTTATAAACCTATAGAACGCTTATTTGTCTTCTTTCTATGCATTCTGACACCCCAACAATGTGTTTTGCTTCAATTTGGCTCATTTTACAAGGGTGCTTATTTCTTGAGTGAACATGCAGTTCTACTCAACAGTAAGCAACTGAGCGAAATAAACCTATAGAACGCTTATGTGTCTTCTATCTATGCATTCTGACACTCCAACAATGTGTTTTGCTTCAATTTGGCTCATTTTACAAAGGTGCTTATTTCTGGAGTGAACTTGCAGTACTACTCAAGAGTAAGCAACTAAGCGAAATGAACCCATAGAACTCTTATTTGTCTTCTTTCTATGCATTCTGACACTCCAACAATGTGTTTTGCTTCAATTTGGCTCATTTTACAAAGGTGCTTATTTCTGGAATGAACATGCAGTTCTACTCAAGAGTAAGCAACTAAGCGAAATAAACCTATAGAACGCTTATTTGTCTGTTATCTATGCATTCTGACACTCCAACAATGTGTTTTGCTTCAATTTGGCTCATTTTACAAAGGTGCTTATTTCTGGAGTGCACATGCATTTCTACTCAAGAGTAAGCAAATAAGCTTTATAAACGTATAGAATGCTTATTTGTCTTCTTTCTATGCATTCTGACACCCCAACAATGTGTTTTGCTTCAATTTGGCTGATTTTACAAGGGTGCTTATTTCTTGAGTGAACTTGCAGTTCTACTCAAGAGTAAGCAACTAAGCGGAATGAACCCATAGAACGCTTATTTGTCTTCTTTCTATGCATTCTGACACTCCAACAATGTGTTTTGCGTCAATTTGGCTCATTTTACAAAGGTGCTTATTTCTTGAGTGCACATGCATTTCTACTCAAGAGTAAGCAAATAAGCTTCATAAACGTATAGAACGCTTATTTATCTTCTTTCTATGCATTCTGACACCCCAACAATGTGTTTTGCTTCAATTTGGCTCATTTTACAAAGGTGCTTATTTCTGGAGTGAACATGCAGTTCTACTCAAGAGTAAGCAACTAAGCGAAATAAACCTATAGAACGCTTATTTGTCTGTTATCTATGCATTCTGACACTCCAACAATGTGTTTTGCTTTAATTTTGCTCATTTTACAAAGGTGCTTATTTATTGAGTGAACTTGCAGTTCTACTCAAGAGTAAGCAACTAAGCGAAATAAACCTATAGAACGCTTATTTGGCTTCTATCTATGCATTCTGACACTCCACCAATAGGTTTTGCTTCAATTTGGCTCATTTTACAAAATTGCTTATTTCTTGAGTGAACATGCAGTTCTACTCTAGAGTAAGCAACTAAGCGACATAAACCTATAGAACGCTTATTTGGCTTCTATCTATGCATTCTGACACTCCACCAATATGTTTTGCTTCAATTTGGCTCATTTTAGAAAGTTGCTTATTTCTGGAGTGCACATGCATTTCTACTCAAGAGTAAGCAAATAAGCTTTCTAAACGTAGAGAACGCTTATTTGTCTTCTTTCTATGCATTCTGACACCCCAACAATGTGTTTTGCTTCAATTTGGCTCATTTTACAAGGGTGCTTATTTCTTGAGTGAACATGCAGTTCTACTCAAGAGTAAGCAAATAAGCGAAATGAACCCATAGAACGCTTATTTGTCTTCTTTCTATGCATTCTGACACTCCAACAATGTGTTTTGCTTCAATTTGGCTCATTTTACAAAGGTGCTTATTTCTGGGGTGAACATGCAGTTCTACTCAAGAGTAAGCAACTAAGCGAAATAAACCTATAGAACGCTTATTTGTCTTCTTTCTATGCATTCTGACACTCCAACAATGTGTTTTGCTTCAATTTGGCTCATTTTACAAAGGTGCTTATTTCTGGGGTGAACTTGCAGTACTACTCAAGAGTAAGCAACTAAGCGAAATGAACCCATAGAACGCTTATTTGTCTTCTTTCTATGCATTCTGACACTCCAACAATGTGTTTTGCGTCAATTTGGCTCATTTTACAAAGGTGCTTATTTCTTGAGTGCACATGCATTTCTACTCAAGAGTAAGCAAATAAGCTTTATAAACGTATAGAACGCTTATTTGTCTTCTTTCTATGCATTCTGACACCCCAACAATGTGTTTTGCTTCAATTTGGCTCATTTTACAAGGGTGCTTATTTCTTGAGTGAACTTGCAGTTCTACTCAAGAGTAAGCAACTAAGCGGAATGAACCCATAGAACGCTTATTTGTCTTCTTTCTATGCATTCTGACACTCCAACAATGTGTTTTGCGTCAATTTGGCTCATTTTACAAAGGTGCTTATTTCTTGAGTGCACATGCATTTCTACTCAAGAGTAAGCAAATAAGCTTTATAAACGTATAGAACGCTTATTTGTCTTCTTTCTATGCATTCTGACACCCCAACAATGTGTTTTGCTTCAATTTGGCTCATTTTACAAGGGTGCTTATTTCTTGAGTGAACTTGCAGTTCTACTCAAGAGTAAGCAACTAAGCGAAATGAACCCATAGAACGCTTATTTGTCTTCTTTCTATGCATTCTGACACTCCAACAATGTGTTTTGCGTCAATTTGGCTCATTTTACAAAGGTGCTTATTTATTGAGTGCACATGCATTTCTACTCAAGAGTAAGCAAATAAGCTTTATAAACGTATAGAACGCTTATTTATCTTCTTTCTATGCATTCTGACACCCCAACAATGTGTTTTGCTTCAATTTGGCTCATTTTACAAAGGTGCTTATTTCTGGAGTGAACATGCAGTTCTACTCAAGAGTAAGCAACTAAGCGAAATAAACCTATAGAACGCTTATTTGGCTTCTATCTATGCATTCTGACACTCCACCAATAGGTTTTGCTTCAATTTGGCTCATTTTACAAAAGTGCTTATTTCTTGAGTGAACATGCAGTTCTACTCTAGAGTAAGCAACTAAGCGACATAAACCTATAGAACGCTTATTTGGCTTCTATCTATGCATTCTGACACTCCACCAATATGTTTTGCTTCAATTTGGCTCATTTTAGAAAGTTGCTTATTTCTGGAGTGCACATGCATTTCTACTCAAGAGTAAGCAAATAAGCTTTCTAAACGTAGAGAACGCTTATTTGTCTTCTTTCTATGCATTCTGACACCCCAACAATGTGTTTTGCTTCAATTTGGCTCATTTTACAAGGGTGCTTATTTCTTGAGTGAACATGCAGTTCTACTCAAGAGTAAGCAAATAAGCGAAATGAACCCATAGAACGCTTATTTGTCTTCTTTCTATGCATTCTGACACTCCAAAAATGTGTTTTGCTTCAATTTGGCTCATTTTACAAAGGTGCTTATTTCTGGAGTGAACATGCAGTTCTACTCAAGAGTAAGCAACTAAGCGAAATAAACGTATAGAACGCTTATTTGGCTTCTATCTATGCATTCTGACACCTCAACAATGTGTTTTGCTTCAATTTGGCTCATTTTACAAGGGTGCTTATTTCTTGAGTGAACATGCAGTTCTACTCAAGAGTAAGCAACTGAGCGAAATAAACCTGTAGAACACTTATTTGTCTTCTGTCTATGCATTCTGACACTCCAACAATGTGTTTTGCTTCAATTTGGCTCATTTTACAAAGGTGCTTATTTCTGGAGTGCACATGCAGTTCTACTCAAGAGTAAGCAACTGAGCGAAATAAACCTATAGAAGGCTTATTTGGCTTCTATCTATGCATTCTGACACTCCACCAATATGTTTTGCTTCAATTTGGCTCATTTTAGAAAGTTGCTTATTTCTGGAGTGCACATGCATTTCTACTCAAGAGTAAACAAATAAGCTTTCTAAACGTATAAAACGCTTATTTGTCTTCTTTCTATGCATTCTGACACTCATACAATGTATTTTGCTTCAATTTGGCTCATTTTACAAAGGTGCTTATTTCTGGAGTGAACTTGCAGTACTACTCAAGAGTAAGCAACTAAGCGAAATGAACCCATAGAACGCTTATTTGTCTTCTTTCTATGCATTCTGACACTCCAACAATGTGTTTTGCTTCAATTTGGCTCATTTTACAAAGGTGCTTATTTCTGGAGTGAACATGCAGTTCTACTCAAGAGTAAGCAACTAAGTGAAATAAACCTATAGAACGCTTATTTGTCTTCTTTCTATGCATTCTGACACTCCAACAATGTGTTTTGCTTCAATTTGGCTCATTTTACAAGGGTGCTTATTTCTTGAGTGAACTTGCAGTTCTACTCAAGAGTAAGCAACTAAGCGGAATGAACCCATAGAACGCTTATTTGTCTTCTTTCTATGCATTCTGACACTCCAACAATGTGTTTTGCGTCAATTTGGCTCATTTTACAAAGGTGCTTATTTCTTGAGTGCACATGCATTTCTACTCAAGAGTAAGCAAATAAGCTTTATAAACGTATAGAACGCTTATTTGTCTTCTTTCTATGCATTCTGACACCCCAACAATGTGTTTTGCTTCAGTTTGGCTCATTTTACAAGGGTGCTTATTTCTTGAGTGAACTTGCAGTTCTACTAAAGAGTAAGCAAATAAGCGAAATGAACCCATAGAACGCTTATTTGGCTTCTATCTATGCATTCTGACACTCCACCAATATGTTTTGCTTCAATTTGGCTCATTTTACAAAAGTGCTTATTTCTGGAGTGAACATGCAGTTCCACTCAAGAGTAAGCAACTAAGCGAAATAAACCTATAGAACGCTTATTTGTCTGTTATCTATGCATTCTGACACTCCAACAATGTGTTTTGCTTCAATTTGGCTCATTTTACAAAGGTGCTTATTTCTTGGCGTGCACATGCATTTCTACTCAGGAGTAAGCAAATAAGCGAAATGAACCCATAGAAAGCTTATTTGTCTTCTATCTATGCATTCTGACACTCCAACAATGTGTTTTGCTTCAATTTGGCTCATTTTACAAGGGTGCTTATTTCTTGAGTGAACTTGCAGTTCTACTCAAGAGTAAGCAACTAAGCGAAATGAACCCATAGAACTCTTATTTGTCTTCTTTCTATGCATTCTGACACTCCAACAATGTGTTTTGCGTCAATTTGGCTCATTTTACAAAGGTGCTTATTTCTTGGCGTGCACATGCAGTTCTACTCAAGAGTAAGCAAATAAGCTTTATAAACGTATAGAACGCTTATTTATCTTCTTTCTATGCATTCTGACACCCCAACAATGTGTTTTGCTTCAATTTGGCTCATTTTACAAGGGTGCTTATTTCTTGAGTGAACATGCATTTCTACTCAAGAGTAAGCAAATAAGCTTTATAAACCTATAGAACGCTTATTTGTCTTCTTTCTATGCATTCTGACACCCCAACAATGTGTTTTGCTTCAATTTGGCTCATTTTACAAGGGTGCTTATTTCTTGAGTGAACATGCAGTTCTACTCAACAGTAAGCAACTGAGCGAAATAAACCTATAGAACGCTTATGTGTCTTCTATCTATGCATTCTGACACTCCAACAATGTGTTTTGCTTCAATTTGGCTCATTTTACAAAGGTGCTTATTTCTGGAGTGAACTTGCAGTACTACTCAAGAGTAAGCAACTAAGCGAAATGAACCCATAGAACTCTTATTTGTCTTCTTTCTATGCATTCTGACACTCCAACAATGTGTTTTGCTTCAATTTGGCTCATTTTACAAAGGTGCTTATTTCTGGAGTGAACATGCAGTTCTACTCAAGAGTAAGCAACTAAGCGAAATAAACCTATAGAACGCTTATTTGTCTGTTATCTATGCATTCTGACACTCCAACAATGTGTTTTGCTTCAATTTGGCTCATTTTACAAAGGTGCTTATTTCTGGAGTGCACATGCATTTCTACTCAAGAGTAAGCAAATAAGCTTTATAAACGTATAGAATGCTTATTTGTCTTCTTTCTATGCATTCTGACACCCCAACAATGTGTTTTGCTTCAATTTGGCTGATTTTACAAGGGTGCTTATTTCTTGAGTGAACTTGCAGTTCTACTCAAGAGTAAGCAACTAAGCGGAATGAACCCATAGAACGCTTATTTGTCTTCTTTCTATGCATTCTGACACTCCAACAATGTGTTTTGCGTCAATTTGGCTCATTTTACAAAGGTGCTTATTTCTTGAGTGAACTTGCAGTTCTACTAAAGAGTAAGCAAATAAGCGAAATGAACCCATAGAACGCTTATTTGGCTTCTATCTATGCATTCTGACACTCCACCAATATGTTTTGCTTCAATTTGGATCATTTTACAAAAGTGCTTATTTCTGGAGTGAACATGCAGTTCCACTCAAGAGTAAGCAACTAAGCGAAATAAACCTATAGAACGCTTATTTGTCTGTTATCTATGCATTCTGACACTCCAACAATGTGTTTTGCTTCAATTTGGCTCATTTTACAAAGGTGCTTATTTCTTGGCGTGCACATGCATTTCTACTCAGGAGTAAGCAAATAAGCGAAATGAACCCATAGAAAGCTTATTTGTCTTCTATCTATGCATTCTGACACTCCAACAATGTGTTTTGCTTCAATTTGGCTCATTTTACAAGGGTGCTTATTTCTTGAGTGAACTTGCAGTTCTACTCAAGAGTAAGCAACTAAGCGAAATGAACCCATAGAACTCTTATTTGTCTTCTTTCTATGCATTCTGACACTCCAACAATGTGTTTTGCGTCAATTTGGCTCATTTTACAAAGGTGCTTATTTCTTGGCGTGCACATGCAGTTCTACTCAAGAGTAAGCAAATAAGCTTTATAAACGTATAGAACGCTTATTTATCTTCTTTCTATGCATTCTGACACCCCAACAATGTGTTTTGCTTCAATTTGGCTCATTTTACAAGGGTGCTTATTTCTTGAGTGAACATGCATTTCTACTCAAGAGTAAGCAAATAAGCTTTATAAACCTATAGAACGCTTATTTGTCTTCTTTCTATGCATTCTGACACCCCAACAATGTGTTTTGCTTCAATTTGGCTCATTTTACAAGGGTGCTTATTTCTTGAGTGAACATGCAGTTCTACTCAACAGTAAGCAACTGAGCGAAATAAACCTATAGAACGCTTATGTGTCTTCTATCTATGCATTCTGACACTCCAACAATGTGTTTTGCTTCAATTTGGCTCATTTTACAAAGGTGCTTATTTCTGGAGTGAACTTGCAGTACTACTCAAGAGTAAGCAACTAAGCGAAATGAACCCATAGAACTCTTATTTGTCTTCTTTCTATGCATTCTGACACTCCAACAATGTGTTTTGCTTCAATTTGGCTCATTTTACAAAGGTGCTTATTTCTGGAGTGAACATGCAGTTCTACTCAAGAGTAAGCAACTAAGCGAAATAAACCTATAGAACGCTTATTTGTCTGTTATCTATGCATTCTGACACTCCAACAATGTGTTTTGCTTCAATTTGGCTCATTTTACAAAGGTGCTTATTTCTGGAGTGCACATGCATTTCTACTCAAGAGTAAGCAAATAAGCTTTATAAACGTATAGAATGCTTATTTGTCTTCTTTCTATGCATTCTGACACCCCAACAATGTGTTTTGCTTCAATTTGGCTGATTTTACAAGGGTGCTTATTTCTTGAGTGAACTTGCAGTTCTACTCAAGAGTAAGCAACTAAGCGGAATGAACCCATAGAACGCTTATTTGTCTTCTTTCTATGCATTCTGACACTCCAACAATGTGTTTTGCGTCAATTTGGCTCATTTTACAAAGGTGCTTATTTCTTGAGTGCACATGCATTTCTACTCAAGAGTAAGCAAATAAGCTTCATAAACGTATAGAACGCTTATTTATCTTCTTTCTATGCATTCTGACACCCCAACAATGTGTTTTGCTTCAATTTGGCTCATTTTACAAAGGTGCTTATTTCTGGAGTGAACATGCAGTTCTACTCAAGAGTAAGCAACTAAGCGAAATAAACCTATAGAACGCTTATTTGTCTGTTATCTATGCATTCTGACACTCCAACAATGTGTTTTGCTTTAATTTTGCTCATTTTACAAAGGTGCTTATTTATTGAGTGAACTTGCAGTTCTACTCAAGAGTAAGCAACTAAGCGAAATAAACCTATAGAACGCTTATTTGGCTTCTATCTATGCATTCTGACACTCCACCAATAGGTTTTGCTTCAATTTGGCTCATTTTACAAAATTGCTTATTTCTTGAGTGAACATGCAGTTCTACTCTAGAGTAAGCAACTAAGCGACATAAACCTATAGAACGCTTATTTGGCTTCTATCTATGCATTCTGACACTCCACCAATATGTTTTGCTTCAATTTGGCTCATTTTAGAAAGTTGCTTATTTCTGGAGTGCACATGCATTTCTACTCAAGAGTAAGCAAATAAGCTTTCTAAACGTAGAGAACGCTTATTTGTCTTCTTTCTATGCATTCTGACACCCCAACAATGTGTTTTGCTTCAATTTGGCTCATTTTACAAGGGTGCTTATTTCTTGAGTGAACATGCAGTTCTACTCAAGAGTAAGCAAATAAGCGAAATGAACCCATAGAACGCTTATTTGTCTTCTTTCTATGCATTCTGACACTCCAACAATGTGTTTTGCTTCAATTTGGCTCATTTTACAAAGGTGCTTATTTCTGGAGTGAACATGCAGTTCTACTCAAGAGTAAGCAACTAAGCGAAATAAACGTATAGAACGCTTATTTGGCTTCTATCTATGCATTCTGACACTCCACCAATATGTTTTGCTTCAATTTGGCTCATTTTAGAAAGTTGCTTATTTCTGGAGTGCACATGCATTTCTACTCAAGAGTAAGCAAATAAGCTTTCTAAACGTATAAAACGCTTATTTGTCTTCTTTCTATGCATTCTGACACTCCAACAATGTGTTTTGCTTCAATTTGGCTTATTTTACAAAGGTGCTTATTTCTGGAGTGAACATGCAGTTCTACTCAAGAGTAAGCAACTAAGTGAAATAAACCTATAGAACGCTTATTTGTCTGTTATCTATGCATTCTGACACTCCAACAATGTGTTTTGCGTCAATTTGGCTCATTTTACAAAGGTGCTTATTTCTTGAGTGCACATGCATTTCTACTCAAGAGTAAGCAAATAAGCTTTATAAACGTATAGAACGCTTATTTATCTTCTTTCTATGCATTCTGACACCCCAACAATGTGTTTTGCTTCAATTTGGCTCATTTTACAAGGGTGCTTATTTCTTGAGTGAACATGCAGTTCTACTCAAGAGTAAGCAACTAAGCAAAATAAACCTGTAGAACGCTTATTTGTCTTCTGTCTATGCATTCTGACACTCTACCAATATGTTTTGCTTCAATTTGGCTCATTTTACAAAAGTGCTTATTTCTGGAGTGAACATGCAGTTCTACTCTAGAGTAAACAACTGAGCGAAATAAACCTATAAAACGCTTATTTGTCTGTTATCTAGGCATTCTGACACTCCAACAATGTGTTTTGCTTCAATTTGGCTCATTTTACAAAGGTGCTTATTTCTGGAGTGCACATGCAGTTCTACTCAAGAGTAAGCAACTAAGCGAAATAAACCTATAGAACACTTATTTGGCTTCTATCTATGCATTCTGACACTCCACCAATATGTTTTGCTTCAATTTGGCTCATTTTAGAAAGTTGCTTATTTCTGGAGTGCACATGCATTTCTACTCAAGAGTAAGCAAATAAGCTTTCTAAACGTATAAAACGCTTATTTGTCTTCTTTCTATGCATTCTGACACTCCAACAATGTGTTTTGCTTCAATTTGGCTCATTTTACAAAGGTGTTTATTTCTGGAGTGAACTTGCAGTACTACTCAAGAGTAAGCAACTAAGCGAAATGAACCCATAGAACGCTTATTTGTCTTCTTTCTATGCATTCTGACACTCCAACAATGTGTTTTGCTTCAATTTGGCTCATTTTACAAAGGTGCTTATTTCTGGAGTGAACATGCAGTTCTACTCAAGAGTAAGCAACTAAGCGAAATAAACCTATAGAACGCTTATTTGTCTGTTATCTATGCATTCTGACACTCCAACAATGTGTTTTGCGTCAATTTGGCTCATTTTACAAAGGTGCTTATTTCTTGAGTGCACATGCATTTCTACTCAAGAGTAAGCAAATAAGCTTTATAAACGTATAGAATGCTTATTTGTCTTCTTTCTATGCATTCTGACACCCCAACAATGTGTTTTGCTTCAATTTGGCTCATTTTACAAGGGTGCTTATTTCTTGAGTGAACTTGCAGTTCTACTCAAGAGTAAGCAACTAAGCGGAATGAACCCATAGAACGCTTATTTGTCTTCTTTCTATGCATTCTGACACTCCAACAATGTGTTTTGCGTCAATTTGGCTCATTTTACAAAAGTGCTTATTTCTTGAGTGCACATGCATTTCTACTCAAGAGTAAGCAAATAAGCTTTATAAACGTATAGAACGCTTATTTGTCTTCTTTCTATGCATTCTGACACCCCAACAATGTGTTTTGCTTCAATTTGGCTCATTTTACAAGGGTGCTTATTTCTTGAGTGAACTTGCAGTTCTACTCAAGAGTAAGCAACTAAGCGAAATGAACCCATAGAACGCTTATTTGTCTTCTTTCTATGCATTCTGACACTCCAACAATGTGTTTTGCGTCAATTTGGCTCATTTTACAAAGGTGCTTATTTCTTGAGTGCACATGCATTTCTACTCAAGAGTAAGCAAATAAGCTTTATAAACGTATAGAACGCTTATTTATCTTCTTTCTATGCATTCTGACACCCCAACAATGTGTTTTGCTTCAATTTGGCTCATTTTACAAAGGTGCTTATTTCTGGAGTGAACATGCAGTTCTACTCAAGAGTAAGCAACTAAGCGAAATAAACCTATAGAACGCTTATTTGGCTTCTATCAATGCATTCTGACACTCCACCAATAGGTTTTGCTTCAATTTGGCTCATTTTACAAAATTGCTTATTTCTTGAGTGAACATGCAGTTCTACTCTAGAGTAAGCAACTAAGCGACATAAACCTATAGAACGCTTATTTGGCTTCTATCTATGCATTCTGACACTCCACCAATATGTTTTGCTTCAATTTGGCTCATTTTAGAAAGTTGCTTATTTCTGGAGTGCACATGCATTTCTACTCAAGAGTAAGCAAATAAGCTTTCTAAACGTAGAGAACGCTTATTTGTCTTCTTTCTATGCATTCTGACACCCCAACAATGTGTTTTGCTTCAATTTGGCTCATTTTACAAGGGTGCTTATTTCTTGAGTGAACATGCAGTTCTACTCAAGAGTAAGCAAATAAGCGAAATGAACCCATAGAACGCTTATTTGTCTTCTTTCTATGCATTCTGACACTCCAACAATGTGTTTTGCTTCAATTTGGCTCATTTTACAAAGGTGCTTATTTCTGGAGTGAACATGCAGTTCTACTCAAGAGTAAGCAACTAAGCGAAATAAACCTGTAGAACGCTTATTTGGCTTCTATCTAGGCATTCTGACACTCCAACAATGTGTTTTGCTTCAATTTGGCTCATTTTACAAAGGTGCTTATTTCTGGAGTGCACATGCAGTTCTACTCAAGAGTAAGCAACTAAGCGAAATAAACCTATAGAACGCTTATTTGGCTTCTATCTATGCATTCTGACACTCCACCAATATGTTTTGCTTCAATTTGGCTCATTTTAGAAAGTTGCTTATTTCTGCAGTGCACATGCATTTCTACTCAAGAGTAAGCAAATAAGCTTTCTAAACGTATAAAACGCTTATTTGTCTTCTTTCTATGCATTCTGACACTCCAACAATGTGTTTTGCTTCAATTTGGCTCATTTTACAAAGGTGCTTATTTCTGGAGTGAACTTGCAGTACTACTCAAGAGTAAGCAACTAAGCGAAATGAACCCATAGAACGCTTATTTGTCTTCTTTCTATGCATTC
This sequence comes from Zootoca vivipara, assembly GCF_963506605.1. NCBI lineage: Eukaryota > Metazoa > Chordata > Lepidosauria > Squamata > Lacertidae > Zootoca > Zootoca vivipara. The sequence continues at coordinate 9,260,205 of NC_083293.1, read as the reverse complement.
TGACACTCCAACAATGTGTTTTGCTTCAATTTGGCTCATTTTACAAAGGTGCTTATTTCTGGAGTGAACATGCAGTTCTACTCAAGAGTAAGCAACTAAGCGAAATAAACCTATAGAACGCTTATTTGTCTGTTATCTATGCATTCTGACACTCCAACAATGTGTTTTGCTTCAATTTGGCTCATTTTACAAAGGTGCTTATTTCTGGAGTGCACATGCATTTCTACTCAAGAGTAAGCAAATAAGCTTTATAAACGTATAGAACGCTTATTTGTCTTCTTTCTATGCATTCTGACACTCCAACAATGTGTTTTGCTTCAATTTGGCTCATTTTACAAGGGTGCTTATTTCTTGAGTGAACATGCAGTTCTACTCAACAGTAAGCAACTGAGCGAAATAAACCTATAGAACGCTTATGTGTCTTCTATCTATGCATTCTGACACTCCAACAATGTGTTTTGCTTCAATTTGGCTCATTTTACAAAGGTGCTTATTTCTGGAGTGAAGATGCAGTTCTACTCAAGAGTAAGCAACTGAGCGAAATAAACCTATAGAACGCTTATTTGTCTGTTATCTATGCATTCTGACACTCCAACAATGTGTTTTGCTTCAGTTTGGCTCATTTTACAAGGGTGCTTATTTCTTGAGTGAACTTGCAGTTCTACTCAAGAGTAAGCAAATAAGCGAAATGAACCCATAGAACGCTTATTTGGCTTCTATCTATGCATTCTGACACTCCACCAATATGTTTTGCTTCAATTTGGCTCATTTTACAAAAGTGCTTATTTCTGGAGTGAACATGCAGTTCCATTCAAGAGTAAGCAACTAAGCGAAATAAACCTATAGAACGCTTATTTGTCTGTTATCTATGCATTCTGACACTCCAACAATGTGTTTTGCGTCAATTTGGCTCATTTTACAAAGGTCCTTATTTCTTGAGTGCACATGCATTTCTACTCAAGAGTAAGCAAATAAGCTTTATAAACGTATAAACGCTTATTTGTCTTTTTTCTATGCATTCTGACACCCCAACAATGTGTTTTGCTTCAATTTGGCTCATTTTACAAGGGTGCTTATTTCTTGAGTGAACATGCAGTTCTACTCAAGAGTAAGCAACTAAGCGAAATAAACCTAAAGAACGCTTATTTGTCTGTTATCTATGCATTCTGACACTCCAACAATGTGTTTTGCTTCAGTTTGGCTCATTTTACAAAGGTGCTTATTTCTTGAGTGAACTTGCAGTTCTACTCAAGAGTAAGCAAATAAGCGAAATGAACCCATAGAACGCTTATTTGTCTTCTTTCTATGCATTCTGACACTCCAACAATGTGTTTTGCTTCAATTTGGCTCATTTTACAAAGGTGCTTATTTCTGGAGTGAACATGCAGTTCTACTCAAGAGTAAGCAACTAAGCGAAATCAACCTATAGAACGCTTATTTGGCTTCTATCTAGGCATTCTGACACTCCCCCAATATGTTTTGCTTCAATTTGGCTCATTTTACAAAAGTGCTTATTTCTGGAGTGCACATGCATTTCTACTCAAGAGTAAGCAAATAAGCTTTCTAAACGTAGAGAACGCTTATTTGTCTTCTTTCTATGCATTCTGACACTCCAACAATGTGTTTTGCTTCAATTTGGCTCATTTTACAAGGGTGCTTATTTCTTGAGTGAACATGCAGTTCTACTCAACAGTAAGCAACTGAGCGAAATAAACCTATAGAACGCTTATGTGTCTTCTATCTATGCATTCTGACACTCCAACAATGTGTTTTGCTTCAATTTGGCTCATTTTACAAAGGTGCTTATTTCTGGAGTGAAGATGCAGTTCTACTCAAGAGTAAGCAACTGAGCGAAATAAACCTATAGAACGCTTATTTGTCTGTTATCTATGCATTCTGACACTCCAACAATGTGTTTTGCTTCAGTTTGGCTCATTTTACAAGGGTGCTTATTTCTTGAGTGAACTTGCAGTTCTACTCAAGAGTAAGCAAATAAGCGAAATGAACCCATAGAACGCTTATTTGGCTTCTATCTATGCATTCTGACACTCCACCAATATGTTTTGCTTCAATTTGGCTCATTTTACAAAAGTGCTTATTTCTGGAGTGAACATGCAGTTCCATTCAAGAGTAAGCAACTAAGCGAAATAAACCTATAGAACGCTTATTTGTCTGTTATCTATGCATTCTGACACTCCAACAATGTGTTTTGCGTCAATTTGGCTCATTTTACAAAGGTCCTTATTTCTTGAGTGCACATGCATTTCTACTCAAGAGTAAGCAAATAAGCTTTATAAACGTATAAACGCTTATTTGTCTTTTTTCTATGCATTCTGACACCCCAACAATGTGTTTTGCTTCAATTTGGCTCATTTTACAAGGGTGCTTATTTCTTGAGTGAACATGCAGTTCTACTCAAGAGTAAGCAACTAAGCGAAATAAACCTAAAGAACGCTTATTTGTCTGTTATCTATGCATTCTGACACTCCAACAATGTGTTTTGCTTCAGTTTGGCTCATTTTACAAAGGTGCTTATTTCTTGAGTGAACTTGCAGTTCTACTCAAGAGTAAGCAAATAAGCGAAATGAACCCATAGAACGCTTATTTGTCTTCTTTCTATGCATTCTGACACTCCAACAATGTGTTTTGCTTCAATTTGGCTCATTTTACAAAGGTGCTTATTTCTGGAGTGAAGATGCAGTTCTACTCAAGAGTAAGCAACTGAGCGAAATAAACCTATAGAACGCTTATTTGTCTGTTATCTATGCATTCTGACACTCCAACAATGTGTTTTGCTTCAATTTGGCTCATTTTAGAAAGTTGCTTATTTCTGGAGTGCACATGCATTTCTACTCAAGAGTAAGCAAATAAGCTTTCTAAACGTAGAGAACGCTTATTTGTCTTCTTTCTATGCATTCTGACACCCCAACAATGTGTTTTGCTTCAATTTGGCTCATTTTACAAGGGTGCTTATTTCTTGAGTGAACATGCAGTTCTACTCAAGAGTAAGCAAATAAGCGAAATGAACCCATAGAACGCTTATTTGTCTTCTTTCTATGCATTCTGACACTCCAACAATGTGTTTTGCTTCAATTTGGCTCATTTTACAAAGGTGCTTATTTCTGGAGTGAACATGCAGTTCTACTCAAGAGTAAGCAACTAAGCGAAATAAACCTGTAGAACGCTTATTTGTCTGTTATCTAGGCATTCTGACACTCCAACAATGTGTTTTGCTTCAATTTGGCTCATTTTACAAAGGTGCTTATTTCTGGAGTGCACATGCAGTTCTACTCAAGAGTAAGCAACTAAGCGAAATAAACCTATAGAACGCTTATTTGGCTTCTATCTATGCATTCTGACACTCCACCAATATGTTTTGCTTCAATTTGGCTCATTTTAGAAAGTTGCTTATTTCTGGAGTGCACATGCATTTCTACTCAAGAGTAAGCAAATAAGCTTTCTAAACGTATAAAACGCTTATTTGTCTTCTTTCTATGCATTCTGACACTCCAACAATGTGTTTTGCTTCAATTTGGCTCATTTTACAAAGGTGCTTATTTCTGGAGTGAACTTGCAGTACTACTCAAGAGTAAGCAACTAAGCGAAATGAACCCATAGAACGCTTATTTGTCTTCTTTCTATGCATTCTGACACTCCAACAATGTGTTTTGCTTCAATTTGGCTCATTTTACAAAGGTGCTTATTTCTGGAGTGAACATGCAGTTCTACTCAAGAGTAAGCAACTAAGCGAAATAAACCTATAGAACGCTTATTTGTCTGTTATCTATGCATTCTGACACTCCAACAATGTGTTTTGCTTCAATTTGGCTCATTTTACAAAGGTGCTTATTTCTGGAGTGCACATGCATTTCTACTCAAGAGTAAGCAAATAAGCTTTATAAACGTATAGAACGCTTATTTGTCTTCTTTCTATGCATTCTGACACTCCAACAATGTGTTTTGCTTCAATTTGGCTCATTTTACAAGGGTGCTTATTTCTTGAGTGAACATGCAGTTCTACTCAACAGTAAGCAACTGAGCGAAATAAACCTATAGAACGCTTATGTGTCTTCTATCTATGCATTCTGACACTCCAACAATGTGTTTTGCTTCAATTTGGCTCATTTTACAAAGGTGCTTATTTCTGGAGTGAAGATGCAGTTCTACTCAAGAGTAAGCAACTGAGCGAAATAAACCTATAGAACGCTTATTTGTCTGTTATCTATGCATTCTGACACTCCAACAATGTGTTTTGCTTCAGTTTGGCTCATTTTACAAGGGTGCTTATTTCTTGAGTGAACTTGCAGTTCTACTCAAGAGTAAGCAAATAAGCGAAATGAACCCATAGAACGCTTATTTGGCTTCTATCTATGCATTCTGACACTCCACCAATATGTTTTGCTTCAATTTGGCTCATTTTACAAAAGTGCTTATTTCTGGAGTGAACATGCAGTTCCATTCAAGAGTAAGCAACTAAGCGAAATAAACCTATAGAACGCTTATTTGTCTGTTATCTATGCATTCTGACACTCCAACAATGTGTTTTGCGTCAATTTGGCTCATTTTACAAAGGTCCTTATTTCTTGAGTGCACATGCATTTCTACTCAAGAGTAAGCAAATAAGCTTTATAAACGTATAAACGCTTATTTGTCTTTTTTCTATGCATTCTGACACCCCAACAATGTGTTTTGCTTCAATTTGGCTCATTTTACAAGGGTGCTTATTTCTTGAGTGAACATGCAGTTCTACTCAAGAGTAAGCAACTAAGCGAAATAAACCTAAAGAACGCTTATTTGTCTGTTATCTATGCATTCTGACACTCCAACAATGTGTTTTGCTTCAGTTTGGCTCATTTTACAAAGGTGCTTATTTCTTGAGTGAACTTGCAGTTCTACTCAAGAGTAAGCAAATAAGCGAAATGAACCCATAGAACGCTTATTTGTCTTCTTTCTATGCATTCTGACACTCCAACAATGTGTTTTGCTTCAATTTGGCTCATTTTACAAAGGTGCTTATTTCTGGAGTGAACATGCAGTTCTACTCAAGAGTAAGCAACTAAGCGAAATCAACCTATAGAACGCTTATTTGGCTTCTATCTAGGCATTCTGACACTCCCCCAATATGTTTTGCTTCAATTTGGCTCATTTTACAAAAGTGCTTATTTCTGGAGTGCACATGCATTTCTACTCAAGAGTAAGCAAATAAGCTTTCTAAACGTAGAGAACGCTTATTTGTCTTCTTTCTATGCATTCTGACACTCCAACAATGTGTTTTGCTTCAATTTGGCTCATTTTACAAGGGTGCTTATTTCTTGAGTGAACATGCAGTTCTACTCAACAGTAAGCAACTGAGCGAAATAAACCTATAGAACGCTTATGTGTCTTCTATCTATGCATTCTGACACTCCAACAATGTGTTTTGCTTCAATTTGGCTCATTTTACAAAGGTGCTTATTTCTGGAGTGAAGATGCAGTTCTACTCAAGAGTAAGCAACTGAGCGAAATAAACCTATAGAACGCTTATTTGTCTGTTATCTATGCATTCTGACACTCCAACAATGTGTTTTGCTTCAGTTTGGCTCATTTTACAAGGGTGCTTATTTCTTGAGTGAACTTGCAGTTCTACTCAAGAGTAAGCAAATAAGCGAAATGAACCCATAGAACGCTTATTTGGCTTCTATCTATGCATTCTGACACTCCACCAATATGTTTTGCTTCAATTTGGCTCATTTTACAAAAGTGCTTATTTCTGGAGTGAACATGCAGTTCCATTCAAGAGTAAGCAACTAAGCGAAATAAACCTATAGAACGCTTATTTGTCTGTTATCTATGCATTCTGACACTCCAACAATGTGTTTTGCGTCAATTTGGCTCATTTTACAAAGGTCCTTATTTCTTGAGTGCACATGCATTTCTACTCAAGAGTAAGCAAATAAGCTTTATAAACGTATAAACGCTTATTTGTCTTTTTTCTATGCATTCTGACACCCCAACAATGTGTTTTGCTTCAATTTGGCTCATTTTACAAGGGTGCTTATTTCTTGAGTGAACATGCAGTTCTACTCAAGAGTAAGCAACTAAGCGAAATAAACCTAAAGAACGCTTATTTGTCTGTTATCTATGCATTCTGACACTCCAACAATGTGTTTTGCTTCAGTTTGGCTCATTTTACAAAGGTGCTTATTTCTTGAGTGAACTTGCAGTTCTACTCAAGAGTAAGCAAATAAGCGAAATGAACCCATAGAACGCTTATTTGTCTTCTTTCTATGCATTCTGACACTCCAACAATGTGTTTTGCTTCAATTTGGCTCATTTTACAAAGGTGCTTATTTCTGGAGTGAACATGCAGTTCTACTCAAGAGTAAGCAACTAAGCGAAATCAACCTATAGAACGCTTATTTGGCTTCTATCTAGGCATTCTGACACTCCCCCAATATGTTTTGCTTCAATTTGGCTCATTTTACAAAAGTGCTTATTTCTGGAGTGCACATGCATTTCTACTCAAGAGTAAGCAAATAAGCTTTCTAAACGTAGAGAACGCTTATTTGTCTTCTTTCTATGCATTCTGACACCCCAACAATGTGTTTTGCTTCAATTTGGCTCATTTTACAAGGGTGCTTATTTCTTGAGTGAACATGCAGTTCTACTCAAGAGTAAGCAAATAAGCGAAATGAACCCATAGAACGCTTATTTGTCTTCTTTCTCTGCATTCTGACACTCCAACAATGTGTTTTGCGTCAATTTGGCTCATTTTACAAAGGTGCTTATTTCTGGAGTGAACATGCAGTTCTACTCAAGAGTAAGCAACTAAGCGAAATAAACGTATAGAACGCTTATTTGGCTTCTATCTATGCATTCTGACACTCCACCAATATGTTTTGCTTCAATTTGGCTCATTTTACAAGGGTGCTTATTTCTTGAGTGAACTTGCAGTTCTACTCAAGAGTAAGCAACTAAGCGGAATGAACCCATAGAACGCTTATTTGTCTTCTTTCTATGCATTCTGACACTCCAACAATGTGTTTTGCGTCAATTTGGCTCATTTTACAAAGGTGCTTATTTCTTGAGTGCACATGCATTTCTACTCAAGAGTAAGCAAATAAGCTTTATAAACGTATAGAACGCTTATTTATCTTCTTTCTATGCATTCTGACACCCCAACAATGTGTTTTGCTTCAATTTGGCTCATTTTACAAGGGTGCTTATTTCTTGAGTGAACATGCAGTTCTACTCAAGAGTAAGCAACTAAGCAAAATAAACCTGTAGAACGCTTATTTGTCTTCTGTCTATGCATTCTGACACTCTACCAATATGTTTTGCTTCAATTTGGCTCATTTTACAAAAGTGCTTATTTCTTGAGTGAACATGCAGTTCTACTCTAGAGTAAGCAACTGAGCGAAATAAACCTATAAAACGCTTATTTGTCTGTTATCTAGGCATTCTGACACTCCAACAATGTGTTTTGCTTCAATTTGGCTCATTTTACAAAGGTGCTTATTTCTGGAGTGCACATGCAGTTCTACTCAAGAGTAAGCAACTAAGCGAAATAAACCTATAGAACGCTTATTTGGCTTCTATCTATGCATTCTGACACTCCACCAATATGTTTTGCTTCAATTTGGCTCATTTTAGAAAGTTGCTTATTTCTGGAGTGCACATGCATTTCTACTCAAGAGTAAGCAAATAAGCTTTCTAAACGTATAAAACGCTTATTTGTCTTCTTTCTATGCATTCTGACACTCCAACAATGTGTTTTGCTTCAATTTGGCTCATTTTACAAAGGTGCTTATTTCTGGAGTGAACTTGCAGTACTACTCAAGAGTAAGCAACTAAGCGAAATGAACCCATAGAACGCTTATTTGTCTTCTTTCTATGCATTCTGACACTCCAACAATGTGTTTTGCTTCAATTTGGCTCATTTTACAAAGGTGCTTATTTCTGGAGTGAACATGCAGTTCTACTCAAGAGTAAGCAACTAAGCGAAATAAACCTATAGAACGCTTATTTGTCTGTTATCTATGCATTCTGACACTCCAACAATGTGTTTTGCGTCAATTTGGCTCATTTTACAAAGGTGCTTATTTCTTGAGTGCACATGCATTTCTACTCAAGAGTAAGCAACTAAGCGAAATAAACCTATAGAACGCTTATTTGGCTTCTATCTATGCATTCTGACACTCCACCAATATGTTTTGCTTCAATTTGGCTCATTTTAGAAAGTTGCTTATTTCTGGAGTGCACATGCATTTCTACTCAAGAGTAAGCAAATAAGCTTTCTAAACGTATAAAACGCTTATTTGTCTTCTTTCTATGCATTCTGACACTCCAACAATGTGTTTTGCTTCAATTTGGCTCATTTTACAAAGGTGCTTATTTCTGGAGTGAACTTGCAGTACTACTCAAGAGTAAGCAACTAAGCGAAATGAACCCATAGAACGCTTATTTGTCTTCTTTCTATGCATTCTGACACTCCAACAATGTGTTTTGCTTCAATTTGGCTCATTTTACAAAGGTGCTTATTTCTGGAGTGAACATGCAGTTCTACTCAAGAGTAAGCAACTAAGTGAAATAAACCTATAGAACGCTTATTTGTCTGTTATCTATGCATTCTGACACTCCAACAATGTGTTTTGCGTCAATTTTCCTCATTTTACAAAGGTGCTTATTTCTTGAGTGCACATGCATTTCTACTCAACAGTAAGCAAATAAGCTTTATAAACGTATAGAACGCTTATTTGTCTTCTTTCTATGCATTCTGACACTCCAACAATGTGTTTTGCTTCAATTTGGCTCATTTTACAAGGGTGCTTATTTCTTGAGTGAACTTGCAGTTCTACTCAAGAGTAAGCAACTAAGCGGAATGAACCCATAGAACGCTTATTTGTCTTCTTTCTATGCATTCTGACACTCCAACAATGTGTTTTGCGTCAATTTGGCTCATTTTACAAAGGTGCTTATTTCTTGAGTGCACATGCATTTCTACTCAAGAGTAAGCAAATAAGCTTTATAAACGTATAGAACGCTTATTTGTCTTCTTTCTATGCATTCTGACACCCCAACAATGTGTTTTGCTTCAGTTTGGCTCATTTTACAAGGGTGCTTATTTCTTGAGTGAACTTGCAGTTCTACTAAAGAGTAAGCAAATAAGCGAAATGAACCCATAGAACGCTTATTTGGCTTCTATCTATGCATTCTGACACTCCACCAATATGTTTTGCTTCAATTTGGCTCATTTTACAAAAGTGCTTATTTCTGGAGTGAACATGCAGTTCCACTCAAGAGTAAGCAACTAAGCGAAATAAACCTATAGAACGCTTATTTGTCTGTTATCTATGCATTCTGACACTCCAACAATGTGTTTTGCTTCAATTTGGCTCATTTTACAAAGGTGCTTATTTCTTGGCGTGCACATGCATTTCTACTCAGGAGTAAGCAAATAAGCGAAATGAACCCATAGAACGCTTATTTGTCTTCTATCTATGCATTCTGACACTCCAACAATGTGTTTTGCTTCAATTTGGCTCATTTTACAAAGGTGCTTATTTCTGGAGTGAACTTGCAGTACTACTCAAGAGTAAGCAACTAAGCGAAATGAACCCATAGAACTCTTATTTGTCTTCTTTCTATGCATTCTGACACTCCAACAATGTGTTTTGCTTCAATTTGGCTCATTTTACAAAGGTGCTTATTTCTGGAGTGAACATGCAGTTCTACTCAAGAGTAAGCAACTAAGCGAAATAAACCTATAGAACGCTTATTTGTCTGTTATCTATGCATTCTGACACTCCAACAATGTGTTTTGCATCAATTTGGCTCATTTTACAAAGGTGCTTATTTCTTGAGTGCACATGCATTTCTACTCAAGAGTAAGCAAATAAGCTTTATAAACGTATAGAATGCTTATTTGTCTTCTTTCTATGCATTCTGACACCCCAACAATGTGTTTTGCTTCAATTTGGCTCATTTTACAAGGGTGCTTATTTCTTGAGTGAACTTGCAGTTCTACTCAAGAGTAAGCAACTAAGCGGAATGAACCCATAGAACGCTTATTTGTCTTCTTTCTATGCATTCTGACACTCCAACAATGTGTTTTGCGTCAATTTGGCTCATTTTACAAAGGTGCTTATTTCTTGAGTGCACATGCATTTCTACTCAAGAGTAAGCAAATAAGCCTTATAAACGTATAGAACGCTTATTTGTCTTCTTTCTATGCATTCTGACACCCCAACAATGTGTTTTGCTTCAATTTGGCTCATTTTACAAGGGTGCTTATTTCTTGAGTGAACTTGCAGTTCTACTCAAGAGTAAGCAACTAAGCGAAATGAACCCATAGAACGCTTATTTGTCTTCTTTCTATGCATTCTGACACTCCAACAATGTGTTTTGCGTCAATTTGGCTCATTTTACAAAGGTGCTTATTTCTTGAGTGCACATGCATTTCTACTCAAGAGTAAGCAAATAAGCTTCATAAACGTATAGAACGCTTATTTATCTTCTTTCTATGCATTCTGACACCCCAACAATGTGTTTTGCTTCAATTTGGCTCATTTTACAAAGGTGCTTATTTCTGGAGTGAACATGCAGTTCAACTCAAGAGTAAGCAACTAAGCGAAATAAACCTATAGAACGCTTATTTGTCTGTTATCTATGCATTCTGACACTCCAACAATGTGTTTTGCTTTAATTTTGCTCATTTTACAAAGGTGCTTATTTATTGAGTGAACTTGCAGTTCTACTCAAGAGTAAGCAACTAAGCGAAATAAACCTATAGAACGCTTATTTGGCTTCTATCTATGCATTCTGACACTCCACCAATAGGTTTTGCTTCAATTTGGCTCATTTTACAAAATTGCTTATTTCTTGAGTGAACATGCAGTTCTACTCTAGAGTAAGCAACTAAGCGACATAAACCTATAGAACGCTTATTTGGCTTCTATCTATGCATTCTGACACTCCACCAATATGTTTTGCTTCAATTTGGCTCATTTTAGAAAGTTGCTTATTTCTGGAGTGCACATGCATTTCTACTCAAGAGTAAGCAAATAAGCTTTCTAAACGTAGAGAACGCTTATTTGTCTTCTTTCTATGCATTCTGACACCCCAACAATGTGTTTTGCTTCAATTTGGCTCATTTTACAAGGGTGCTTATTTCTTGAGTGAACATGCAGTTCTACTCAAGAGTAAGCAACTAAGCGAAATAAACCTATAGAACGCTTATTTGTCTGTTATCTATGCATTCTGACACTCCAACAATGTGTTTTGCATCAATTTGGCTCATTTTACAAAGGTGCTTATTTCTTGAGTGCACATGCATTTCTACTCAAGAGTAAGCAAATAAGCTTTATAAACGTATAGAATGCTTATTTGTCTTCTTTCTATGCATTCTGACACCCCAACAATGTGTTTTGCTTCAATTTGGCTCATTTTACAAGGGTGCTTATTTCTTGAGTGAACTTGCAGTTCTACTCAAGAGTAAGCAACTAAGCGGAATGAACCCATAGAACGCTTATTTGTCTTCTTTCTATGCATTCTGACACTCCAACAATGTGTTTTGCGTCAATTTGGCTCATTTTACAAAGGTGCTTATTTCTTGAGTGCACATGCATTTCTACTCAAGAGTAAGCAAATAAGCCTTATAAACGTATAGAACGCTTATTTGTCTTCTTTCTATGCATTCTGACACCCCAACAATGTGTTTTGCTTCAATTTGGCTCATTTTACAAGGGTGCTTATTTCTTGAGTGAACTTGCAGTTCTACTCAAGAGTAAGCAACTAAGCGAAATGAACCCATAGAACGCTTATTTGTCTTCTTTCTATGCATTCTGACACTCCAACAATGTGTTTTGCGTCAATTTGGCTCATTTTACAAAGGTGCTTATTTCTTGAGTGCACATGCATTTCTACTCAAGAGTAAGCAAATAAGCTTCATAAACGTATAGAACGCTTATTTATCTTCTTTCTATGCATTCTGACACCCCAACAATGTGTTTTGCTTCAATTTGGCTCATTTTACAAAGGTGCTTATTTCTGGAGTGAACATGCAGTTCAACTCAAGAGTAAGCAACTAAGCGAAATAAACCTATAGAACGCTTATTTGTCTGTTATCTATGCATTCTGACACTCCAACAATGTGTTTTGCTTTAATTTTGCTCATTTTACAAAGGTGCTTATTTATTGAGTGAACTTGCAGTTCTACTCAAGAGTAAGCAACTAAGCGAAATAAACCTATAGAACGCTTATTTGGCTTCTATCTATGCATTCTGACACTCCACCAATAGGTTTTGCTTCAATTTGGCTCATTTTACAAAATTGCTTATTTCTTGAGTGAACATGCAGTTCTACTCTAGAGTAAGCAACTAAGCGACATAAACCTATAGAACGCTTATTTGGCTTCTATCTATGCATTCTGACACTCCAACAATGTGTTTTGCTTTAATTTTGCTCATTTTACAAAGGTGCTTATTTATTGAGTGAACTTGCAGTTCTACTCAAGAGTAAGCAACTAAGCGAAATAAACCTATAGAACGCTTATTTGGCTTCTATCTATGCATTCTGACACTCCACCAATAGGTTTTGCTTCAATTTGGCTCATTTTACAAAATTGCTTATTTCTTGAGTGAACATGCAGTTCTACTCTAGAGTAAGCAACTAAGCGACATAAACCTATAGAACGCTTATTTGGCTTCTATCTATGCATTCTGACACTCCACCAATATGTTTTGCTTCAATTTGGCTCATTTTAGAAAGTTGCTTATTTCTGGAGTGCACATGCATTTCTACTCAAGAGTAAGCAAATAAGCTTTATAAACGTATAGAACGCTTATTTGTCTTCTTTCTATGCATTCTGACACCCCAACAATGTGTTTTGCTTCAATTTGGCTCATTTTACAAGGGTGCTTATTTCTTGAGTGAACATGCGGTTCTACTCAAGAGTAAGCAACTAAGCGAAATGAACCCATAGAACGCTTATTTGTCTTCTTTCTATGCATTCTGACACTCCAACAATGTGTTTTGCTTCAATTTGGCTCATTTTACAAAGGTGCTTATTTCTGGAGTGAACATGCAGTTCTACTCAAGAGTAAGCAACTAAGCGAAATAAACGTATAGAACGCTTATTTGGCTTCTATCTATGCATTCTGACACTCCACCAATATGTTTTGCTTCAATTTGGCTCATTTTAGAAAGTTGCTTATTTCTGGAGTGCACATGCATTTCTACTCAAGAGTAAGCAAATAAGCTTTCTAAACGTATAAAACGCTTATTTGTCTTCTTTCTATGCATTCTGACACTCCAACAATGTGTTTTGCTTCAATTTGGCTCATTTTAGAAAGGTGCTTATTTCTGGAGTGAACATGCAGTTCTACTCAAGAGTAAGCAACTAAGTGAAATAAACCTATAGAACGCTTATTTGTCTGTTATCTATGCATTCTGACACTCCAACAATGTGTTTTGCGTCAATTTGGCTCATTTTACAAAGGTGCTTATTTCTTGAGTGCACATGCATTTCTACTCAAGAGTAAGCAAATAAGCTTTATAAACGTATAGAACGCTTATTTATCTTCTTTCTATGCATTCTGACACCCCAACAATGTGTTTTGCTTCAATTTGGCTCATTTTACAAGGGTGCTTATTTCTTGAGTGAACATGCAGTTCTACTCAAGAGTAAGCAACTAAGCAAAATAAACCTGTAGAACGCTTATTTGTCTTCTGTCTATGCATTCTGACACTCTACCAATATGTTTTGCTTCAATTTGGCTCATTTTACAAAAGTGCTTATTTCTGGAGTGAACATGCAGTTCTACTCTAGAGTAAACAACTGAGCGAAATAAACCTATAAAACGCTTATTTTTCTGTTATCTAGGCATTCTGACACTCCAACAATGTGTTTTGCTTCAATTTGGCTCATTTTACAAAGGTGCTTATTTCTGGAGTGCACATGCAGTTCTACTCAAGAGTAAGCAACTAAGCGAAATAAACCTATAGAACGCTTATTTGGCTTCTATCTATGCATTCTGACACTCCACCAATATGTTTTGCTTCAATTTGGCTCATTTTAGAAAGTTGCTTATTTCTGGAGTGCACATGCATTTCTACTCAAGAGTAAGCAAATAAGCTTTCTAAACGTATAAAACGCTTATTTGTCTTCTTTCTATGCATTCTGACACTCCAACAATGTGTTTTGCTTCAATTTGGCTCATTTTACAAAGGTGCTTATTTCTGGAGTGAACATGCAGTTCTACTCAAGAGTAAGCAACTAAGCGAAATAAACCTATAGAACGCTTATTTGTCTGTTATCTATGCATTCTGACACTCCAACAATGTGTTTTGCGTCAATTTGGCTCATTTTACAAAGGTGCTTATTTCTTGAGTGCACATGCATTTCTACTCAAGAGTAAGCAAATAAGCTTTATAAACGTATAGAATGCTTATTTGTCTTCTTTCTATGCATTCTGACACCCCAACAATGTGTTTTGCTTCAATTTGGCTCATTTTACAAGGGTGCTTATTTCTTGAGTGAACTTGCAGTTCTACTCAAGAGTAAGCAACTAAGCGGAATGAACCCATAGAACGCTTATTTGTCTTCTTTCTATGCATTCTGACACTCCAACAATGTGTTTTGCGTCAATTTGGCTCATTTTACAAAGGTGCTTATTTCTTGAGTGCACATGCATTTCTACTCAAGAGTAAGCAAATAAGCTTTATAAACGTATAGAACGCTTATTTGTCTTCTTTCTATGCATTCTGACACCCCAACAATGTGTTTTGCTTCAATTTGGCTCATTTTACAAGGGTGCTTATTTCTTGAGTGAACTTGCAGTTCTACTCAAGAGTAAGCAACTAAGCGAAATGAACCCATAGAACGCTTATTTGTCTTCTTTCTATGCATTCTGACACTCCAACAATGTGTTTTGCGTCAATTTGGCTCATTTTACAAAGGTGCTTATTTCTTGAGTGCACATGCATTTCTACTCAAGAGTAAGCAAATAAGCTTCATAAACGTATAGAACGCTTATTTATCTTCTTTCTATGCATTCTGACACCCCAACAATGTGTTTTGCTTCAATTTGGCTCATTTTACAAAGGTGCTTATTTCTGGAGTGAACATGCAGTTCAACTCAAGAGTAAGCAACTAAGCGAAATAAACCTATAGAACGCTTATTTGTCTGTTATCTATGCATTCTGACACTCCAACAATGTGTTTTGCTTTAATTTTGCTCATTTTACAAAGGTGCTTATTTATTGAGTGAACTTGCAGTTCTACTCAAGAGTAAGCAACTAAGCGAAATAAACCTATAGAACGCTTATTTGGCTTCTATCTATGCATTCTGACACTCCACCAATAGGTTTTGCTTCAATTTGGCTCATTTTACAAAATTGCTTATTTCTTGAGTGAACATGCAGTTCTACTCTAGAGTAAGCAACTAAGCGACATAAACCTATAGAACGCTTATTTGGCTTCTATCTATGCATTCTGACACTCCACCAATATGTTTTGCTTCAATTTGGCTCATTTTAGAAAGTTGCTTATTTCTGGAGTGCACATGCATTTCTACTCAAGAGTAAGCAAATAAGCTTTCTAAACGTAGAGAACGCTTATTTGTCTTCTTTCTATGCATTCTGACACCCCAACAATGTGTTTTGCTTCAATTTGGCTCATTTTACAAGGGTGCTTATTTCTTGAGTGAACATGCAGTTCTACTCAAGAGTAAGCAACTAAGCGAAATAAACCTATAGAACGCTTATTTGTCTGTTATCTATGCATTCTGACACTCCAACAATGTGTTTTGCATCAATTTGGCTCATTTTACAAAGGTGCTTATTTCTTGAGTGCACATGCATTTCTACTCAAGAGTAAGCAAATAAGCTTTATAAACGTATAGAATGCTTATTTGTCTTCTTTCTATGCATTCTGACACCCCAACAATGTGTTTTGCTTCAATTTGGCTCATTTTACAAGGGTGCTTATTTCTTGAGTGAACTTGCAGTTCTACTCAAGAGTAAGCAACTAAGCGGAATGAACCCATAGAACGCTTATTTGTCTTCTTTCTATGCATTCTGACACTCCAACAATGTGTTTTGCGTCAATTTGGCTCATTTTACAAAGGTGCTTATTTCTTGAGTGCACATGCATTTCTACTCAAGAGTAAGCAAATAAGCCTTATAAACGTATAGAACGCTTATTTGTCTTCTTTCTATGCATTCTGACACCCCAACAATGTGTTTTGCTTCAATTTGGCTCATTTTACAAGGGTGCTTATTTCTTGAGTGAACTTGCAGTTCTACTCAAGAGTAAGCAACTAAGCGAAATGAACCCATAGAACGCTTATTTGTCTTCTTTCTATGCATTCTGACACTCCAACAATGTGTTTTGCGTCAATTTGGCTCATTTTACAAAGGTGCTTATTTCTTGAGTGCACATGCATTTCTACTCAAGAGTAAGCAACTAAGCGAAATAAACGTATAGAACGCTTATTTGGCTTCTATCTATGCATTCTGACACTCCACCAATATGTTTTGCTTCAATTTGGCTCATTTGAGAAAGTTGCTTATTTCTGGAGTGCACATGCATTTCTACTCAAGAGTAAGCAAATAAGCTTTCTAAACGTATAAAACGCTTATTTGTCTTCTTTCTATGCATTCTGACACTCCAACAATGTGTTTTGCTTCAATTTGGCTCATTTTACAAAGGTGCTTATTTCTGGAGTGAACTTGCAGTACTACTCAAGAGTAAGCAACTAAGCGAAATGAACCCATAGAACGCTTATTTGTCTTCTTTCTATGCATTCTGACACTCCAACAATGTGTTTTGCTTCAATTTGGCTCATTTTACAAAGGTGCTTATTTCTGGAGTGAACATGCAGTTCTACTCAAGAGTAAGCAACTAAGCGAAATAAACCTATAGAACGCTTATTTGTCTGTTATCTATGCATTCTGACACTCCAACAATGTGTTTTGCGTCAATTTGGCTCATTTTACAAAGGTGCTTATTTCTTGAGTGCACATGCATTTCTACTCAAGAGTAAGCAAATAAGCTTTATAAACGTATAGAATGCTTATTTGTCTTCTTTCTATGCATTCTGACACCCCAACAATGTGTTTTGCTTCAATTTGGCTCATTTTACAAGGGTGCTTATTTCTTGAGTGCACATGCATTTCTACTCAAGAGTAAGCAAATAAGCCTTATAAACGTATAGAACGCTTATTTGTCTTCTTTCTATGCATTCTGACACCCCAACAATGTGTTTTGCTTCAATTTGGCTCATTTTACAAGGGTGCTTATTTCTTGAGTGAACTTGCAGTTCTACTCAAGAGTAAGCAACTAAGCGAAATGAACCCATAGAACGCTTATTTGTCTTCTTTCTATGCATTCTGACACTCCAACAATGTGTTTTGCGTCAATTTGGCTCATTTTACAAAGGTGCTTATTTCTTGAGTGCACATGCATTTCTACTCAAGAGTAAGCAACTAAGCGAAATAAACGTATAGAACGCTTATTTGGCTTCTATCTATGCATTCTGACACTCCACCAATATGTTTTGCTTCAATTTGGCTCATTTGAGAAAGTTGCTTATTTCTGGAGTGCACATGCATTTCTACTCAAGAGTAAGCAAATAAGCTTTCTAAACGTATAAAACGCTTATTTGTCTTCTTTCTATGCATTCTGACACTCCAACAATGTGTTTTGCTTCAATTTGGCTCATTTTACAAAGGTGCTTATTTCTGGAGTGAACTTGCAGTACTACTCAAGAGTAAGCAACTAAGCGAAATGAACCCATAGAACGCTTATTTGTCTTCTTTCTATGCATTCTGACACTCCAACAATGTGTTTTGCTTCAATTTGGCTCATTTTACAAAGGTGCTTATTTCTGGAGTGAACATGCAGTTCTACTCAAGAGTAAGCAACTAAGCGAAATAAACCTATAGAACGCTTATTTGTCTGTTATCTATGCATTCTGACACTCCAACAATGTGTTTTGCGTCAATTTGGCTCATTTTACAAAGGTGCTTATTTCTTGAGTGCACATGCATTTCTACTCAAGAGTAAGCAAATAAGCTTTATAAACGTATAGAATGCTTATTTGTCTTCTTTCTATGCATTCTGACACCCCAACAATGTGTTTTGCTTCAATTTGGCTCATTTTACAAGGGTGCTTATTTCTGGAGTGCACATGCATTTCTACTCAAGAGTAAGCAAATAAGCTTTCTAAACGTAGAGAACGCTTATTTGTCTTCTTTCTATGCATTCTGACACCCCAACAATGTGTTTTGCTTCAATTTGGCTCATTTTACAAGGGTGCTTATTTCTTGAGTGAACATGCAGTTCTACTCAAGAGTAATCAAATAAGCGAAATGAACCCATAGAACGCTTATTTGTCTTCTTTCTATGCATTCTGACACTCCAACAATGTGTTTTGCTTCAATTTGGCTCATTTTACAAAGGTGCTTATTTCTGGAGTGAACATGCAGTTCTACTCAAGAGTAAGCAACTAAGCGAAATAAACGTATAGAACGCTTATTTGGCTTCTATCTATGCATTCTGACACTCCACCAATATGTTTTGCTTCAATTTGGCTCATTTTAGAAAGTTGCTTATTTCTGGAGTGCACATGCATTTCTACTCAAGAGTAAGCAAATAAGCTTTCTAAACGTATAAAACGCTTATTTGTCTTCTTTCTATGCATTCTGACACTCCAACAATGTGTTTTGCTTCAATTTGGCTCATTTTACAAAGGTGCTTATTTCTGGAGTGAACTTGCAGTACTACTCAAGAGTAAGCAACTAAGCGAAATGAACCCATAGAACGCTTATTTGTCTTCTTTCTATGCATTCTGACACTCCAACAATGTGTTTTGCTTCAATTTGGCTCATTTTACAAAGGTGCTTATTTCTGGAGTGAACATGCAGTTCTACTCAAGAGTAAGCAACTAAGCGAAATAAACCTATAGAACGCTTATTTGTCTGTTATCTATGCATTCTGACACTCCAACAATGTGTTTTGCGTCAATTTGGCTCATTTTACAAAGGTGCTTATTTCTTGAGTGCACATGCATTTCTACTCAAGAGTAAGCAAATAAGCTTTATAAACGTATAGAATGCTTATTTGTCTTCTTTCTATGCATTCTGACACCCCAACAATGTGTTTTGCTTCAATTTGGCTCATTTTACAAGGGTGCTTATTTCTTGAGTGAACTTGCAGTTCTACTCAAGAGTAAGCAACTAAGCGGAATGAACCCATAGAACGCTTATTTGTCTTCTTTCTATGCATTCTGACACTCCAACAATGTGTTTTGCGTCAATTTGGCTCATTTTACAAAGGTGCTTATTTCTTGAGTGCACATGCATTTCTACTCAAGAGTAAGCAAATAAGCTTTATAAACGTATAGAACGCTTATTTATCTTCTTTCTATGCATTCTGACACCCCAACAATGTGTTTTGCTTCAATTTGGCTCATTTTACAAAGGTGCTTATTTCTGGAGTGAACATGCAGTTCTACTCAAGAGTAAGCAACTAAGCGAAATAAACCTATAGAACGCTTATTTGTCTGTTATCTATGCATTCTGACACTCCAACAATGTGTTTTGCTTTAATTTTGCTCATTTTACAAAGGTGCTTATTTATTGAGTGAACTTGCAGTTCTACTCAAGAGTAAGCAACTAAGCGAAATAAACCTATAGAACGCTTATTTGGCTTCTATCTATGCATTCTGACACTCCACCAATAGGTTTTGCTTCAATTTGGCTCATTTTACAAAATTGCTTATTTCTTGAGTGAACATGCAGTTCTACTCTAGAGTAAGCAACTAAGCGACATAAACCTATAGAACGCTTATTTGGCTTCTATCTATGCATTCTGACACTCCACCAATATGTTTTGCTTCAATTTGGCTCATTTTAGAAAGTTGCTTATTTCTGGAGTGCACATGCATTTCTACTCAAGAGTAAGCAAATAAGCTTTCTAAACGTAGAGAACGCTTATTTGTCTTCTTTCTATGCATTCTGACACCCCAACAATGTGTTTTGCTTCAATTTGGCTCATTTTACAAGGGTGCTTATTTCTTGAGTGAACATGCAGTTCTACTCAAGAGTAAGCAAATAAGCGAAATGAACCCATAGAACGCTTATTTGTCTTCTTTCTATGCATTCTGACACTCCAACAATGTGTTTTGCTTCAATTTGGCTCATTTTACAAAGGTGCTTATTTCTGGAGTGAACATGCAGTTCTACTCAAGAGTAAGCAAATAAGCGAAATGAACCCATAGAACGCTTATTTGGCTTCTATCTATGCATTCTGACACTCCACCAATATGTTTTGCTTCAATTTGGCTCATTTTAGAAAGTTGCTTATTTCTGGAGTGCACATGCATTTCTACTCAAGAGTAAGCAAATAAGCTTTCTAAACGTATAAAACGCTTATTTGTCTTCTTTCTATGCATTCTGACACTCCAACAATGTGTTTTGCTTCAATTTGGCTCATTTTACAAAGGTGCTTATTTCTGGAGTGAACATGCAGTTCTACTCAAGAGTAAGCAACTAAGTGAAATAAACCTATAGAACGCTTATTTGTCTGTTATCTATGCATTCTGACACTCCAACAATGTGTTTTGCGTCAATTTGGCTCATTTTACAAAGGTGCTTATTTCTTGAGTGCACATGCATTTCTACTCAAGAGTAAGCAAATAAGCTTTATAAACGTATAGAACGCTTATTTATCTTCTTTCTATGCATTCTGACACCCCAACAATGTGTTTTGCTTCAATTTGGCTCATTTTACAAGGGTGCTTATTTCTTCAGTGAACATGCAGTTCTACTCAAGAGTAAGCAACTAAGCAAAATAAACCTGTAGAACGCTTATTTGTCTTCTGTCTATGCATTCTGACACTCTACCAATATGTTTTGCTTCAATTTGGCTCATTTTACAAAAGTGCTTATTTCTGGAGTGAACATGCAGTTATACTCTAGAGTAAACAACTGAGCGAAATAAACCTATAAAACGCTTATTTGTCTGTTATCTAGGCATTCTGACACTCCAACAATGTGTTTTGCTTCAATTTGGCTCATTTTAAAAAGGTGCTTATTTCTGGAGTGCACATGCAGTTCTACTCAAGAGTAAGCAACTAAGCGAAATAAACCTATAGAACGCTTATTTGGCTTCTATCTATGCATTCTGACACTCCACCAATATGTTTTGCTTCAATTTGGCTCATTTTAGAAAGTTGCTTATTTCTGGAGTGCACATGCATTTCTACTCAAGAGTAAGCAAATAAGCTTTCTAAACGTATAAAACGCTTATTTGTCTTCTTTCTATGCATTCTGACACTCCAACAATGTGTTTTGCTTCAATTTGGCTCATTTTACAAAGGTGCTTATTTCTGGAGTGAACTTGCAGTACTACTCAAGAGTAAGCAACTAAGCGAAATGAACCCATAGAACGCTTATTTGTCTTCTTTCTATGCATTCTGACACTCCAACAATGTGTTTTGCTTCAATTTGGCTCATTTTACAAAGGTGCTTATTTCTGGAGTGAACATGCAGTTCTACTCAAGAGTAAGCAACTAAGCGAAATAAACCTATAGAACGCTTATTTGTCTGTTATCTATGCATTCTGACACTCCAACAATGTGTTTTGCTTCAATTTGGCTCATTTTACAAAGGTGCTTATTTCTGGAGTGCACATGCATTTCTACTCAAGAGTAAGCAAATAAGCTTTATAAACGTATAGAACGCTTATTTGTCTTCTTTCTATGCATTCTGACACTCCAACAATGTGTTTTGCTTCAATTTGGCTCATTTTACAAGGGTGCTTATTTCTTGAGTGAACATGCAGTTCTACTCAACAGTAAGCAACTGAGCGAAATAAACCTATAGAACGCTTATGTGTCTTCTATCTATGCATTCTGACACTCCAACAATGTGTTTTGCTTCAATTTGGCTCATTTTACAAAGGTGCTTATTTCTGGAGTGATGATGCAGTTCTACTCAAGAGTAAGCAACTGAGCGAAATAAACCTATAGAACGCTTATTTGTCTGTTATCTATGCATTCTGACACTCCAACAATGTGTTTTGCTTCAGTTTGGCTCATTTTACAAGGGTGCTTATTTCTTGAGTGAACTTGCAGTTCTACTCAAGAGTAAGCAAATAAGCGAAATGAACCCATAGAACGCTTATTTGGCTTCTATCTATGCATTCTGACACTCCACCAATATGTTTTGCTTCAATTTGGCTCATTTTACAAAAGTGCTTATTTCTGGAGTGAACATGCAGTTCCATTCAAGAGTAAGCAACTAAGCGAAATAAACCTATAGAACGCTTATTTGTCTGTTATCTATGCATTCTGACACTCCAACAATGTGTTTTGCGTCAATTTGGCTCATTTTACAAAGGTCCTTATTTCTTGAGTGCACATGCATTTCTACTCAAGAGTAAGCAAATAAGCTTTATAAACGTATAAACGCTTATTTGTCTTTTTTCTATGCATTCTGACACCCCAACAATGTGTTTTGCTTCAATTTGGCTCATTTTACAAGGGTGCTTATTTCTTGAGTGAACATGCAGTTCTACTCAAGAGTAAGCAACTAAGCGAAATAAACCTAAAGAACGCTTATTTGTCTGTTATCTATGCATTCTGACACTCCAACAATGTGTTTTGCTTCAGTTTGGCTCATTTTACAAAGGTGCTTATTTCTTGAGTGAACTTGCAGTTCTACTCAAGAGTAACAAATAAGCGAAATGAACCCATAGAACGCTTATTTGTCTTCTTTCTATGCATTCTGACACTCCAACAATGTGTTTTGCTTCAATTTGGCTCATTTTACAAAGGTGCTTATTTCTGGAGTGAACATGCAGTTCTACTCAAGAGTAAGCAACTAAGCGAAATCAACCTATAGAACGCTTATTTGGCTTCTATCTAGGCATTCTGACACTCCCCCAATATGTTTTGCTTCAATTTGGCTCATTTTACAAAAGTGCGTATTTCTGGAGTGCACATGCATTTCTACTCAAGAGTAAGCAAATAAGCTTTCTAAACGTAGAGAACGCTTATTTGTCTTCTTTCTATGCATTCTGACACCCCAACAATGTGTTTTGCTTCAATTTGGCTCATTTTACAAGGGTGCTTATTTCTTGAGTGAACATGCAGTTCTACTCAAGAGTAAGCAAATAAGCGAAATGAACCCATAGAACGCTTATTTGTCTTCTTTCTCTGCATTCTGACACTCCAACAATGTGTTTTGCGTCAATTTGGCTCATTTTACAAAGGTGCTTATTTCTGGAGTGAACATGCAGTTCTACTCAAGAGTAAGCAACTAAGCGAAATAAACGTATAGAACGCTTATTTGGCTTCTATCTATGCATTCTGACACTCCACCAATATGTTTTGCTTCAATTTGGCTCATTTTACAAGGGTGCTTATTTCTTGAGTGAACTTGCAGTTCTACTCAAGAGTAAGCAACTAAGCGGAATGAACCCATAGAACGCTTATTTGTCTTCTTTCTATGCATTCTGACACTCCAACAATGTGTTTTGCGTCAATTTGGCTCATTTTACAAAGGTGCTTATTTCTTGAGTGCACATGCATTTCTACTCAAGAGTAAGCAAATAAGCTTTATAAACGTATAGAACGCTTATTTATCTTCTTTCTATGCATTCTGACACCCCAACAATGTGTTTTGCTTCAATTTGGCTCATTTTACAAGGGTGCTTATTTCTTGAGTGATCATGCAGTTCTACTCAAGAGTAAGCAACTAAGCAAAATAAACCTGTAGAACGCTTATTTGTCTTCTGTCTATGCATTCTGACACTCTACCAATATGTTTTGCTTCAATTTGGCTCATTTTACAAAAGTGCTTATTTCTGGAGTGAACATGCAGTTCTACTCTAGAGTAAGCAACTGAGCGAAATAAACCTATAAAACGCTTATTTGTCTGTTATCTAGGCATTCTGACACTCCAACAATGTGTTTTGCTTCAATTTGGCTCATTTTACAAAGGTGCTTATTTCTGGAGTGCACATGCAGTTCTACTCAAGAGTAAGCAACTAAGCGAAATAAACCTATAGAACGCTTATTTGGCTTCTATCTATGCATTCTGACACTCCACCAATATGTTTTGCTTCAATTTGGCTCATTTTAGAAAGTTGCTTATTTCTGGAGTGCACATGCATTTCTACTCAAGAGTAAGCAAATAAGCTTTCTAAACGTATAAAACGCTTATTTGTCTTCTTTCTATGCATTCTGACACTCCAACAATGTGTTTTGCTTCAATTTGGCTCATTTTACAAAGGTGCTTATTTCTGGAGTGAACTTGCAGTACTACTCAAGAGTAAGCAACTAAGCGAAATGAACCCATAGAACGCTTATTTGTCTTCTTTCTATGCATTCTGACACTCCAACAATGTGTTTTGCTTCAATTTGGCTCATTTTACAAAGGTGCTTATTTCTGGAGTGAACATGCAGTTCTACTCAAGAGTAAGCAACTAAGCGAAATAAACCTATAGAACGCTTATTTGTCTGTTATCTATGCATTCTGACACTCCAACAATGTGTTTTGCGTCAATTTGGCTCATTTTACAAAGGTGCTTATTTCTTGAGTGCACATGCATTTCTACTCAAGAGTAAGCAACTAAGCGAAATGAACCCATAGAACGCTTATTTGTCTTCTTTCTATGCATTCTGACACCCCAACAATGTGTTTTGCTTCAATTTGGCTCATTTTACAAAGGTGCTTATTTCTTGAGTGCACATGCATTTCTACTCAAGAGTAAGCGAATAAGCTTTATAAACGTATAGAACGCTTATTTGTCTTCTTTCTATGCATTCTGACACTCCAACAATGTGTTTTGCTTCAATTTGGCTCATTTTACAAGGGTGCTTATTTCTTGAGTGAACATGCAGTTCTACTCAACAGTAAGCAACTGAGCGAAATAAACCTATAGAACGCTTATGTGTCTTCTATCTATGCATTCTGACACTCCAACAATGTGTTTTGCTTCAATTTGGCTCATTTTACAAAGGTGCTTATTTCTGGAGTGAACATGCAGTTCTACTCAAGAGTAAGCAACTGAGCGAAATAAACCTATAGAACGCTTATTTGTCTTCTATCTATGCATTCTGACACTCCAACAATGTGTTTTGCTTCAGTTTGGCTCATTTTACAAGGGTGCTTATTTCTTGAGTGAACTTGCAGTTCTACTCAAGAGTAAGCAACTAAGCGAAATAAACCTATAGAACGCTTATTTGGCTTCTTTCTATGCATTCTGACACTCCAACAATGTGTTTTGCTTCAATTTGGCTCATTTTACAAAGGTGCTTATTTCTGGAGTGAACATGCAGTTCTACTCAAGAGTAAGCAACTAAGCGAAATAAACGTATAGAACGCTTATTTGTCTGTTATCTATGCATTCTGACACTCCAACAATGTGTTTTGCGTCAATTTGGCTCATCTTACAAAGGTGCTTATTTCTTGAGTGCACATGCATTTCTACTCAAGAGTAAGCAAATAAGCTTTATAAACGTATAGAACGCTTATTTGTCTTCTTTCTATGCATTCTGACACCCCAACAATGTGTTTTGCTTCAATTTGGCTCATTTTACAAGGGTGCTTATTTCTTGAGTGAACTTGCAGTTCTACTCAAGAGTAAGCAACTAAGCGGAATGAACCCATAGAACGCTTATTTGTCTTCTTTCTATGCATTCTGACACTCCAACAATGTGTTTTGCGTCAGTTTGGCTCATTTTACAAAGGTGCTTATTTCTTGAGTGCACATGCATTTCTACTCAAGAGTAAGCAACTAAGCGAAATAAACCTATAGAACGCTTATTTGTCTGTTATCTATGCGTTCTGACACTCCAACAATGTGTTTTGCTTCAGTTTGGCTCATTTTACAAGGGTGCTTATTTCTTGAGTGAACTTGCAGTTCTACTCAAGAGTAAGCAAATAAGCGAAATGAACCCATAGAACGCTTATTTGGCTTCTTTCTATGCATTCTGACACTCCAACAATGTGTTTTGCTTCAATTTGGCTCATTTTACAAGGGTGCTTATTTCTTGAGTGAACTTGCAGTTCTACTCAAGAGTAAGCAACTAAGCGAAATGAACCCATAGAACTCTTATTTGTCTTCTTTCTATGCATTCTGACACTCCAACAATGTGTTTTGCGTCAATTTGGCTCATTTTACAAAGGTGCTTATTTCTTGGCGTGCACATGCATTTCTACTCAAGAGTAAGCAAATAAGCTTTATAAACGTATAGAACACTTATTTATCTTCTTTCTATGCATTCTGACACCCCAACAATGTGTTTTGCTTCAATTTGGCTCATTTTACAAGGGTGCTTATTTCTTGATTGAACATGCAGTTCTACTCAACAGTAAGCAACTGAGCGAAATAAACCTATAGAACGCTTATGTGTCTTCTATCTATGCATTCTGACACTCCAACAATGTGTTTTGCTTCAATTTGGCTCATTTTACAAAGGTGCTTATTTCTGGAGTGAACTTGCAGTACTACTCAAGAGTAAGCAACTAAGCGAAATGAACCCATAGAACGCTTATTTGTCTTCTTTCTATGCATTCTGACACTCCAACAATGTGTTTTGCTTCAATTTGGCTCATTTTACAAAGGTGCTTATTTCTGGAGTGAACATGCAGTTCTACTCAAGAGTAAGCAACTAAGCGAAATAAACCTATAGAACGCTTATTTGTCTGTTATCTATGCATCCTGACACTCCAACAATGTGTTTTGCGTCAATTTGGCTCATTTTACAAAGGTGCTTATTTCTTGAGTGCACATGCATTTCTACTCGAGAGTAAGCAAATAAGCTTTATAAACGTATAGAACGCTTATTTGTCTTCTTTCTATGCATTCTGACACCCCAACGTGTTTTGCTTCAATTTGGCTCATTTTACAAGGGTGCTTATTTTTTGAGTGAACTTGCAGTTCTACTCAAGAGTAAGCAACTAAGCGGAATGAACCCATAGAACGCTTATTTGTCTTCTTTCTATGCATTCTGACACTCCAACAATGTGTTTTGCGTCAATTTGGCTCATTTTACAAAGGTGCTTATTTCTTGAGTGCACATGCATTTCTACTCAAGAGTAAGCAAATAAGCTTTATAAACGTATAGAACGCTTATTTATCTTCTTTCTATGCATTCTGACACCCCAACAATGTGTTTTGCTTCAATTTGGCTCATTTTACAAAGGTGCTTATTTCTGGAGTGTACATGCAGTTCTACTCAAGAGTAAGCAACTAAGCGAAATAAACCTATAAAACGCTTATTTGTCTGTTATCTATGCATTCTGACACTCCAACAATGTGGTTTGCTTCAATTTTGCTCATTTTACCAAGGTGCTTATTTATTGAGTGAACTTGCAGTTCTACTCAAGAGTAAGCAACTAAGCGAAATAAACCTATAGAACGCTTATTTGGCTTCTATCTATGCATTCTGACACTCCACCAATAGGTTTTGCTTCAATTTGGCTCATTTTACAAAAGTGCTTATTTCTTGAGTGAAAATGCAGTTCTACTCTAGAGTAAAAAACTAAGCGACATAAACCTATAGAACGCTTATTTGGCTTCTATCTATGCATTCTGACACTCCACCAATAGGTTTTGCTTCAATTTGGCTCATTTTAGAAAGTTGCTTATTTCTGGAGTGCACATGCATTTCTACTCAAGAGTAAGCAAATAAGCTTTCTAAACGTAGAGAACGCTTATTTGTCTTCTTTCTATGCATTCTGACACCCCAACAATGTGTTTTGCTTCAATTTGGCTCATTTTACAAGGGTGCTTATTTCTTGAGTGAACATGCAGTTCTACTCAAGAGTAAGCAAATAAGCGAAATGAACCCATAGAACGCTTATTTGTCTTCTTTCTATGCATTCTGACACTCCAACAATGTGTTTTGCTTCAATTTGGCTCATTTTACAAAGGTGCTTATTTCTGGAGTGAACATGCAGTTCTACTCAAGAGTAAGCAACTAAGCGAAATAAACCTGTAGAACGCTTATTTGTCTTCTGTCTATGCATTCTGACACTCCAACAATGTGTTTTGCTTCAATTTGGCTCATTTTACAAAGGTGCTTATTTCTGGAGTGCACATGCAGTTCTACTCAAGAGTAAGCAACTAAGCGAAATAAACCTATAGAACGCTTATTTGGCTTCTATCTATGCATTCTGACACTCCACCAATATGTTTTGCTTCAATTTGGCTCATTTTAGAAAGTTGCTTATTTCTGGAGTGCACATGCATTTCTACTCAAGAGTAAGCAAATAAGCTTTCTAAACGTATAAAACGCTTATTTGTCTTCTTTCTATGCATTCTGACACTCCAACAATGTGTTTTGCTTCAATTTAGCTCATTTTACAAAGGTGCTTATTTCTGGAGTGAACTTGCAGTACTACTCAAGAGTAAGCAACTAAGCGAAATGAACCCATAGAACGCTTATTTGTCTTCTTTCTATGCATTCTGACACTCCAACAATGTGTTTTGCTTCAATTTGGCTCATTTTACAAAGGTGCTTATTTCTGGAGTGAACATGCATTTCTACTCAAGAGTAAGCGAATAAGCTTTATAAACGTATAGAACGCTTATTTGTCTTCTTTCTATGCATTCTGACACTCCAACAATGTGTTTTGCTTCAATTTGGCTCATTTTACAAAGGTGCTTATTTCTGGAGTGAACATGCAGTTCTACTCAAGAGTAAGCAACTAAGCGAAATAAACCTATAGAACGCTTATTTGTCTGTTATCTATGCATTTTGACACTCCAACAATGTGTTTTGCGTCAATTTGGCTCATTTTACAAAGGTGCTTATTTCTTGAGTGCACATGCATTTCTACTCAAGAGTAAGCAAATAAGCTTTATAAACGTATAGAACACTTATTTGTCTTCTTTCTATGCATTCTGACACCCCAACAATGTGTTTTGCTTCAATTTGGCTCATTTTACAAGGGTGCTTATTTCTTGAGTGAACTTGCAGTTCTACTCAAGAGTAAGCAACTAAGCGGAATGAACCCATAGAACGCTTATTTGTCTTCTTTCTATGCATTCTGACACTCCAACAATGTGTTTTGCGTCAATTTGGCTCATTTTACAAAGGTGCTTATTTCTTGAGTGCACATGCATTTCTACTCAAGAGTAAGCAAATAAGCTTTATAAACGTATAGAACGCTTATTTATCTTCTTTCTATGCATTCTGACACCCCAACAATGTGTTTTGCTTCAATTTGGCTCATTTTACAAAGGTGCTTATTTCTGGAGTGTACATGCAGTTCTACTCAAGAGTAAGCAACTAAGCGAAATAAACCTATAGAACGCTTATTTGTCTGTTATCTATGCATTCTGACACTCCAACAATGTGTTTTGCTTCAATTTTGCTCATTTTACCAAGGTGCTTATTTATTGAGTGAACTTGCAGTTCTACTCAAGAGTAAGCAACTAAGCGAAATAAACCTATAGAACGCTTATTTGGCTTCTATCTATGCGTTCTGACACTCCACCAATAGGTTTTGCTTCAATTTGGCTCATTTTACAAGGGTGCTTATTTCTTGAGTGAAAATGCAGTACTACTCTAGAGTAAAAAACTAAGCGACATAAACCTATAGAACGCTTATTTGGCTTCTATCTATGCATTCTGACACTCCACCAATAGGTTTTGCTTCAATTTGGCTCATTTTAGAAAGTTGCTTATTTCTGGAGTGCACATGCATTTCTACTCAAGAGTAAGCAAATAAGCTTTCTAAACGTAGAGAACGCTTATTCGTCTTCTGTCTATGCATTCTGACACTCCAACAATGTGTTTTGCTTCAATTTGGCTCATTTTACAAAGGTGCTTATTTCTGGAGTGCACATGCAGTTCTACTCAAGAGTAAGCAACTAAGCGAAATAAACCTGTAGAACGCTTATTTGTCTTCTGTCTATGCATTCTGACACTCCAACAATGTGTTTTGCTTCAATTTGGCTCATTTTACAAAGGTGCTTATTTCTGGAGTGCACATGCAGTTCTACTCAAGAGTAAGCAAATAAGCTTTCTAAACCTATAGAACGCTTATTTGGCTTCTATCTATGCATTCTGACACCCCAACAATGTGTTTTGCTTCAATTTGGCTCATTTTACAAGGGTGCTTATTTCTTGAGTGAACATGCAGTTCTACTCAAGAGTAAGCAACTAAGCGAAATGAACCCATAGAATGCTTATTTGTCTTCTTTCTATGCATTCTGACACTCCAACAATGTGTTTTGCTTCAATTTGGCTCATTTTACAAAGGTGCTTATTTCTGGAGTGAACATGCATTTCTACTCAAGAGTAAGCGAATAAGCTTTATAAACGTATAGAACGCTTATTTGTCTTCTTTCTATGCATTCTGACACTCCAACAATGTGTTTTGCTTCAATTTGGCTCATTTTACAAGGGTGCTTATTTCTTGAGTGAACATGCAGTTCTACTCAACAGTAAGCAACTGAGCGAAATAAACCTATAGAACGCTTATGTGTCTTCTATCTATGCATTCTGACACTCCAACAATGTGTTTTGCTTCAATTTGGCTCATTTTACAAAGGTGCTTATTCCTGGAGTGAACATGCAGTTCTACTCAAGAGTAAGCAACTGAGCGAAATAAACCCATAGAACGCTTATTTGTCTTCTATCTATGCATTCTGACACTCCAACAATGTGTTTTGCTTCAGTTTGGCTCATTTTACAAGGGTGCTTATTTCTTGAGTGAACTTGCAGTTCTACTCAAGAGTAAGCAATTAAGCGAAATAAACCTATAGAACGCTTATTTGGCTTCTTTCTATGCATTCTGATACTCCAACAATGTGTTTTGCTTCAATTTGGCTCATTTTACAAAGGTGCTTATTTCTGGAGTGAACATGCAGTTCTACTCAAGAGTAAGCAACTAAGCGAAATAAACGTATAGAACGCTTATTTGTCTTCTTTCTATGCATTCTGACACCCCAACGTGTTTTGCTTCAATTTGGCTCATTTTACAAGGGTGCTTATTTTTTGAGTGAACTTGCAGTTCTACTCAAGAGTAAGCAACTAAGCGGAATGAACCCATAGAACGCTTATTTGTCTTCTTTCTATGCATTCTGACACTCCAACAATGTGTTTTGCGTCAATTTGGCTCATTTTACAAAGGTGCTTATTTCTTGAGTGCACATGCATTTCTACTCAAGAGTAAGCAAATAAGCTTTATAAACGTATAGAACGCTTATTTATCTTCTTTCTATGCATTCTGACACCCCAACAATGTGTTTTGCTTCAATTTGGCTCATTTTACAAAGGTGCTTATTTCTGGAGTGTACATGCAGTTCTACTCAAGAGTAAGCAACTAAGCGAAATAAACCTATAAAACGCTTATTTGTCTGTTATCTATGCATTCTGACACTCCAACAATGTGGTTTGCTTCAATTTTGCTCATTTTACCAAGGTGCTTATTTATTGAGTGAACTTGCAGTTCTACTCAAGAGTAAGCAACTAAGCGAAATAAACCTATAGAACGCTTATTTGGCTTCTATCTATGCATTCTGACACTCCACCAATAGGTTTTGCTTCAATTTGGCTCATTTTACAAAAGTGCTTATTTCTTGAGTGAAAATGCAGTTCTACTCTAGAGTAAAAAACTAAGCGACATAAACCTATAGAACGCTTATTTGGCTTCTATCTATGCATTCTGACACTCCACCAATAGGTTTTGCTTCAATTTGGCTCATTTTAGAAAGTTGCTTATTTCTGGAGTGCACATGCATTTCTACTCAAGAGTAAGCAAATAAGCTTTCTAAACGTAGAGAACGCTTATTTGTCTTCTTTCTATGCATTCTGACACCCCAACAATGTGTTTTGCTTCAATTTGGCTCATTTTACAAGGGTGCTTATTTCTTGAGTGAACATGCAGTTCTACTCAAGAGTAAGCAAATAAGCGAAATGAACCCATAGAACGCTTATTTGTCTTCTTTCTATGCATTCTGACACTCCAACAATGTGTTTTGCTTCAATTTGGCTCATTTTACAAAGGTGCTTATTTCTGGAGTGAACATGCAGTTCTACTCAAGAGTAAGCAACTAAGCGAAATAAACCTGTAGAACGCTTATTTGTCTTCTGTCTATGCATTCTGACACTCCAACAATGTGTTTTGCTTCAATTTGGCTCATTTTACAAAGGTGCTTATTTCTGGAGTGCACATGCAGTTCTACTCAAGAGTAAGCAACTAAGCGAAATAAACCTATAGAACGCTTATTTGGCTTCTATCTATGCATTCTGACACTCCACCAATATGTTTTGCTTCAATTTGGCTCATTTTAGAAAGTTGCTTATTTCTGGAGTGCACATGCATTTCTACTCAAGAGTAAGCAAATAAGCTTTCTAAACGTATAAAACGCTTATTTGTCTTCTTTCTATGCATTCTGACACTCCAACAATGTGTTTTGCTTCAATTTGGCTCATTTTACAAAGGTGCTTATTTCTGGAGTGAACTTGCAGTACTACTCAAGAGTAAGCAACTAAGCGAAATGAACCCATAGAACGCTTATTTGTCTTCTTTCTATGCATTCTGACACTCCAACAATGTGTTTTGCTTCAATTTGGCTCATTTTACAAAGGTGCTTATTTCTGGAGTGAACATGCATTTCTACTCAAGAGTAAGCGAATAAGCTTTATAAACGTATAGAACGCTTATTTGTCTTCTTTCTATGCATTCTGACACTCCAACAATGTGTTTTGCTTCAATTTGGCTCATTTTACAAAGGTGCTTATTTCTGGAGTGAACATGCAGTTCTACTCAAGAGTAAGCAACTAAGCGAAATAAACCTATAGAACGCTTATTTGTCTGTTATCTATGCATTTTGACACTCCAATAATGTGTTTTGCGTCAATTTGGCTCATTTTACAAAGGTGCTTATTTCTTGAGTGCACATGCATTTCTACTCAAGAGTAAGCAAATAAGCTTTATAAACGTATAGAACACTTATTTGTCTTCTTTCTATGCATTCTGACACCCCAACAATGTGTTTTGCTTCAATTTGGCTCATTTTACAAGGGTGCTTATTTCTTGAGTGAACTTGCAGTTCTACTCAAGAGTAAGCAACTAAGCGGAATGAACCCATAGAACGCTTATTTGTCTTCTTTCTATGCATTCTGACACTCCAACAATGTGTTTTGCGTCAATTTGGCTCATTTTACAAAGGTGCTTATTTCTTGAGTGCACATGCATTTCTACTCAAGAGTAAGCAAATAAGCTTTATAAACGTATAGAACGCTTATTTGTCTTCTTTCTATGCATTCTGACACCCCAACAATGTGTTTTGCTTCAATTTGGCTCATTTTACAAGGGTGCTTATTTCTTGAGTGAACATGCAGTTCTACTCAAGAGTAAGCAACTGAGCGAAATGAACCCATAGAACGCTTATTTGTCTTCTTTCTATGCATTCTGACACTCCAACAATGTGTTTTGCGTCAATTTGGCTCATTTTACAAAGGTGCTTATTTCTTGAGTGCACATGCATTTCTACTCAAGAGTAAGCAAATAAGCTTTATAAACGTATAGAACGCTTATTTATCTTCTTTCTATGCATTCTGACACCCCAACAATGTGTTTTGCTTCAATTTGGCTCATTTTACAAAGGTGCTTATTTCTGGAGTGTACATGCAGTTCTACTCAAGAGTAAGCAACTAAGCGAAATAAACCTATAGAACGCTTATTTGTCTGTTATCTATGCATTCTGACACTCCAACAATGTGTTTTGCTTCAATTTTGCTCATTTTACCAAGGTGCTTATTTATTGAGTGAACTTGCAGTTCTACTCAAGAGTAAGCAACTAAGCGAAATAAACCTATAGAACGCTTATTTGGCTTCTATCTATGCGTTCTGACACTCCACCAATAGGTTTTGCTTCAATTTGGCTCATTTTACAAGGGTGCTTATTTCTTGAGTGAAAATGCAGTACTACTCTAGAGTAAAAAACTAAGCGACATAAACCTATAGAACGCTTATTTGGCTTCTATCTATGCATTCTGACACTCCACCAATAGGTTTTGCTTCAATTTGGCTCATTTTAGAAAGTTGCTTATTTCTGGAGTGCACATGCATTTCTACTCAAGAGTAAGCAAATAAGCTTTCTAAACGTAGAGAACGCTTATTCGTCTTCTGTCTATGCATTCTGACACTCCAACAATGTGTTTTGCTTCAATTTGGCTCATTTTACAAAGGTGCTTATTTCTGGAGTGCACATGCAGTTCTACTCAAGAGTAAGCAACTAAGCGAAATAAACCTGTAGAACGCTTATTTGTCTTCTGTCTATGCATTCTGACACTCCAACAATGTGTTTTGCTTCAATTTGGCTCATTTTACAAAGGTGCTTATTTCTGGAGTGCACATGCAGTTCTACTCAAGAGTAAGCAAATAAGCTTTCTAAACCTATAGAACGCTTATTTGGCTTCTATCTATGCATTCTGACACCCCAACAATGTGTTTTGCTTCAATTTGGCTCATTTTACAAGGGTGCTTATTTCTTGAGTGAACATGCAGTTCTACTCAAGAGTAAGCAACTAAGCGAAATGAACCCATAGAATGCTTATTTGTCTTCTTTCTATGCATTCTGACACTCCAACAATGTGTTTTGCTTCAATTTGGCTCATTTTACAAAGGTGCTTATTTCTGGAGTGAACATGCATTTCTACTCAAGAGTAAGCGAATAAGCTTTATAAACGTATAGAACGCTTATTTGTCTTCTTTCTATGCATTCTGACACTCCAACAATGTGTTTTGCTTCAATTTGGCTCATTTTACAAGGGTGCTTATTTCTTGAGTGAACATGCAGTTCTACTCAACAGTAAGCAACTGAGCGAAATAAACCTATAGAACGCTTATGTGTCTTCTATCTATGCATTCTGACACTCCAACAATGTGTTTTGCTTCAATTTGGCTCATTTTACAAAGGTGCTTATTCCTGGAGTGAACATGCAGTTCTACTCAAGAGTAAGCAACTGAGCGAAATAAACCCATAGAACGCTTATTTGTCTTCTATCTATGCATTCTGACACTCCAACAATGTGTTTTGCTTCAGTTTGGCTCATTTTACAAGGGTGCTTATTTCTTGAGTGAACTTGCAGTTCTACTCAAGAGTAAGCAATTAAGCGAAATAAACCTATAGAACGCTTATTTGGCTTCTTTCTATGCATTCTGATACTCCAACAATGTGTTTTGCTTCAATTTGGCTCATTTTACAAAGGTGCTTATTTCTGGAGTGAACATGCAGTTCTACTCAAGAGTAAGCAACTAAGCGAAATAAACGTATAGAACGCTTATTTGTCTGTTATCTATGCATTCTGACACTCCAACAATGTGTTTTGCGTCAATTTGGCTCATCTTACAAAGGTGCTTATTTCTTGAGTGCACATGCATTTCTACTCAAGAGTAAGCAAATAAGCTTTATAAACGTATAGAACGCTTATTTGTCTTCTTTCTATGCATTCTGACACCCCAACAATGTGTTTTGCTTCAATTTGGCTCATTTTACAAGGGTGCTTATTTCTTGAGTGAAAATGCAGTTCTACTCAAGAGTAAGCAACTAAGCGGAATGAACCCATAGAACGCTTATTTGTCTTCTTTCTATGCATTCTGACACTCCAACATTGTGTTTTGCGTCAATTTGGCTCATTTTACAAAGGTGCTTATTTCTTGAGTGCACATGCAGTTCTACTCAAGAGTAAGCAACTAAGCGAAATAAACCTATAGAACGCTTATTTGTCTGTTATCTATGCGTTCTGACACTCCAACAATGTGTTTTGCTTCAGTTTGGCTCATTTTACAAGGGTGCTTATTTCTTGAGTGAACTTGCAGTTCTACTCAAGAGTAAGCAAATAAGCGAAATGAACCCATAGAACGCTTATTTGGCTTCTATCTATGCATGCTGACACTCCACCAATATGTTTTGCTTCAATTTGGCTCATTTTACAAAAGTGCTTATTTCTGGAGTGAACATGCAGTTCCACTCAAGAGTAAGCAAATAAGCGAAATGAACCCATAGAACGCTTATTTGTCTTCTATCTATGCATTCTGACACTCCAACAATGTGTTTTGCTTCAATTTGGCTCATTTTACAAGGGTGCTTATTTCTTGAGTGAACTTGCAGTTCTACTCAAGAGTAAGCAACTAAGCGAAATGAACCCATAGAACTCTTATTTGTCTTCTTTCTATGCATTCTGACACTCCAACAATGTGTTTTGCGTCAATTTGGCTCATTTTACAAAGGTGCTTATTTCTTGGCGTGCACATGCATTTCTACTCAAGAGTAAGCAAATAAGCTTTATAAACGTATAGAACGCTTATTTATCTTCTTTCTATGCATTCTGACACCCCAACAATGTGTTTTGCTTCAATTTGGCTCATTTTACAAGGGTGCTTATTTCTTGAGTGAACATGCATTTCTACTCAAGAGTAAGCAAATAAGCTTTATAAACCTATAGAACGCTTATTTGTCTTCTTTCTATGTATTCTGACACCCCAACAATGTGTTTTGCTTCAATTTGGCTCATTTTACAAGGGTGCTTATTTCTTGAGTGAACATGCAGTTCTACTCAACAGTAAGCAACTGAGCGAAATAAACCTATAGAACGCTTATGTGTCTTCTATCTATGCATTCTGACACTCCAACAATGTGTTTTGCTTCAATTTGGCTCATTTTACAAAGGTGCTTATTTCTGGAGTGAACTTGCAGTACTACTCAAGAGTAAGCAACTAAGCGAAATGAACCCATAGAACGCTTATTTGTCTTCTTTCTATGCATTCTGATACTCCAACAATGTGTTTTGCTTCAATTTGGCTCATTTTACAAAGGTGCTTATTTCTGGAGTGAACATGCAGTTCTACTCAAGAGTAAGCAACTAAGCGAAATAAACGTATAGAACGCTTATTTGTCTGTTATCTATGCATTCTGACACTCCAACAATGTGTTTTGCGTCAATTTGGCTCATCTTACAAAGGTGCTTATTTCTTGAGTGCACATGCATTTCTACTCAAGAGTAAGCAAATAAGCTTTATAAACGTATAGAACGCTTATTTGTCTTCTTTCTATGCATTCTGACACCCCAAAAATGTGTTTTGCTTCAATTTGGCTCATTTTACAAGGGTGCTTATTTCTTGAGTGAACTTGCAGTTCTACTCAAGAGTAAGCAACTAAGCGAAATGAACCCATAGAACGCTTATTTGTCTTCTTTCTATGCATTCTGACACTCCAACAATGTGTTTTGCGTCAATTTGGCTCATTTTACAAAGGTGCTTATTTCTTGAGTGCACATGCAGTTCTACTCAAGAGTAAGCAACTAAGCGAAATAAACCTATAGAACGCTTATTTGTCTGTTATCTATGCGTTCTGACACTCCAACAATGTGTTTTGCTTCAGTTTGGCTCATTTTACAAGGGTGCTTATTTCTTGAGTGAACTTGCAGTTCTACTCAAGAGTAAGCAAATAAGCGAAATGAACCCATAGAACGCTTATTTGGCTTCTATCTATGCATGCTGACACTCCACCAATATGTTTTGCTTCAATTTGGCTCATTTTACAAAAGTGCTTATTTCTGGAGTGAACATGCAGTTCCACTCAAGAGTAAGCAAATAAGCGAAATGAACCCATAGAACGCTTATTTGTCTTCTATCTATGCATTCTGACACTCCAACAATGTGTTTTGCTTCAATTTGGCTCATTTTACAAGAGTGCTTATTTCTTGAGTGAACTTGCAGTTCTACTCAAGAGTAAGCAACTAAGCGAAATGAACCCATAGAACTCTTATTTGTCTTCTTTCTATGCATTCTGACACTCCAACAATGTGTTTTGCGTCAATTTGGCTCATTTTACAAAGGTGCTTATTTCTTGGCGTGCACATGCATTTCTACTCAAGAGTAAGCAAATAAGCTTTATAAACGTATAGAACGCTTATTTATCTTCTTTCTATGCATTCTGACACCCCAACAATGTGTTTTGCTTCAATTTGGCTCATTTTACAAGGGTGCTTATTTCTTGAGTGAACATGCATTTCTACTCAAGAGTAAGCAAATAAGCTTTATAAACCTATAGAACGCTTATTTGTCTTCTTTCTATGTATTCTGACACCCCAACAATGTGTTTTGCTTCAATTTGGCTCATTTTACAAGGGTGCTTATTTCTTGAGTGAACATGCAGTTCTACTCAACAGTAAGCAACTGAGCGAAATAAACCTATAGAACGCTTATGTGTCTTCTATCTATGCATTCTGACACTCCAACAATGTGTTTTGCTTCAATTTGGCTCATTTTACAAAGGTGCTTATTTCTGGAGTGAACTTGCAGTACTACTCAAGAGTAAGCAACTAAGCGAAATGAACCCATAGAACGCTTATTTGTCTTCTTTCTATGCATTCTGACACTCCAACAATGTGTTTTGCGTCAATTTGGCTCATTTTACAAAGGTGCTTATTTCTTGGCGTGCACATGCATTTCTACTCAAGAGTAAGCAAATAAGCTTTATAAACGTATAGAACGCTTATTTATCTTCTTTCTATGCATTCTGACACCCCAACAATGTGTTTTGCTTCAATTTGGCTCATTTTACAAGGGTGCTTATTTCTTGAGTGAACATGCAGTTCTACTCAACAGTAAGCAACTGAGCGAAATAAACCTATAGAACGCTTATGTGTCTTCTATCTATGCATTCTGACACTCCAACAATGTGTTTTGCTTCAATTTGGCTCATTTTACAAAGGTGCTTATTTCTGGAGTGAACTTGCAGTACTACTCAAGAGTAAGCAACTAAGCGAAATGAACCCATAGAACGCTTATTTGTCTTCTTTCTATGCATTCTGATACTCCAACAATGTGTTTTGCTTCAATTTGGCTCATTTTACAAAGGTGCTTATTTCTGGAGTGAACATGCAGTTCTACTCAAGAGTAAGCAACTAAGCGAAATAAACGTATAGAACGCTTATTTGTCTGTTATCTATGCATTCTGACACTCCAACAATGTGTTTTGCGTCAATTTGGCTCATCTTACAAAGGTGCTTATTTCTTGAGTGCACATGCATTTCTACTCAAGAGTAAGCAAATAAGCTTTATAAACGTATAGAACGCTTATTTGTCTTCTTTCTATGCATTCTGACACCCCAAAAATGTGTTTTGCTTCAATTTGGCTCATTTTACAAGGGTGCTTATTTCTTGAGTGAACTTGCAGTTCTACTCAAGAGTAAGCAACTAAGCGAAATGAACCCATAGAACGCTTATTTGTCTTCTTTCTATGCATTCTGACACTCCAACAATGTGTTTTGCGTCAATTTGGCTCATTTTACAAAGGTGCTTATTTCTTGAGTGCACATGCAGTTCTACTCAAGAGTAAGCAACTAAGCGAAATAAACCTATAGAACGCTTATTTGTCTGTTATCTATGCGTTCTGACACTCCAACAATGTGTTTTGCTTCAGTTTGGCTCATTTTACAAGGGTGCTTATTTCTTGAGTGAACTTGCAGTTCTACTCAAGAGTAAGCAAATAAGCGAAATGAACCCATAGAACGCTTATTTGGCTTCTATCTATGCATGCTGACACTCCACCAATATGTTTTGCTTCAATTTGGCTCATTTTACAAAAGTGCTTATTTCTGGAGTGAACATGCAGTTCCACTCAAGAGTAAGCAAATAAGCGAAATGAACCCATAGAACGCTTATTTGTCTTCTATCTATGCATTCTGACACTCCAACAATGTGTTTTGCTTCAATTTGGCTCATTTTACAAGAGTGCTTATTTCTTGAGTGAACTTGCAGTTCTACTCAAGAGTAAGCAACTAAGCGAAATGAACCCATAGAACTCTTATTTGTCTTCTTTCTATGCATTCTGACACTCCAACAATGTGTTTTGCGTCAATTTGGCTCATTTTACAAAGGTGCTTATTTCTTGGCGTGCACATGCATTTCTACTCAAGAGTAAGCAAATAAGCTTTATAAACGTATAGAACGCTTATTTATCTTCTTTCTATGCATTCTGACACCCCAACAATGTGTTTTGCTTCAATTTGGCTCATTTTACAAGGGTGCTTATTTCTTGAGTGAACATGCATTTCTACTCAAGAGTAAGCAAATAAGCTTTATAAACCTATAGAACGCTTATTTGTCTTCTTTCTATGTATTCTGACACCCCAACAATGTGTTTTGCTTCAATTTGGCTCATTTTACAAGGGTGCTTATTTCTTGAGTGAACATGCAGTTCTACTCAACAGTAAGCAACTGAGCGAAATAAACCTATAGAACGCTTATGTGTCTTCTATCTATGCATTCTGACACTCCAACAATGTGTTTTGCTTCAATTTGGCTCATTTTACAAAGGTGCTTATTTCTGGAGTGAACTTGCAGTACTACTCAAGAGTAAGCAACTAAGCGAAATGAACCCATAGAACGCTTATTTGTCTTCTTTCTATGCATTCTGACACTCCAACAATGTGTTTTGCTTCAATTTGGCTCATTTTACAAAGGTGCTTATTTATGGAGTGAACATGCAGTTCTACTCAAGAGTAAGCAACTAAGCGGAATGAACCCATAGAACGCTTATTTGTCTTCTTTCTATGCATTCTGACACTCCAACAATGTGTTTTGCGTCAATTTGGCTCATTTTACAAAGGTGCTTATTTCTTGAGTGCACATGCATTTCTACTCAAGAGTAAGCAAATAAGCTTCATAAACGTATAGAACGCTTATTTGTCTTCTTTCTATGCATTCTGACACCCCAAAAATGTGTTTTGCTTCAATTTGGCTCATTTTACAAGGGTGCTTATTTCTTGAGTGCACATGCATTTCTACTCAAGAGTAAGCAAATAAGCTTCATAAACGTATAGAACGCTTATTTATCTTCTTTCTATGCATTCTGACACCCCAACAATGTGTTTTGCTTCAATTTGGCTAATTTTACAAAGGTGCTTATTTCTGGAGTGTACATGCAGTTCTACTCAAGAGTAAGCAACTAAGCGAAATAAACCTATAGAACGCTTATTTGTCTGTTATCTATGCATTCTGACACTCCAACAATGTGTTTTGCTTCAATTTTGCTCATTTTACCAAGGTGCTTATTTAGTGAGTGAACTTGCAGTTCTACTCAAGAGTAAGCAACTAAGCGAAATAAACCTATAGAACGCTTATTTGGCTTCTATCTATGCATTCTGACACTCCACCAATAGGTTTTGCTTCAATTTGGCTCATTTTACAAAAGTGCTTATTTCTTGAGTGAAAATGCAGTTCTACTCTAGAGTAAAAAACTAAGCGACATAAACCTATAGAACGCTTATTTGGCTTCTATCTATGCATTCTGACACTCCACCAATAGGTTTTGCTTCAATTTGGCTCATTTTAGAAAGTTGCTTATTTCTGGAGTGCACATGCATTTCTACTCAAGAGTAAGCAAATAAGCTTTCTAAACGTAGAGAACGCTTATTCGTCTTCTTTCTATGCATTCTGACACCCCAACAATGTGTTTTGCTTCAATTTGGCTCATTTTACAAGGGTGCTTATTTCTTGAGTGAACAT
Organism: Zootoca vivipara; assembly: GCF_963506605.1. Taxonomy (NCBI): domain Eukaryota; kingdom Metazoa; phylum Chordata; class Lepidosauria; order Squamata; family Lacertidae; genus Zootoca; species Zootoca vivipara. Next base: position 9,218,676 of record NC_083293.1, on the reverse strand, counting down.
GCAGTTCTACTCAAGAGTAAGCAACTAAGCGAAATAAACGTATAGAACGCTTATTTGGCTTCTATCTATGCATTCTGACACCCCAACAATGTGTTTTGCTTCAATTTGGCTCATTTTACAAGGGTGCTTATTTCTTGAGTGAACATGCAGTTCTACTCAAGAGTAAGCAACTGAGCGAAATAAACCTGTAGAACGCTTATTTGTCTTCTGTCTATGCATTCTGACACTCCAACAATGTGTTTTGCTTCAATTTGGCTCATTTTACAAAGGTGCTTATTTCTGGAGTGCACATGCAGTTCTACTCAAGAGTAAGCAACTAAGCGAAATAAACCTATAGAACGCTTATTTGGCTTCTATCTATGCATTCTGACACTCCACCAATATGTTTTGCTTCAATTTGGCTCATTTTAGAAAGTTGCTTATTTCTGGAGTGCACATGCATTTCTACTCAAGAGTAAGCAAATAAGCTTTCTAAACGTATAAAACGCTTATTTGTCTTCTTTCTATGCATTCTGACACTCCAACAATGTGTTTTGCTTCAATTTGGCTCATTTTACAAGGGTGCTTATTTCTTGAGTGAACATGCAGTTCTACTCAACAGTAAGCAACTGAGCGAAATAAACCTATAGAACGCTTATGTGTCTTCTATCTATGCATTCTGACACTCCAACAATGTGTTTTGCTTCAATTTGGCTCATTTTACAAAGGTGCTTATTCCTGGAGTGAACATGCAGTTCTACTCAAGAGTAAGCAACTGAGCGAAATAAACCTATAGAACGCTTATTTGTCTTCTATCTATGCATTCTGACACTCCAACAATGTGTTTTGCTTCAGTTTGGCTCATTTTACAAGGGTGCTTATTTCTTGAGTGAACTTGCAGTTCTACTCAAGAGTAAGCAACTAAGCGAAATAAACCTATAGAACGCTTATTTGGCTTCTTTCTATGCATTCTGACACTCCAACAATGTGTTTTGCTTCAATTTGGCTCATTTTACAAAGGTGCTTATTTCTGGAGTGAACATGCAGTTCTACTCAAGAGTAAGCAACTAAGCGAAATAAACGTATAGAACGCTTATTTGTCTGTTATCTATGCATTCTGACACTCCAACAATGTGTTTTGCGTCAATTTGGCTCATCTTACAAAGGTGCTTATTTCTTGAGTGCACATGCATTTCTACTCAAGAGTAAGCAAATAAGCTTTATAAACGTATAGAACGCTTATTTGTCTTCTTTCTATGCATTCTGACACCCCAACAATGTGTTTTGCTTCAATTTGGCTCATTTTACAAGGGTGCTTATTTCTTGAGTGAACTTGCAGTTCTACTCAAGAGTAAGCAACTAAGCGGAATGAACCCATAGAACGCTTATTTGTCTTCTTTCTATGCATTCTGACACTCCAACAATGTGTTTTGCGTCAATTTGGCTCATTTTACAAAGGTGCTTATTTCTTGAGTGCACATGCAGTTCTACTCAAGAGTAAGCAACTAAGCGAAATAAACCTATAGAACGCTTATTTGTCTGTTATCTATGCGTTCTGACACTCCAACAATGTGTTTTGCTTCAGTTTGGCTCATTTTACAAGGGTGCTTATTTCTTGAGTGAACTTGCAGTTCTACTCAAGAGTAAGCAAATAAGCGAAATGAACCCATAGAACACTTATTTGGCTTCTATCTATGCATTCTGACACTCCACCAATATGTTTTGCTTCAATTTGGCTCATTTTACAAAAGTGCTTATTTCTGGAGTGAACATGCAGTTCCACTCAAGAGTAAGCAAATAAGCGAAATGAACCCATAGAACGCTTATTTGGCTTCTATCTATGCATTCTGAGACTCCAACAATGTGTTTTGCTTCAATTTGGCTCATTTTACAAGGGTGCTTATTTCTTGAGTGAACTTGCAGTTCTACTCAAGAGTAAGCAACTAAGCGAAATGAACCCATAGAACTCTTATTTGTCTTCTTTCTATGCATTCTGACACTCCAACAATGTGTTTTGCGTCAATTTGGCTCATTTTACAAAGGTGCTTATTTCTTGGCGTGCACATGCATTTCTACTCAAGAGTAAGCAAATAAGCTTTATAAACGTATAGAACGCTTATTTGTCTTCTTTCTATGTATTCTGACACCCCAACAATGTGTTTTGCTTCAATTTGGCTCATTTTACAAGGGTGCTTATTTCTTGAGTGAACATGCAGTTCTACTCAACAGTAAGCAACTGAGCGAAATAAACCTATAGAACGCTTATGTGTCTTCTATCTATGCATTCTGACACTCCAACAATGTGTTTTGCTTCAATTTGGCTCATTTTACAAAGGTGCTTATTTCTGGAGTGAACTTGCAGTACTACTCAAGAGTAAGCAACTAAGCGAAATGAACCCATAGAACGCTTATTTGTCTTCTTTCTATGCATTCTGACACTCCAACAATGTGTTTTGCTTCAATTTGGCTCATTTTACAAAGCTGCTTATTTATGGAGTGAACATGCAGTTCTACTCAAGAGTAAGCAACTAAGCGAAATAAACCTATAGAACGCTTATTTGTCTGTTATCTATGCATTCTGACACTCCAACAATGTGTTTTGCGTCAATTTGGCTCATTTTACAAAGGTGCTTATTTCTTGAGTGCACATGCATTTCTACTCAAGAGTAAGCAAATAAGCTTTATAAACGTATAGAACGCTTATTTGTCTTCTTTCTATGCATTCTGACACCCCAACAATGTGTTTTGCTTCAATTTGGCTCATTTTACAAGGGTGCTTATTTCTTGAGTGAACTTGCAGTTCTACTCAAGAGTAAGCAACTAAGCGGAATGAACCCATAGAACGCTTATTTGTCTTCTTTCTATGCATTCTGACACTCCAACAATGTGTTTTGCGTCAATTTGGCTCATTTTACAAAGGTGCTTTTTTCTTGAGTGCACATGCATTTCTACTCAAGAGTAAGCAAATAAGCTTTATAAACGTATAGAACGCTTATTTGTCTTCTTTCTATGCATTCTGACACCCCAACAATTTGTTTTGCTTCAATTTGGCTCATTTTACAAGGGTGCTTATTTCTTGAGTGAACTTGCAGTTCTACTCAAGAGTAAGCAACTAAGCGAAATGAACCCATAGAACGCTTATTTGTCTTCTTTCTATGCATTCTGACACTCCAACAATGTGTTTTGCGTCAATTTGGCTCATTTTACAAAGGTGCTTATTTCTTGAGTGCACATGCATTTCTACTCAAGAGTAAGCAAATAAGCTTTATAAACGTATAGAACGCTTATTTATCTTCTTTCTATGCATTCTGACACCCCAACAATGTGTTTTGCTTCAATTTGGCTCATTTTACAAAGGTGCTTATTTCTGGAGTGTACATGCAGTTCTACTGAAGAGTAAGCAACTAAGCGAAATAAACCTATAGAACGCTTATTTGTCTGTTATCTATGCATTCTGACACTCCAACAATGTGTTTTGCTTCAATTTTGCTCATTTTACCAAGGTGCTTATTTATTGAGTGAACTTGCAGTTCTACTCAAGAGTAAGCAACTAAGCGAAATAAACCTTTAGAACGCTTATTTGGCTTCTATCTATGCATTCTGACACTCCACCAATAGGTTTTGCTTCAATTTGGCTCATTTTACAAAAGTGCTTATTTCTTGAGTGAAAATGCAGTTCTACTCTAGAGTAAGCAACTAAGCGACATAAACCTATAGAACGCTTATTTGGCTTCTATCTATGCATTCTGACACTCCACCAATAGGTTTTGCTTCAATTTGGCTCATTTTAGAAAGTTGCTTATTTCTGGAGTGCACATGCATTTCTACTCAAGAGTAAGCAAATAAGCTTTCTAAACGTAGAGAACGCTTATTTGTCTTCTTTCTATGCATTCTGACACCCCAACAATGTGTTTTGCTTCAATTTGGCTCATTTTACAAGGGTGCTTATTTCTTGAGTGAACATGCAGTTCTACTCAAGAGTAAGCAAATAAGCGAAATGAACCCATAGAACGCTTATTTGTCTTCTTTCTATGCATTCTGACACTCCAACAATGTGTTTTGCTTCAATTTGGCTCATTTTACAAAGGTGCTTATTTCTGGAGTGAACTTGCAGTTCTACTCAAGAGTAAGCAACTAAGCGAAATAAACGTATAGAACGCTTATTTGGCTTCTATCTATGCATTCTGACACCCCAACAATGTGTTTTGCTTCAATTTGGCTCATTTTACAAGGGTGCTTATTTCTTGAGTGAACATGCAGTTCTACTCAAGAGTAAGCAACTGAGCGAAATAAACCTGTAGAACGCTTATTTGTCTTCTGTCTATGCATTCTGACACTCCAACAATGTGTTTTGCTTCAATTTGGCTCATTTTACAAAGGTGCTTATTTCTGGAGTGCACATGCAATTCTACTCAAGAGTAAGCAACTAAGCGAAATAAACCTATAGAACGCTTATTTGGCTTCTATCTATGCATTCTGACACTCCACCAATATGTTTTGCTTCAATTTGGCTCATTTTAGAAAGTTGCTTATTTCTGGAGTGCACATGCATTTCTACTCAAGAGTAAGCAAATAAGCTTTCTAAACGTATAAAACGCTTATTTGTCTTCTTTCTATGCATTCTGACACTCCAACAATGTGTTTTGCTTCAATTTGGCTCATTTTACAAAGGTGCTTATTTCTGGAGTGAACTTGCAGTACTACTCAAGAGTAAGCAACTAAGCGAAATGAACCCATAGAACGCTTATTTGTCTTCTTTCTATGCATTCTGACACTCCAACAATGTGTTTTGCTTCAATTTGGCTCATTTTACAAAGGTGCTTATTTCTGGAGTGAACATGCAGTTCTACTCAAGAGTAAGCAACTAAGTGAAATAAACCTATAGAACGCTTATTTGTCTGTTATCTATGCATTCTGACACTCCAACAATGTGTTTTGCGTCAATTTGGCTCATTTTACAAAGGTGCTTATTTCTTGAGTGCACATGCATTTCTACTCAACAGTAAGCAAATAAGCTTTATAAACGTATAGAACGCTTATTTATCTTCTTTCTATGCATTCTGACACCCCAACAATGTGTTTTGCTTCAATTTGGCTCATTTTACAAGGGTGCTTATTTCTTGAGTGAACATGCAGTTCTACTCAAGAGTAAGCAACTAAGCGAAATAAACGTATAGAACGCTTATTTGTCTTCTATCTATGCATTCTGACACCCCAACAATGTGTTTTGCTTCAATTTGGCTCATTTTACAAGGGTGCTTATTTCTTGAGTGAACATGCAGTTCTACTCAAGAGTAAGCAACTGAGCGAAATAAACCTGTAGAACGCTTATTTGTCTTCTGTCTATGCATTCTGACACTCCAACAATGTGTTTTGCTTCAATTTGGCTCATTTTACAAAGGTGCTTATTTCTGGAGTGCACATGCAATTCTACTCAAGAGTAAGCAACTAAGCGAAATAAACCTATAGAACGCTTATTTGGCTTCTATCTATGCATTCTGACACTCCACCAATATGTTTTGCTTCAATTTGGCTCATTTTAGAAAGTTGCTTATTTCTGGAGTGCACATGCATTTCTACTCAAGAGTAAGCAAATAAGCTTTCTAAACGTATAAAACGCTTATTTGTCTTCTTTCTATGCATTCTGACACTCCAACAATGTGTTTTGCTTCAATTTGGCTCATTTTACAAAGGTGCTTATTTCTGGAGTGAACTTGCAGTACTACTCAAGAGTAAGCAACTAAGCGAAATGAACCCATAGAACGCTTATTTGTCTTCTTTCTATGCATTCTGACACTCCAACAATGTGTTTTGCTTCAATTTGGCTCATTTTACAAAGGTGCTTATTTCTGGAGTGAACATGCAGTTCTACTCAAGAGTAAGCAACTAAGTGAAATAAACCTATAGAACGCTTATTTGTCTGTTATCTATGCATTCTGACACTCCAACAATGTGTTTTGCGTCAATTTGGCTCATTTTACAAAGGTGCTTATTTCTTGAGTGCACATGCATTTCTACTCAACAGTAAGCAAATAAGCTTTATAAACGTATAGAACGCTTATTTATCTTCTTTCTATGCATTCTGACACCCCAACAATGTGTTTTGCTTCAATTTGGCTCATTTTACAAGGGTGCTTATTTCTTGAGTGAACATGCAGTTCTACTCAAGAGTAAGCAACTAAGCGAAATAAACGTATAGAACGCTTATTTGTCTTCTATCTATGCATTCTGACACCCCAACAATGTGTTTTGCTTCAATTTGGCTCATTTTACAAGGGTGCTTATTTCTTGAGTGAACATGCAGTTCTACTCAAGAGTAAGCAACTGAGCGAAATAAACCTGTAGAACGCTTATTTGTCTTCTGTCTATGCATTCTGACACTCCAACAATGTGTTTTGCTTCAATTTGGCTCATTTTACAAAGGTGCTTATTTCTGGAGTGCACATGCAATTCTACTCAAGAGTAAGCAACTAAGCGAAATAAACCTATAGAACGCTTATTTGGCTTCTATCTATGCATTCTGACACTCCACCAATATGTTTTGCTTCAATTTGGCTCATTTTAGAAAGTTGCTTATTTCTGGAGTGCACATGCATTTCTACTCAAGAGTAAGCAAATAAGCTTTCTAAACGTATAAAACGCTTATTTGTCTTCTTTCTATGCATTCTGACACTCCAACAATGTGTTTTGCTTCAATTTGGCTCATTTTACAAAGGTGCTTATTTCTGGAGTGAACTTGCAGTACTACTCAAGAGTAAGCAACTAAGCGAAATGAACCCATAGAACGCTTATTTGTCTTCTTTCTATGCATTCTGACACTCCAACAATGTGTTTTGCTTCAATTTGGCTCATTTTACAAAGGTGCTTATTTCTGGAGTGAACATGCAGTTCTACTCAAGAGTAAGCAACTAAGTGAAATAAACCTATAGAACGCTTATTTGTCTGTTATCTATGCATTCTGACACTCCAACAATGTGTTTTGCGTCAATTTGGCTCATTTTACAAAGGTGCTTATTTCTTGAGTGCACATGCATTTCTACTCAACAGTAAGCAAATAAGCTTTATAAACGTATAGAACGCTTATTTATCTTCTTTCTATGCATTCTGACACCCCAACAATGTGTTTTGCTTCAATTTGGCTCATTTTACAAGGGTGCTTATTTCTTGAGTGAACATGCAGTTCTACTCAAGAGTAAGCAACTAAGCAAAATAAACCTGTAGAACGCTTATTTGTCTTCTGTCTATGCATTCTGACACTCTACCAATATGTTTTGCTTCAATTTGGCTCATTTTACAAAAGTGCTTATTTCTGGAGTGAACATGCAGTTCTACTCAAGAGTAAGCAACTAAGCGAAATAAACCTATAGAACGCTTATTTGGCTTCTATCTATGCATTCTGACACTCCACCAATATGTTTTGCTTCAATTTGGCTCATTTTAGAAAGTTGCTTATTTCTGGAGTGCACATGCATTTCTACTCAAGAGTAAGCAAATAAGCTTTCTAAACGTATAAAACGCTTATTTGTCTTCTGTCTATGCATTCTGACACTCCAACAATGTGTTTTGCTTCAATTTGGCTCATTTTACAAAGGTGCTTATTTCTGGAGTGAACTTGCAGTACTACTCAAGAGTAAGCAACTAAGCGAAATGAACCCATAGAACGCTTATTTGTCTTCTTTCTATGCATTCTGACACTCCAACAATGTGTTTTGCTTCAATTTGGCTCATTTTACAAAGGTGCTTATTTCTGGAGTGAACATGCAGTTCTACTCAAGAGTAAGCAACTAAGCGAAATAAACCTATAGAACGCTTATTTGTCTGTTATCTATGCATTCTGACACTCCAACAATGTGTTTTGCTTCAATTTGGCTCATTTTACAAAGGTGCTTATTTCTTGAGTGCACATGCATTTCTACTCAAGAGTAAGCAAATAAGCTTTATAAACGTATAGAACACTTATTTGTCTTCTTTCTATGCATTCTGACACTCCAACAATGTGTTTTGCTTCAATTTGGCTCATTTTACAAGGGTGCTTATTTCTTGAGTGAACATGCAGTTCTACTCAACAGTAAGCAACTGAGCGAAATAAACCTATAGAACGCTTATGTGTCTTCTATCTATGCATTCTGACACTCCAACAATGTGTTTTGCTTCAATTTGGCTCATTTTACAAAGGTGCTTATTTCTGGAGTGAACATGCAGTTCTACTCAAGAGTAAGCAACTGAGCGAAATAAACCTATAGAACGCTTATTTGTCTGTTATCTATGCATTCTGACACTCCAACAATGTGTTTTGCTTCAGTTTGGCTCATTTTACAAGGGTGCTTATTTCTTGAGTGAACTTGCAGTTCTACTCAAGAGTAAGCAAATAAGCGAAATGAACCCATAGAACGCTTATTTGGCTTCTATCTATGCATTCTGACACCCCAACAATGTGTTTTGCTTCAATTTGGCTCATTTTACAAAAGTGCTTATTTCTGGAGTGAACATGCAGTTCTACTCAAGAGTAAGCAACTAAGCGAAATGAACCCATAGAACGCTTATTTGTCTTCTTTCTATGCATTCTGACACTCCAACAATGTGTTTTGCTTCAATTTGGCTCATTTTACAAAGGTGCTTATTTCTGGAGTGAACATGCAGTTCTACTCAAGAGTAAGCAACTAAGCGAAATCAACCTATAGAACGCTTATTTGGCTTCTATCTAGGCATTCTGACACTCCACCAATATGTTTTGCTTCAATTTGGCTCATTTTACAAAAGTGCTTATTTCTGGAGTGCACATGCATTTCTACTCAAGAGTAAGCAAATAAGCTTTCTAAACGTATAAAACGCTTATTTGTCTTCTGTCTATGCATTCTGACACCCCAACAATGTGTTTTGCTTCAATTTGGCTCATTTTACAAGGGTGCTTATTTCTTGAGTGAACTTGCAGTTCTACTCAAGAGTAAGCAACTAAGCGAAATGAACCCATAGAAGGCTTATTTGTCTTCTTTCTATGCATTCTGACACTCCAACAATGTGTTTTGCGTCAATTTGGCTCATTTTACAAAGGTGCTTATTTCTTGAGTGCACATGCATTTCTACTCAAGAGTAAGCAAATAAGCTTTATAAACGTATAGAACGCTTATTTGTCTTCTTTCTATGCATTCTGACACCCCAACAATGTGTTTTGCTTCAATTTGGCTCATTTTACAAGGGTGCTTATTTCTTGAGTGAACATGCAGTTCTACTCAAGAGTAAGCAACTGAGCGAAATAAACCTGTAGAACCCTTATTTGTCTTCTGTCTATGCATTCTGACACTCCAACAATGTGTTTTGCTTCAATTTGGCTCATTTTACAAAGGTGCTTATTTCTGGAGTGCACATGCAGTTCTACTCAAGAGTAAGCAACTAAGCGAAATAAACCTATAGAACGCTTATTTGGCTTCTATCTATGCATTCTGACACTCCACCAATATGTTTTGCTTCAATTTGGCTCATTTTAGAAAGTTGCTTATTTCTGGAGTGCACATGCATTTCTACTCAAGAGTAAGCAAATAAGCTTTATAAACGTATAAAATGCTTATTTGTCTTCTTTCTATGCATTCTGACACTCCAACAATGTGTTTTGCTTCAATTTGGCTCATTTTACAAAGGTGCTTATTTCTGGAGTGAACATGCAGTTCTACTCAAGAGTAAGCAACTGAGCGAAATAAACCTATAGAACGCTTATTTGTATGTTATCTATGCATTCTGACACTCCAACAATGTGTTTTGCTTCAGTTTGGCTCATTTTACAAGGGTGCTTATTTCTTGAGTGAACTTGCAGTTCTACTCAAGAGTAAGCAACTAAGCGAAATAAACCTATAGAACGCTTATTTGTCTGTTATCTATGCATTCTGAGACTCCAACAATGTGTTTTGCTTCAGTTTGGCTCATTTTACAAGGGTGCTTATTTCTTGAGTGAACTTGCAGTTCTACTCAAGAGTAAGCAACTAAGCGAAATGAACCCATAGAACGCTTATTTGTCTTCTTTCTATGCATTCTGACACTCCAACAATATGTTTTGCATCAATTTGGCTCATTTTACAAAGGTGCTTATTTCTGGAGTGCACATGCAATTCTACTCAAGAGTAAGCAACTAAGCGAAATAAACCTATAGAACGCTTATTTGGCTTCTATCTATGCATTCTGACACTCCACCAATATGTTTTGCTTCAATTTGGCTCATTTTAGAAAGTTGCTTATTTCTGGAGTGCACATGCATTTCTACTCAAGAGTAAGCAAATAAGCTTTCTAAACGTATAAAACGCTTATTTGTCTTCTTTCTATGCATTCTGACACTCCAACAATGTGTTTTGCTTCAATTTGGCTCATTTTACAAAGGTGCTTATTTCTGGAGTGAACTTGCAGTACTACTCAAGAGTAAGCAACTAAGCGAAATGAACCCATAGAACGCTTATTTGTCTTCTTTCTATGCATTCTGACACTCCAACAATGTGTTTTGCTTCAATTTGGCTCATTTTACAAAGGTGCTTATTTCTGGAGTGAACATGCAGTTCTACTCAAGAGTAAGCAACTAAGTGAAATAAACCTATAGAACGCTTATTTGTCTGTTATCTATGCATTCTGACACTCCAACAATGTGTTTTGCGTCAATTTGGCTCATTTTACAAAGGTGCTTATTTCTTGAGTGCACATGCATTTCTACTCAACAGTAAGCAAATAAGCTTCATAAACGTATAGAACGCTTATTTATCTTCTTTCTATGCATTCTGACACCCCAACAATGTGTTTTGCTTCAATTTGGCTCATTTTACAAGGGTGCTTATTTCTTGAGTGAACATGCAGTTCTACTCAAGAGTAAGCAACTAAGCAAAATAAACCTGTAGAACGCTTATTTGTCTTCTGTCTATACATTCTGACACTCTACCAATATGTTTTGCTTCAATTTGGCTCATTTTACAAAAGTGCTTATTTCTGGAGTGAACATGCAGTTCTACTCAAGAGTAAGCAACTAAGCGAAATAAACCTATAGAACGCTTATTTGGCTTCTATCTATGCATTCTGACACTCCACCAATATGTTTTGCTTCAATTTGGCTCATTTTAGAAAGTTGCTTATTTCTGGAGTGCACATGCATTTCTACTCAAGAGTAAGCAAATAAGCTTTCTAAACGTATAAAACGCTTATTTGTCTTCTGTCTATGCATTCTGACACTCCAACAATGTGTTTTGCTTCAATTTGGCTCATTTTACAAAGGTGCTTATTTCTGGAGTGAACTTGCAGTACTACTCAAGAGTAAGCAACTAAGCGAAATGAACCCATAGAACGCTTATTTGTCTTCTTTCTATGCATTCTGACACTCCAACAATGTGTTTTGCTTCAATTTGGCTCATTTTACAAAGGTGCTTATTTCTGGAGTGAACATGCAGTTCTACTCAAGAGTAAGCAACTAAGCGAAATAAACCTATAGAACGCTTATTTGTCTGTTATCTATGCATTCTGACACTCCAACAATGTGTTTTGCTTCAATTTGGCTCATTTTACAAAGGTGCTTATTTCTTGAGTGCACATGCATTTCTACTCAAGAGTAAGCAAATAAGCTTTATAAACGTATAGAACGCTTATTTGTCTTCTTTCTATGCATTCTGACACTCCAACAATGTGTTTTGCTTCAATTTGGCTCATTTTACAAGGGTGCTTATTTCTTGAGTGAACATGCAGTTCTACTCAACAGTAAGCAACTGAGCGAAATAAACCTATAGAACGCTTATGTGTCTTCTATCTATGCATTCTGAAACTCCAACAATGTGTTTTGCTTCAATTTGGCTCATTTTACAAAGGTGCTTATTTCTGGAGTGAACATGCAGTTCTACTCAAGAGTAAGCAACTGAGCGAAATAAACCTATAGAACGCTTATTTGTCTGTTATCTATGCATTCTGACACTCCAACAATGTGTTTTGCTTCAGTTTGGCTCATTTTACAAGGGTGCTTATTTCTTGAGTGAACTTGCAGTTCTACTCAAGAGTAAGCAAATAAGCGAAATGAACCCATAGAACGCTTATTTGGCTTCTATCTATGCATTCTGACACCCAAACAATGTGTTTTGCTTCAATTTGGCTCATTTTACAAAAGTGCTTATTTCTGGAGTGAACATGCAGTTCTACTCAAGAGTAAGCAACTAAGCGAAATGAACCCATAGAACGCTTATTTGTCTTCTTTCTATGCATTCTGACACTCCAACAATGTGTTTTGCTTCAATTTGGCTCATTTTACAAAGGTGCTTATTTCTGGAGTGAACATGCAGTTCTACTCAAGAGTAAGCAACTAAGCGAAATCAACCTATAGAACGCTTATTTGGCTTCTATCTAGGCATTCTGACACTCCACCAATATGTTTTGCTTCAATTTGGCTCATTTTACAAAAGTGCTTATTTCTGGAGTGCACATGCATTTCTACTCAAGAGTAAGCAAATAAGCTTTCTAAACGTATAAAACGCTTATTTGTCTTCTGTCTATGCATTCTGACACCCCAACAATGTGTTTTGCTTCAATTTGGCTCATTTTACAAGGGTGCTTATTTCTTGAGTGAACTTGCAGTTCTACTCAAGAGTAAGCAACTAAGCGAAATGAACCCATAGAAGGCTTATTTGTCTTCTTTCTATGCATTCTGACACTCCAACAATGTGTTTTGCGTCAATTTGGCTCATTTTACAAAGGTGCTTATTTCTTGAGTGCACATGCATTTCTACTCAAGAGTAAGCAAATAAGCTTTATAAACGTATAGAACGCTTATTTGTCTTCTTTCTATGCATTCTGACACCCCAACAATGTGTTTTGCTTCAATTTGGCTCATTTTACAAGGGTGCTTATTTCTTGAGTGAACATGCAGTTCTACTCAAGAGTAAGCAACTGAGCGAAATAAACCTGTAGAACCCTTATTTGTCTTCTGTCTATGCATTCTGACACTCCAACAATGTGTTTTGCTTCAATTTGGCTCATTTTACAAAGGTGCTTATTTCTGGAGTGCACATGCAGTTCTACTCAAGAGTAAGCAACTAAGCGAAATAAACCTATAGAACGCTTATTTGGCTTCTATCTATGCATTCTGACACTCCACCAATATGTTTTGCTTCAATTTGGCTCATTTTAGAAAGTTGCTTATTTCTGGAGTGCACATGCATTTCTACTCAAGAGTAAGCAAATAAGCTTTATAAACGTATAAAATGCTTATTTGTCTTCTTTCTATGCATTCTGACACTCCAACAATGTGTTTTGCTTCAATTTGGCTCATTTTACAAAGGTGCTTATTTCTGGAGTGAACATGCAGTTCTACTCAAGAGTAAGCAACTGAGCGAAATAAACCTATAGAACGCTTATTTGTATGTTATCTATGCATTCTGACACTCCAACAATGTGTTTTGCTTCAGTTTGGCTCATTTTACAAGGGTGCTTATTTCTTGAGTGAACTTGCAGTTCTACTCAAGAGTAAGCAACTAAGTGAAATAAACCTATAGAACGCTTATTTGTCTGTTATCTATGCATTCTGAGACTCCAACAATGTGTTTTGCTTCAGTTTGGCTCATTTTACAAGGGTGCTTATTTCTTGAGTGAACTTGCAGTTCTACTCAAGAGTAAGCAACTAAGCGAAATGAACCCATAGAACGCTTATTTGTCTTCTTTCTATGCATTCTGACACTCCAACAATATGTTTTGCATCAATTTGGCTCATTTTACAAAGGTGCTTATTTCTGGAGTGCACATGCAATTCTACTCAAGAGTAAGCAACTAAGCGAAATAAACCTATAGAACGCTTATTTGGCTTCTATCTATGCATTCTGACACTCCACCAATATGTTTTGCTTCAATTTGGCTCATTTTAGAAAGTTGCTTATTTCTGGAGTGCACATGCATTTCTACTCAAGAGTAAGCAAATAAGCTTTCTAAACGTATAAAACGCTTATTTGTCTTCTTTCTATGCATTCTGACACTCCAACAATGTGTTTTGCTTCAATTTGGCTCATTTTACAAAGGTGCTTATTTCTGGAGTGAACTTGCAGTACTACTCAAGAGTAAGCAACTAAGCGAAATGAACCCATAGAACGCTTATTTGTCTTCTTTCTATGCATTCTGACACTCCAACAATGTGTTTTGCTTCAATTTGGCTCATTTTACAAAGGTGCTTATTTCTGGAGTGAACATGCAGTTCTACTCAAGAGTAAGCAACTAAGTGAAATAAACCTATAGAACGCTTATTTGTCTGTTATCTATGCATTCTGACACTCCAACAATGTGTTTTGCGTCAATTTGGCTCATTTTACAAAGGTGCTTATTTCTTGAGTGCACATGCATTTCTACTCAACAGTAAGCAAATAAGCTTCATAAACGTATAGAACGCTTATTTATCTTCTTTCTATGCATTCTGACACCCCAACAATGTGTTTTGCTTCAATTTGGCTCATTTTACAAGGGTGCTTATTTCTTGAGTGAACATGCAGTTCTACTCAAGAGTAAGCAACTAAGCAAAATAAACCTGTAGAACGCTTATTTGTCTTCTGTCTATGCATTCTGACACTCTACCAATATGTTTTGCTTCAATTTGGCTCATTTTACAAAAGTGCTTATTTCTGGAGTGAACATGCAGTTCTACTCAAGAGTAAGCAACTAAGCGAAATAAACCTATAGAACGCTTATTTGGCTTCTATCTATGCATTCTGACACTCCACCAATATGTTTTGCTTCAATTTGGCTCATTTTAGAAAGTTGCTTATTTCTGGAGTGCACATGCATTTCTACTCAAGAGTAAGCAAATAAGCTTTCTAAACGTATAAAACGCTTATTTGTCTTCTGTCTATGCATTCTGACACTCCAACAATGTGTTTTGCTTCAATTTGGCTCATTTTACAAAGGTGCTTATTTCTGGAGTGAACTTGCAGTACTACTCAAGAGTAAGCAACTAAGCGAAATGAACCCATAGAACGCTTATTTGTCTTCTTTCTATGCATTCTGACACTCCAACAATGTGTTTTGCTTCAATTTGGCTCATTTTACAAAGGTGCTTATTTCTGGAGTGAACATGCAGTTCTACTCAAGAGTAAGCAACTAAGCGAAATAAACCTATAGAACGCTTATTTGTCTGTTATCTATGCATTCTGACACTCCAGCAATGTGTTTTGCTTCAATTTGGCTCATTTTACAAAGGTGCTTATTTCTTGAGTGCACATGCATTTCTACTCAAGAGTAAGCAAATAAGCTTTATAAACGTATAGAACGCTTATTTGTCTTCTTTCTATGCATTCTGACACTCCAACAATGTGTTTTGCTTCAATTTGGCTCATTTTACAAGGGTGCTTATTTCTTGAGTGAACATGCAGTTCTACTCAACAGTAAGCAACTGAGCGAAATAAACCTATAGAACGCTTATGTGTCTTCTATCTATGCATTCTGACACTCCAACAATGTGTTTTGCTTCAATTTGGCTCATTTTACAAAGGTGCTTATTTCTGGAGTGAACATGCAGTTCTACTCAAGAGTAAGCAACTGAGCGAAATAAACCTATAGAACGCTTATTTGTCTGTTATCTATGCATTCTGACACTCCAACAATGTGTTTTGCTTCAGTTTGGCTCATTTTACAAGGGTGCTTATTTCTTGAGTGAACTTGCAGTTCTACTCAAGAGTAAGCAAATAAGCGAAATGAACCCATAGAACGCTTATTTGGCTTCTATCTATGCATTCTGACACCCCAACAATGTGTTTTGCTTCAATTTGGCTCATTTTACAAAAGTGCTTATTTCTGGAGTGAACATGCAGTTCTACTCAAGAGTAAGCAACTAAGCGAAATGAACCCATAGTACGCTTATTTGTCTTCTTTCTATGCATTCTGACACTCCAACAATGTGTTTTGCTTCAATTTGGCTCATTTTACAAAGGTGCTTATTTCTGGAGTGAACATGCAGTTCTACTCAAGAGTAAGCAACTAAGTGAAATCAACCTATAGAACGCTTATTTGGCTTCTATCTAGGCATTCTGACACTCCACCAATATGTTTTGCTTCAATTTGGCTCATTTTACAAAAGTGCTTATTTCTGGAGTGCACATGCATTTCTACTCAAGAGTAAGCAACTAAGCGAAATGAACCCATAGAAGGCTTATTTGTCTTCTTTCTATGCATTCTGACACTCCAACAATGTGTTTTGCGTCAATTTGGCTCATTTTACAAAGGTGCTTATTTCTTGAGTGCACATGCATTTCTACTCAAGAGTAAGCAAATAAGCTTTCTAAACGTATAAAACGCTTATTTGTCTTCTGTCTATGCATTCTGACACCCCAACAATGTGTTTTGCTTCAATTTGGCTCATTTTACAAGGGTGCTTATTTCTTGAGTGAACTTGCAGTTCTACTCAAGAGTAAGCAACTAAGCGAAATGAACCCATAGAAGGCTTATTTGTCTTCTTTCTATGCATTCTGACACTCCAACAATGTGTTTTGCGTCAATTTGGCTCATTTTACAAAGGTGCTTATTTCTTGAGTGCACATGCATTTCTACTCAAGAGTAAGCAAATAAGCTTTATAAACGTATAGAACGCTTATTTGTCTTCTTTCTATGCATTCTGACACCCCAACAATGTGTTTTGCTTCAATTTGGCTCATTTTACAAGGGTGCTTATTTCTTGAGTGAACATGCAGTTCTACTCAAGAGTAAGCAACTGAGCGAAATAAACCTGTAGAACCCTTATTTGTCTTCTGTCTATGCATTCTGACACTCCAACAATGTGTTTTGCTTCAATTTGGCTCATTTTACAAAGGTGCTTATTTCTGGAGTGCACATGCAGTTCTACTCAAGAGTAAGCAACTAAGCGAAATAAACCTATAGAACGCTTATTTGGCTTCTATCTATGCATTCTGACACTCCACCAATATGTTTTGCTTCAATTTGGCTCATTTTAGAAAGTTGCTTATTTCTGGAGTGCACATGCATTTCTACTCAAGAGTAAGCAAATAAGCTTTCTAAACGTATAAAATGCTTATTTGTCTTCTTTCTATGCATTCTGACACTCCAACAATGTGTTTTGCTTCAATTTGGCTCATTTTACAAAGGTGCTTATTTCTTGAGTGAACTTGCAGTTCTACTCAAGAGTAAGCAACTAAGCGAAATAAACCTATAGAACGCTTATTTGTCTGTTATCTATGCATTCTGAGACTCCAACAATGTGTTTTGCTTCAGTTTGGCTCATTTTACAAGGGTGCTTATTTCTTGAGTGAACTTGCAGTTCTACTCAAGAGTAAGCAACTAAGCGAAATGAACCCATAGAACGCTTATTTGTCTTCTTTCTATGCATTCTGACACTCCAACAATATGTTTTGCATCAATTTGGCTCATTTTACAAAGGTGCTTATTTCTGGAGTGAACATGTAGTTCTACTCAAGAGTAAGCAACTAAGCGAAATAAACCTATAGAACGCTTATTTGTCTGTTATCTATGCATTCTGACACTCCACCAATATGTTTTGCTTCAATTTGGCTCATTTTACAAAAGTGCTTATTTCTGGAGTGAACATGCAGTTCTACTCAAGAGTAAGCAACTGAGCGAAATAAACCTATAGAACGCTTATTTGTCTGTTATCTATGCATTCTGACAATCCAACAATGTGTTTTGCTTCAATTTGGCTCCTTTTACAAAGGTGCTTATTTCTGGAGTGAACTTGCAGTACTACTCAAGAGTAAGCAACTAAGCAAAATGAACCCATAGAACGCTTATTTGGCTTCTTTCTATGCATTCTGACACTCCAACAATGTGTTTTGCTTCAGTTTGGCTCATTTTACAAGGGTGCTTATTTCTTGAGTGAACTTGCAGTTCTACTCAAGAGTAAGCAAATAAGCGAAATGAACCCATAGAACGCTTATTTGGCTTCTATCTATGCATTCTGACACTCCAACAATGTGTTTTGCTTCAATTTGGCTCCTTTTACAAAGGTGCTTATTTCTGGAGTGAACTTGCAGTACTACTCAAGAGTAAGCAACTAAGCGAAATAAACCCATAGAACGCTTATTGTCTTCTATCTATGCATTCTGACACTCCAACAATGTGTTTTGCTTCAGTTTGGCTCATTTTACAAGGGTGCTTATTTCTTGAGTGAACTTGCAGTTCTACTCAAGAGTAAGCAAATAAGCGAAATGAACCCATAGAACGCTTATTTGGCTTCTATCTATGCATTCTGACACCCCAAGAATGTGTTTTGCTTCAAAATGGCTCATTTTACAAAAGTGCTTATTTCTGGAGTGAACATGCAGTTCTACTCAAGAGTAAGCAACTAAGCGAAATGAACCCATAGAACGCTTATTTGTCTTCTTTCTATGCAATCTGACACTCCAACAATGTGTTTTGCTTCAATTTGGCTCATTTTACAAAGGTGCTTATTTCTGGAGTGAACATGCAGTTCTACTCAAGAGTAAGCAACTAAGCGAAATCAACCTATAGAACGCTTATTTGGCTTCTATCTAGGCATTCTGACACTCCACCAATATGTTTTGCTTCAATTTGGCTCATTTTACAAAAGTGCTTATTTCTGGAGTGCACATGCATTTCTACTCAAGAGTAAGCAAATAAGCTTTCTAAACGTATAAAACGCTTATTTGTCTTCTTTCTATGCATTCTGACACCCCAACAATGTGTTTTGCTTCAATTTGGCTCATTTTACAAGGGTGCTTATTTCTTGAGTGAACTTGCAGTTCTACTCAAGAGTAAGCAACTAAGCGAAATGAACCCATAGAACGCTTATTTGTCTTCTTTCTATGCATTCTGACACTCCAACAATATGTTTTGCATCAATTTGGCTCATTTTACAAAGGTGCTTATTTCTGGAGTGAACATGTAGTTCTACTCAAGAGTAAGCAACTAAGCGAAATAAACCTATAGAACGCTTATTTGTCTGTTATCTTTGCATTCTGACACTCCACCAATATGTTTTGCTTCAATTTGGCTCATTTTACAAAAGTGCTTATTTCTGGAGTGAACATGCAGTTCTACTCAAGAGTAAGCAACTGAGCGAAACAAACCTATAGAACGGTTATTTGTCTGTTATCTATGCATTCTGACACTCCAACAATGTGTTTTGCTTCAATTTGGCTCCTTTTACAAAGGTGCTTATTTCTGGAGTGAACTTGCAGTACTACTCAAGAGTAAGCAACTAAGCGAAATGAACCCATAGAACGCTTATTAGTCTTCTTTCTATGCATTCTGACACTCCAACAATGTGTTTTGCTTCAATTTGGCTCATTTTACAAAGGTGCTTATTTCTGGAGTGAACATGCAGTTCTACTCAAGAGTAAGCAACTAAGCGAAATAAACCTATAGAACGCTTATTTGTCTGTTATCTATGCATTCTGACACTCCAACAATGTGTTTTGCTTCAGTTTGGCTCATTTTACAAGGGTGCTTATTTCTTGAGTGAACTTGCAGTTCTATTCAAGAGTAAGCAAATAAGCGAAATGAACCCATAGAACGCTTATTTGGCTTCTATCTATGCATTCTGACACCCCAAGAATGTGTTTTGCTTCAAAATGGCTCATTTTACAAAAGTGCTTATTTCTGGAGTGAACATGCAGTTCTACTCAAGAGTAAGCAACTAAGCGAAATGAACCCATAGAACGCTTATTTGTCTTCTTTCTATGCAATCTGACACTCCAACAATGTGTTTTGCTTCAATTTGGCTCATTTTACAAAGGTGCTTATTTCTGGAGTGAACATGCAGTTCTACTCAAGAGTAAGCAACTAAGCGAAATCAACCTATAGAACGCTTATTTGGCTTCTATCTAGGCATTCTGACACTCCACCAATATGTTTTGCTTCAATTTGGCTCATTTTACAAAAGTGCTTATTTCTGGAGTGCACATGCATTTCTACTCAAGAGTAAGCAAATAAGCTTTCTAAACGTATAAAACGCTTATTTGTCTTCTTTCTATGCATTCTGACACCCCAACAATGTGTTTTGCTTCAATTTGGCTCATTTTACAAGGGTGCTTATTTCTTGAGTGCACATACATTTCTACTCAAGAGTAAGCAACTAAGCGAAATGAACGTATGGAACGCTTATTTGTCTTCTTTCTATGCATTCTGACACCCCAACAATGTGTTTTGCTTCAATTTGGCTCATTTTACAAGGGTGCTTATTTCTTGAGTGAACATGCAGTTCTACTCAAGAGTAAGCAACTGAGCGAAATAAACCTGTAGAACCCTTATTTGTCTTCTGTCTATGCATTCTGACACTCCAACAATGTGTTTTGCTTCAATTTGGCTCATTTTACAAAGGTGCTTATTTCTGGAGTGCACATGCAGTTCTACTCAAGAGTAAGCAACTAAGCGAAATAAACCTATAGAACGCTTATTTGGCTTCTATCTATGCATTCTGACACTCCACCAATATGTTTTGCTTCAATTTGGCTCATTTTAGAAAGTTGCTTATTTCTGGAGTGCACATGCATTTCTACTCAAGAGTAAGCAAATAAGCTTTCTAAACGTATAAAATGCTTATTTGTCTTCTTTCTATGCATTCTGACACTCCAACAATGTGTTTTGCTTCAATTTGGCTCATTTTACAAAGGTGCTTATTTCTGGAGTGAACATGCAGTTCTACTCAAGAGTAAGCAACTGAGCGAAATAAACCTATAGAACGCTTATTTGTATGTTATCTATGCATTCTGACACTCCAACAATGTGTTTTGCTTCAGTTTGGCTCATTTTACAAGGGTGCTTATTTCTTGAGTGAACTTGCAGTTCTACTCAAGAGTAAGCAACTAAGCGAAATAAACCTATAGAACGCTTATTTGTCTGTTATCTATGCATTCTGAGACTCCAACAATGTGTTTTGCTTCAGTTTGGCTCATTTTACAAGGGTGCTTATTTCTTGAGTGTACTTGCAGTTCTACTCAAGAGTAAGCAACTAAGCGAAATGAACCCATAGAACGCTTATTTGTCTTCTTTCTATGCATTCTGACACTCCAACAATATGTTTTGCATCAATTTGGCTCATTTTACAAAGGTGCTTATTTCTGGAGTGAACATGTAGTTCTACTCAAGAGTAAGCAACTAAGCGAAATAAACCTATAGAACGCTTATTTGTCTGTTATCTTTGCATTCTGACACTCCACCAATATGTTTTGCTTCAATTTGGCTCATTTTACAAAAGTGCTTATTTCTGGAGTGAACATGCAGTTCTACTCAAGAGTAAGCAACTGAGCGAAATAAACCTATAGAACGCTTATTCGTCTGTTATCTATGCATTCTGACAATCCAACAATGTGTTTTGCTTCAATTTGGCTCCTTTTACAAAGGTGCTTATTTCTGGAGTGAACTTGCAGTACTACTCAAGAGTAAGCAACTAAGCAAAATGAACCCATAGAACGCTTATTAGTCTTCTTTCTATGCATTCTGACACTCCAACAATGTGTTTTGCTTCAATTTGGCTCATTTTACAAAGGTGCTTATTTCTGGAGTGAACATGCAGTTCTACTCAAGAGTAAGCAACTAAGCGAAATAAACCTATAGAACGCTTATTTGTCTGTTATCTATGCATTCTGACACTCCAACAATGTGTTTTGCTTCAGTTTGGCTCATTTTACAAGGGTGCTTATTTCTTGAGTGAACTTGCAGTTCTACTCAAGAGTAAGCAAATAAGCGAAATGAACCCATAGAACGCTTATTTGGCTTCTATCTATGCATTCTGACACTCCAACAATGTGTTTTGCTTCAATTTGGCTCCTTTTACAAAGGTGCTTATTTCTGGAGTGAACTTGCAGTACTACTCAAGAGTAAGCAACTAAGCGAAATAAACCCATAGAACGCTTATTGTCTTCTATCTATGCATTCTGACACTCCAACAATGTGTTTTGCTTCAGTTTGGCTCATTTTACAAGGGTGCTTATTTCTTGAGTGAACTTGCAGTTCTACTCAAGAGTAAGCAAATAAGCGAAATGAACCCATAGAACGCTTATTTGGCTTCTATCTATGCATTCTGACACCCCAAGAATGTGTTTTGCTTCAAAATGGCTCATTTTACAAAAGTGCTTATTTCTGGAGTGAACATGCAGTTCTACTCAAGAGTAAGCAACTAAGCGAAATGAACCCATAGAACGCTTATTTGTCTTCTTTCTATGCAATCTGACACTCCAACAATGTGTTTTGCTTCAATTTGGCTCATTTTACAAAGGTGCTTATTTCTGGAGTGAACATGCAGTTCTACTCAAGAGTAAGCAACTAAGCGAAATCAACCTATAGAACGCTTATTTGGCTTCTATCTAGGCATTCTGACACTCCACCAATATGTTTTGCTTCAATTTGGCTCATTTTACAAAAGTGCTTATTTCTGGAGTGCACATGCATTTCTACTCAAGAGTAAGCAAATAAGCTTTCTAAACGTATAAAACGCTTATTTGTCTTCTTTCTATGCATTCTGACACCCCAACAATGTGTTTTGCTTCAATTTGGCTCATTTTACAAGGGTGCTTATTTCTTGAGTGAACTTGCAGTTCTACTCAAGAGTAAGCAACTAAGCGAAATGAACCCATAGAACGCTTATTTTTCTTCTTTCTATGCATTCTGACACTCCAACAATATGTTTTGCATCAATTTGGCTCATTTTACAAAGGTGCTTATTTCTGGAGTGAACATGTAGTTCTACTCAAGAGTAAGCAACTAAGCGAAATAAACCTATAGAACGCTTATTTGTCTGTTATCTTTGCATTCTGACACTCCACCAATATGTTTTGCTTCAATTTGGCTCATTTTACAAAAGTGCTTATTTCTGGAGTGAACATGCAGTTCTACTCAAGAGTAAGCAACTAAGCGAAATAAACCCATAGAACGCTTATTTGGCTTCTATCTATGCATTCTGACACCCCAAGAATGTGTTTTGCTTCAAAATGGCTCATTTTACAAAAGTGCTTATTTCTGGAGTGAACATGCAGTTCTACTCAAGAGTAAGCAACTAAGCGAAATGAACCCATAGAACGCTTATTTGTCTTCTTTCTATGCAATCTGACACTCCAACAATGTGTTTTGCTTCAATTTGGCTCATTTTACAAAGGTGCTTATTTCTGGAGTGAACATGCAGTTCTACTCAAGAGTAAGCAACTAAGCGAAATCAACCTATAGAACGCTTATTTGGCTTCTATCTAGGCATTCTGACACTCCACCAATATGTTTTGCTTCAATTTGGCTCATTTTACAAAAGTGCTTATTTCTGGAGTGCACATGCATTTCTACTCAAGAGTAAGCAAATAAGCTTTCTAAACGTATAAAACGCTTATTTGTCTTCTTTCTATGCATTCTGACACCCCAACAATGTGTTTTGCTTCAATTTGGCTCATTTTACAAGGGTGCTTATTTCTTGAGTGCACATGCATTTCTACTCAAGAGTAAGCAACTAAGCGAAATGAACGTATGGAACGCTTATTTGTCTTCTTTCTATGCATTCTGACACCCCAACAATGTGTTTTGCTTCAATTTGGCTCATTTTACAAGGGTGCTTATTTCTTGAGTGAACATGCAGTTCTACTCAAGAGTAAGCAACTGAGCGAAATAAACCTGTAGAACCCTTATTTGTCTTCTGTCTATGCATTCTGACACTCCAACAATGTGTTTTGCTTCAATTTGGCTCATTTTACAAAGGTGCTTATTTCTGGAGTGCACATGCAGTTCTACTCAAGAGTAAGCAACTAAGCGAAATAAACCTATAGAACGCTTATTTGGCTTCTATCTATGCATTCTGACACTCCACCAATATGTTTTGCTTCAATTTGGCTCATTTTAGAAAGTTGCTTATTTCTGGAGTGCACATGCATTTCTACTCAAGAGAAAGCAAATAAGCTTTCTAAACGTATAAAATGCTTATTTGTCTTCTTTCTATGCATTCTGACACTCCAACAATGTGTTTTGCTTCAATTTGGCTCATTTTACAAAGGTGCTTATTTCTGGAGTGAACATGCAGTTCTACTCAAGAGTAAGCAACTGAGCGAAATAAACCTATAGAACGCTTATTTGTATGTTATCTATGCATTCTGACACTCCAACAATGTGTTTTGCTTCAGTTTGGCTCATTTTACAAGGGTGCTTATTTCTTGAGTGAACTTGCAGTTCTACTCAAGAGTAAGCAACTAAGCGAAATAAACCTATAGAACGCTTATTTGTCTGTTATCTATGCATTCTGAGACTCCAACAATGTGTTTTGCTTCAGTTTGGCTCATTTTACAAGGGTGCTTATTTCTTGAGTGAACTTGCAGTTCTACTCAAGAGTAAGCAACTAAGCGAAATGAAGCCATAGAACGCTTATTTGTCTTCTTTCTATGCATTCTGACACTCCAACAATATGTTTTGCATCAATTTGGCTCATTTTACAAAGGTGCTTATTTCTGGAGTGAACATGTAGTTCTACTCAAGAGTAAGCAACTGAGCGAAATAAACCTATAGAACGCTTATTTGTCTGTTATCTTTGCATTCTGACACTCCACCAATATGTTTTGCTTCAATTTGGCTCATTTTACAAAAGTGCTTATTTCTGGAGTGAACATGCAGTTCTACTCAAGAGTAAGCAACTGAGCGAAATAAACCTATAGAACGCTTATTCGTCTGTTATCTATGCATTCTGACAATCCAACAATGTGTTTTGCTTCAATTTGGCTCCTTTTACAAAGGTGCTTATTTCTGGAGTGAACTTGCAGTACTACTCAAGAGTAAGCAACTAAGCAAAATGAACCCATAGAACGCTTATTAGTCTTCTTTCTATGCATTCTGACACTCCAACAATGTGTTTTGCTTCAATTTGGCTCATTTTACAAAGGTGCTTATTTCTGGAGTGAACATGCAGTTCTACTCAAGAGTAAGCAACTAAGCGAAATAAACCTATAGAACGCTTATTTGTCTGTTATCTATGCATTCTGACACTCCAACAATGTGTTTTGCTTCAGTTTGGCTCATTTTACAAGGGTGCTTATTTCTTGAGTGAACTTGCAGTTCTACTCAAGAGTAAGCAAATAAGCGAAATCAACCCATAGAACGCTTATTTGTCTTCTTTCTATGCATTCTGACACTCCACCAATATGTTTTGCTTCAATTTGGCTCATTTTACAAAAGTGCTTATTTCTGGAGTGAACATGCAGTTCCATTAAAGAGTAAGCAACTAAGCGAAATAAACCTATAGAACGCTTATTTGTCTGTTATCTATGCATTCTGACACTCCAACAATGTGTTTTGCTTCAGTTTGGCTCATTTTACAAGGGTGCTTATTTCTTGAGTGAACTTGCAGTTCTACTCAAGAGTAAGCAACTAAGCGAAATGAACCCATAGAACGCTTATTTGTCTTCTTTCTATGCATTCTGACACTCCAACAATGTGTTTTGCTTCAATTTGGCTCATTTTACAAGGGTGCTTATTTCTTGAGTGAACATGCAGTTCTCCTCAAGAGTAAGCAACTAAGCGAAATGAACCCATAGAACGCTTATTTGTCTTCTTTCTATTCATTCTGACACTCCAACAATATGTTTTGCATCAATTTGGCTCATTTTACAAAGGTGCTTATTTCTGGAGTGAACATGTAGTTCTACTCAAGAGTAAGCAACTAAGCGAAATAAACCTATAGAACGCTTATTTGTCTGTTATCTTTGCATTCTGACACTCCACCAATATGTTTTGCTTCAATTTGGCTCATTTTACAAAGGTGCTTATTTCTGGAGTGAACTTGCAGTACTACTCAAGAGTAAGCAACTAAGCGAAATGAACCCATAGAACGCTTATTAGTCTTCTTTCTATGCATTCTGACACTCCAACAATGTGTTTTGCTTCAATTTGGCTCATTTTACAAAGGTGCTTATTTCTGGAGTGAACATGCAGTTCTACTCAAGAGTAAGCAACTAAGCGAAATAAACCTATAGAACGCTTATTTGTCTGTTATCTATGCATTCTGACACTCCAACAATGTGTTTTGCTTCAGTTTGGCTCATTTTACAAGGGTGCTTATTTCTTGAGTGAACTTGCAGTTCTATTCAAGAGTAAGCAAATAAGCGAAATGAACCCATAGAACGCTTATTTGGCTTCTATCTATGCATTCTGACACCCCAAGAATGTGTTTTGCTTCAAAATGGCTCATTTTACAAAAGTGCTTATTTCTGGAGTGAACATGCAGTTCTACTCAAGAGTAAGCAACTAAGCGAAATGAACCCATAGAACGCTTATTTGTCTTCTTTCTATGCAATCTGACACTCCAACAATGTGTTTTGCTTCCATTTGGCTCATTTTACAAAGGTGCTTATTTCTGGAGTGAACATGCAGTTCTACTCAAGAGTAAGCAACTAAGCGAAATCAACCTATAGAACGCTTATTTGGCTTCTATCTAGGCATTCTGACACTCCACCAATATGTTTTGCTTCAATTTGGCTCATTTTACAAAAGTGCTTATTTCTGGAGTGCACATGCATTTCTACTCAAGAGTAAGCAAATAAGCTTTCTAAACGTATAAAACGCTTATTTGTCTTCTTTCTATGCATTCTGACACCCCAACAATGTGTTTTGCTTCAATTTGGCTCATTTTACAAGGGTGCTTATTTCTTGAGTGCACATGCATTTCTACTCAAGAGTAAGCAACTAAGCGAAATGAACGTATGGAACGCTTATTTGTCTTCTTTCTATGCATTCTGACACTCCAACAATGTGTTTTGCTTCAATTTGGCTCATTTTACAAGGGTGCTTATTTCTTGAGTGAACATGCAGTTCTCCTCAAGAGTAAGCAACTAAGCGAAATGAACCCATAGAACGCTTATTTGTCTTCTTTCTATGCATTCTGACACTCCAACAATATGTTTTGCATCAATTTGGCTCATTTTACAAAGGTGCTTATTTCTGGAGTGAACATGTAGTTCTACTCAAGAGTAAGCAAATAAGCTTTCTAAACGTATAAAATGCTTATTTGTCTTCTTTCTATGCATTCTGACACTCCAACAATGTGTTTTGCTTCAATTTGGCTCATTTTACAAAGGTGCTTATTTCTGGAGTGAACATGCAGTTCTACTCAAGAGTAAGCAACTGAGCGAAATAAACCTATAGAACGCTTATTTGTATGTTATCTATGCATTCTGACACTCCAACAATGTGTTTTGCTTCAGTTTGGCTCATTTTACAAGGGTGCTTATTTCTTGAGTGAACTTGCAGTTCTACTCAAGAGTAAGCAACTAAGCGAAATAAACCTATAGAACGCTTATTTGTCTGTTATCTATGCATTCTGAGACTCCAACAATGTGTTTTGCTTCAGTTTGGCTCATTTTACAAGGGTGCTTATTTCTTGAGTGAACTTGCAGTTCTACTCAAGAGTAAGCAACTAAGCGAAATGAACCCATAGAACGCTTATTTGTCTTCTTTCTATGCATTCTGACACTCCAACAATATGTTTTGCATCAATTTGGCTCATTTTACAAAGGTGCTTATTTCTGGAGTGAACATGTAGTTCTACTCAAGAGTAAGCAACTGAGCGAAATAAACCTATAGAACGCTTATTTGTCTGTTATCTTTGCATTCTGACACTCCACCAATATGTTTTGCTTCAATTTGGCTCATTTTACAAAAGTGCTTATTTCTGGAGTGAACATGCAGTTCTACTCAAGAGTAAGCAACTGAGCGAAATAAACCTATAGAACGCTTATTCGTCTGTTATCTATGCATTCTGACAATCCAACAATGTGTTTTGCTTCAATTTGGCTCCTTTTACAAAGGTGCTTATTTCTGGAGTGAACTTGCAGTACTACTCAAGAGTAAGCAACTAAGCAAAATGAACCCATAGAACGCTTATTAGTCTTCTTTCTATGCATTCTGACACTCCAACAATGTGTTTTGCTTCAATTTGGCTCATTTTACAAAGGTGCTTATTTCTGGAGTGAACATGCAGTTCTACTCAAGAGTAAGCAACTAAGCGAAATAAACCTATAGAACGCTTATTTGTCTTCTTTCTATGCATTCTGACACCCCAACAATGTGTTTTGCTTCAATTTGGCTCATTTTACAAGGGTGCTTATTTCTTGAGTGAACATGCAGTTCTACTCAAGAGTAAGCAAATAAGCGAAATGAACCCATAGAACGCTTATTTGTCTTCTTTCTATGCATTCTGACACTCCAACAATGTGTTTTGCGTCAATTTGGCTCATTTTACAAAGGTGCTTATTTCTGGAGTGAACATGCAGTTCTACTCAAGAGTAAGCAACTAAGCGAAATAAACGTATAGAACGCTTATTTGGCTTCTATCTATGCATTCTGACACTCCACCAATATGTTTTGCTTCAATTTGGCTCATTTTACAAAGGTGCTTATTTCTGGAGTGAACTTGCAGTACTACTCAAGAGTAAGCAACTAAGCGAAATGAACCCATAGAACGCTTATTAGTCTTCTTTCTATGCATTCTGACACTCCAACAATGTGTTTTGCTTCAATTTGGCTCATTTTACAAAGGTGCTTATTTCTGGAGTGAACATGCAGTTCTACTCAAGAGTAAGCAACTAAGCGAAATAAACCTATAGAACGCTTATTTGTCTGTTATCTATGCATTCTGACACTCCAACAATGTGTTTTGCTTCAGTTTGGCTCATTTTACAAGGGTGCTTATTTCTTGAGTGAACTTGCAGTTCTATTCAAGAGTAAGCAAATAAGCGAAATGAACCCATAGAACGCTTATTTGGCTTCTATCTATGCATTCTGACACCCCAAGAATGTGTTTTGCTTCAAAATGGCTCATTTTACAAAAGTGCTTATTTCTGGAGTGAAAATGCAGTTCTACTCAAGAGTAAGCAACTAAGCGAAATGAACCCATAGAACGCTTATTTGTCTTCTTTCTATGCAATCTGACACTCCAACAATGTGTTTTGCTTCCATTTGGCTCATTTTACAAAGGTGCTTATTTCTGGAGTGAACATGCAGTTCTACTCAAGAGTAAGCAACTAAGCGAAATCAACCTATAGAACGCTTATTTGGCTTCTATCTAGGCATTCTGACACTCCACCAATATGTTTTGCTTCAATTTGGCTCATTTTACAAAAGTGCTTATTTCTGGAGTGCACATGCATTTCTACTCAAGAGTAAGCAAATAAGCTTTCTAAACGTATAAAACGCTTATTTGTCTTCTTTCTATGCATTCTGACACCCCAACAATGTGTTTTGCTTCAATTTGGCTCATTTTACAAGGGTGCTTATTTCTTGAGTGCACATGCATTTCTACTCAAGAGTAAGCAACTAAGCGAAATGAACGTATGGAACGCTTATTTGTCTTCTTTCTATGCATTCTGACACTCCAACAATGTGTTTTGCTTCAATTTGGCTCATTTTACAAGGGTGCTTATTTCTGGAGTGAACATGCAGTTCTCCTCAAGAGTAAGCAACTAAGCGAAATGAACCCATAGAACGCTTATTTGTCTTCTTTCTATGCATTCTGACACTCCAACAATATGTTTTGCATCAATTTGGCTCATTTTACAAAGGTGCTTATTTCTGGAGTGAACATGTAGTTCTACTCAAGAGTAAGCAAATAAGCTTTCTAAACGTATAAAATGCTTATTTGTCTTCTTTCTATGCATTCTGACACTCCAACAATGTGTTTTGCTTCAATTTGGCTCATTTTACAAAGGTGCTTATTTCTGGAGTGAACATGCAGTTCTACTCAAGAGTAAGCAACTGAGCGAAATAAACCTATAGAACGCTTATTTGTATGTTATCTATGCATTCTGACACTCCAACAATGTGTTTTGCTTCAGTTTGGCTCATTTTACAAGGGTGCTTATTTCTTGAGTGAACTTGCTGTTCTACTCAAGAGTAAGCAACTAAGCGAAATAAACCTATAGAACGCTTATTTGTCTGTTATCTATGCATTCTGAGACTCCAACAATGTGTTTTGCTTCAGTTTGGCTCATTTTACAAGGGTGCTTATTTCTTGAGTGAACTTGCAGTTCTACTCAAGAGTAAGCAACTAAGCGAAATGAACCCATAGAACGCTTATTTGTCTTCTTTCTATGCATTCTGACACTCCAACAATATGTTTTGCATCAATTTGGCTCATTTTACAAAGGTGCTTATTTCTGGAGTGAACATGTAGTTCTACTCAAGAGTAAGCAACTGAGCGAAATAAACCTATAGAACGCTTATTTGTCTGTTATCTTTGCATTCTGACACTCCACCAATATGTTTTGCTTCAATTTGGCTCATTTTACAAAAGTGCTTATTTCTGGAGTGAACATGCAGTTCTACTCAAGAGTAAGCAACTGAGCGAAATAAACCTATAGAACGCTTATTCGTCTGTTATCTATGCATTCTGACAATCCAACAATGTGTTTTGCTTCAATTTGGCTCCTTTTACAAAGGTGCTTATTTCTGGAGTGAACTTGCAGTACTACTCAAGAGTAAGCAACTAAGCAAAATGAACCCATAGAACGCTTATTAGTCTTCTTTCTATGCATTCTGACACTCCAACAATGAGTTTTGCTTCAATTTGGCTCATTTTACAAAGGTGCTTATTTCTGGAGTGAACATGCAGTTCTACTCAAGAGTAAGCAACTAAGCGAAATAAACCTATAGAACGCTTATTTGTCTTCTTTCTATGCATTCTGACACCCCAACAATGTGTTTTGCTTCAATTTGGCTCATTTTACAAGGGTGCTTATTTCTTGAGTGAACATGCAGTTCTACTCAAGAGTAAGCAAATAAGCGAAATGAACCCATAGAACGCTTATTTGTCTTCTTTCTATGCATTCTGACACTCCAACAATGTGTTTTGCGTCAATTTGGCTCATTTTACAAAGGTGCTTATTTCTGGAGTGAACATGCAGTTCTACTCAAGAGTAAGCAACTAAGCGAAATAAACGTATAGAACGCTTATTTGGCTTCTATCTATGCATTCTGACACTCCACCAATATGTTTTGCTTCAATTTGGCTCATTTTACAAAAGTGCTTATTT
Source organism: Zootoca vivipara (assembly GCF_963506605.1). NCBI lineage: Eukaryota > Metazoa > Chordata > Lepidosauria > Squamata > Lacertidae > Zootoca > Zootoca vivipara. The sequence goes on along the minus strand of NC_083293.1, from coordinate 9,187,738 downwards.
CTGGAGTGAACATGCAGTTCCACTCAAGAGTAAGCAACTAAGCGAAATAAACCTATAGAACGCTTATTTGGCTGTTATCTATGCATTCTGACACTCCAACAATGTGTTTTGCTTCAATTTGGCTCATTTTACAAGGGTGCTTATTTCTTGAGTGAACTTGCAGTTCTACTCAAGAGTAAGCAACTAAGCGAAATGAACCCATAGAACGCTTATTTGTCTTCTTTCTATGCATTCTGACACTCCAACAATGTGTTTTGCGTCAATTTGGCTCATTTTACAAAGGTGCTTATTTCTTGAGTGCACATGCATTTCTACTCAAGAGTAAGCCACTAAGCGAAATAAACCTATAGAACGCTTATTTGTCTTCTTTCTATGCATTCTGACACCCCAACAATGTGTTTTGCTTCAATTTGGCTCATTTTACAAGGGTGCTTATTTCTTGAGTGAACAAGCAGTTCTACTCAAGAGTAAGCAAATAAGCGAAATGAACCCATAGAACGCTTATTTGTCTGTTCTCTATGCATTCTGACACTCCAACAATGTGTTTTGCGTCAATTTGGCTCATTTTACAAGGGTGCTTATTTCTTGAGTGAACTTGCAGTTCTACTCAAGAGTAAGCAACTAAGCGAAATAAACCTATAGAACGCTTATTTGGCTTCTATCTAGGCATTCTGACACTCCACCAATATGTTTAGCTTCAATTTGGCTCATTTTAGAAAGTTGCTTATTTCTGGAGTGCACATGCATTTCTACTCAAGAGTAAGCAAATAAGCTTTCTAAACGTAGAGAACGCTTATTTGTCTTCTTTCTATGCATTCTGACACCCCAACAATGTGTTTTGCTTCAATTTGGCTCATTTTACAAGGGTGCTTATTTCTTGAGTGAACATGCAGTTCTACTCAAGAGTAAGCAAATGAGCGAAATGAACCCATAGAACGCTTATTTGTCTTCTTTCTATGCATTCTGACACTCCAACAATGTGTTTTGCGTCAATTTGGCTCATTTTACAAAGGTGCTTATTTCTGGAGTGAACATGCAGTTCTACTCAAGAGTAAGCAACTAAGCGAAATAAACGTATAGAATGCTTATTTGGCTTCTATCTATGCATTCTGACACTCCACCAATATGTTTTGCTTCAATTTGGCTCATTTTACAAAAGTGCTTATTTCTGGAGTGAACATGCAGTTCCACTCAAGAGTAAGCAACTAAGCGAAATAAACCTATAGAACGCTTATTTGGCTGTTATCTATGCATTCTGACACTCCAACAATGTGTTTTGCTTCAATTTGGCTCATTTTACAAGGGTGCTTATTTCTTGAGTGAACTTGCAGTTCTACTCAAGAGTAAGCAACTAAGCGAAATGAACCCATAGAACGCTTATTTGTCTTCTTTCTATGCATTCTGACACCCCAACAATGTGTTTTGCTTCAATTTGGCTCATTTTACAAGGGTGCTTATTTCTTGAGTGAACATGCAGTTCTACTCAAGAGTAAGCAAATAAGCGAAATGAACCCATAGAACGCTTATTTGTCTTCTTTCTATGCATTCTGACACTCCAACAATGTGTTTTGCTTCAATTTGGCTCATTTTACAAAGGTGCTTATTTCTGGAGTGAACATGCAGTTCTACTCAAGAATAAGCAACTAAGCGAAATAAACTTATAGAACGCTTATTTGGCTTCTATCTATGCATTCTGACACTCCACCAATATGTTTTGCTTCAATTTGGCTCATTTTACAAAAGTGCTTATTTCTGGAGTGAACATGCAGTTCCACTCAAGAGTAAGCAACTAAGCGAAATAAACCTATAGAACGCTTATTTGGCTGTTATCTATGCATTCTGACACTCCAACAATGTGTTTTGCTTCAGTTCGGCTCATTTTACAAGGGTGCTTATTTCTTGAGTGAACTTGCAGTTCTACTCAAGAGTAAGCAAATAAGCGAAATGAACCCATAGAACGCTTATTTGGCTTCTATCTATGCATTCTGACACTCCACCAATATGTTTTGCTTCAATTTGGCTCATTTTACAAAAGTGCTTATTTCTGGAGTGAACATGCAGTTCCACTCAAGAGTAAGCAACTAAGCGAAATAAACCTATAGAACGCTTATTTGTCTGTTATCTATGCATACTGACACTCCAACAATGTGTTTTGCGTCAATTTGGCTCATTTTACAAAGGTGCTTATTTCTTGACTGCACATGCATTTCTACTCAAGAGTAAGCAAATAAGCTTTATAAACGTATAGAACGCTTATTTGTCTTCTTTCTATGCATTCTGACACCCCAACAATGTGTTTTGCTTCAATTTGGCTCATTTTACAAGGGTGCTTATTTCTTGAGTGAACTTGCAGTTCTACTCAAGGGTAAGCAACTAAGCGAAATGAACCTATAGAACGCTTATTTGTCTGTTATCTATGCATTCTGACACTCCAACAATGTGTTTTGCGTCAATTTGGCTCATTTTACAAAGGTGCTTATTTCTTGAGTGCACATGCATTTCTACTCAAGAGTAAGCAAATAAGCTTTATAAACGTATAGAACGCTTATTTGTCTTCTTTCTATGCATTCTGACACCCCAACAATGTGTTTTGCTTCAATTTGGCTCATTTTACAAGGGTGCTTATTTCTTGAGTGAACTTGCAGTTCTACTCAAGAGTAAGCAACTAAGCGAAATGAACCCATAGAACGCTTATTTGTCTTCTTTCTATGCATCCTGACACTCCAACAATGTGTTTTGCGTCAATTTGGCTCATTTTACAAAGGTGCTTATTTCTTGAGTGCACATGCATTTCTACTCAAGAGTAAGCAAATAAGCTTTATAAACGTATAGAACGCTTATTTGTCTTCTTTCTATGCATTCTGACACCCCAACAATGTGTTTTGCTTCAATTTGGCTCATTTTACAAGGGTGCTTATTTCTTGAGTGCACATGCATTTCTACTCAAGAGTAAGCAACTAAGCGAAATGAACGTATGGAACGCTTATTTGTCTTCTTTCTATGCATTCTGACACCCCAACAATGTGTTTTGCTTCAATTTGGCTCATTTTACAAGGGTGCTTATTTCTTGAGTGAACATGCAGTTCTACTCAAGAGTAAGCAACTGAGCGAAATAAACCTGTAGAACCCTTATTTGTCTTCTGTCTATGCATTCTGACACTCCAACAATGTGTTTTGCTTCAATTTGGCTCATTTTACAAAGGTGCTTATTTCTGGAGTGCACATGCAGTTCTACTCAAGAGTAAGCAACTAAGCGAAATAAACCTATAGAACGCTTATTTGGCTTCTATCTATGCATTCTGACACTCCACCAATATGTTTTGCTTCAATTTGGCTCATTTTAGAAAGTTGCTTATTTCTGGAGTGCACATGCATTTCTACTCAAGAGTAAGCAAATAAGCTTTCTAAACGTATAAAATGCTTATTTGTCTTCTTTCTATGCATTCTGACACTCCAACAATGTGTTTTGCTTCAATTTGGCTCATTTTACGAAGGTGCTTATTTCTGGAGTGAACATGCAGTTCTACTCAAGAGTAAGCAACTGAGCGAAATAAACCTATAGAACGCTTATTTGTCTGTTATCTATGCATTCTGACACTCCAACAATGTGTTTTGCTTCAGTTTGGCTCATTTTACAAGGGTGCTTATTTCTTGAGGGAACTTGCAGTTCTACTCAAGAGTAAGCAACTAAGCGAAATGAACCCATAGAACGCTTATTTGTCTTCTTTCTATGCATTCTGACACTCCAACAATATGTTTTGCATCAATTTGGCTCATTTTACAAAGGTGCTTATTTCTGGAGTGAACATGTAGTTCTACTCAAGAGTAAGCAACTAAGCGAAATAAACCTATAGAACGCTTATTTGTCTGTTATCTTTGCATTCTGACACTCCACCAATATGTTTTGCTTCAATTTGGCTCATTTTACAAAAGTGCTTATTTCTGGAGTGAACATGCAGTTCTACTCAAGAGTAAGCAACTGAGCGAAATAAACCTATAGAACGCTTATTTGTCTGTTATCTATGCATTCTGACACTCCAACAATGTGTTTTGCTTCAATTTGGCTCCTTTTACAAAGGTGCTTATTTCTGGAGTGAACTTGCAGTACTACTCAAGAGTAAGCAACTAAGCGAAATGAACCCATAGAACGCTTATTTGTCTTCTTTCTATGCATTCTGACACTCCACCAATATTTTTTGCTTCAATTTGGCTCATTTTACAAAAGTGCTTATTTCTGGAGTGAACATGCAGTTCTACTCAAGAGTAAGCAACTAAGCGAAATAAACCTATAGAACGCTTATTTGTCTGTTATCTTTGCATTCTGAAACTCCACCAATATGTTTTGCTTCAATTTGGCTTATTTTACAAAAGTGCTTATTTCTGGAGTGAACATGCAGTTCTACTCAAGAGTAAGCAACTGAGCGAAATAAACCTATAGAACGCTTATTTGTCTGTTATCTATGCATTCTGACACTCCAACAATGTGTTTTGCTTCAATTTGGCTCCTTTTACAAAGGTGCTTATTTCTGGAGTGAACTTGCAGTACTACTCAAGAGTAAGCAACTAAGCGAAATGAACCCATAGAACGCTTATTACTCTTCTTTCTATGCATTCTGACACTCCAACAATGTGTTTTGCTTCAATTTGGCTCATTTTACAAAGGTGCTTATTTCTGGAGTGAACATGCAGTTCTACTCAAGAGTAAGCAACTAAGCGAAATAAACCTATAGAACGTTTATTTGTCTGTTATCTATGCATTCTGACACTCCAACAATGTGTTTTGCTTCAGTTTGGCTCATTTTACAAGGGTGCTTATTTCTGGAGTGAACATGCAGTTCCACTCAAGAGTAAGCAACTAAGCGAAATAAACCTATAGAACGCTTATTTGGCTGTTATCTATGCATTCTGACACTCCAACAATGTGTTTTGCTTCAACTTGGCTCATTTTACAAGGGTGCTTATTTCTTGAGTGAACTTGCAGTTCTACTCAAGAGTAAGCAACTAAGCGAAATGAACCCATAGAACGCTTATTTGTCTTCTTTCTATGCATTCTGACACCCCAACAATGTGTTTTGCTTCAATTTGGCTCATTTTACAAGGGTGCTTATTTATTGAGTGAACATGCAGTTCTACTCAAGAGTAAGCAAATAAGCGAAATGAACCCATAGAACGCTTATTTGTCTTCTTTCTATGCATTCTGACACTCCAACAATGTGTTTTGCGTCAATTTGGCTCATTTTACAAAGGTGCTTATTTCTGGAGTGAACATGCAGTTCTACTCAAGAGTAAGCAACTAAGCGAAATAAACGTATAGAACGCTTATTTGGCTTCTATCTATGCATTCTGACACTCCACCAATATGTTTTGCTTCAATTTGGCTCATTTTACAAAAGTGCTTATTTCTGGAGTGAACATGCAGTTCCACTCAAGAGTAAGCAACTAAGCGAAATAAACCTATAGAACGCTTATTTGGCTGTTATCTATGCATTCTGACACTCCAACAATGTGTTTTGCTTCAATTTGGCTCATTTTACAAGGGTGCTTATTTCTTGAGTGAACTTGCAGTTCTACTCAAGAGTAAGCAACTAAGCGAAATGAACCCATAGAACGCTTATTTGTCTTCTTTCTATGCATTCTGACACTCCAACAATGTGTTTTGCGTCAATTTGGCTCATTTTACAAAGGTGCTTATTTCTTGAGTGCACATGCATTTCTACTCAAGAGTAAGCCACTAAGCGAAATAAACCTATAGAACGCTTATTTGTCTTCTTTCTATGCATTCTGACACCCCAACAATGTGTTTTGCTTCAATTTGGCTCATTTTACAAGGGTGCTTATTTCTTGAGTGAACAAGCAGTTCTACTCAAGAGTAAGCAAATAAGCGAAATGAACCCATAGAACGCTTATTTGTCTGTTATCTATGCATTCTGACACTCCAACAATGTGTTTTGCGTCAATTTGGCTCATTTTACAAGGGTGCTTATTTCTTGAGTGAACTTGCAGTTCTACTCAAGAGTAAGCAACTAAGCGAAATAAACCTATAGAACGCTTATTTGGCTTCTATCTAGGCATTCTGACACTCCACCAATATGTTTAGCTTCAATTTGGCTCATTTTAGAAAGTTGCTTATTTCTGGAGTGCACATGCATTTCTACTCAAGAGTAAGCAAATAAGCTTTCTAAACGTAGAGAACGCTTATTTGTCTTCTTTCTATGCATTCTGACACCCCAACAATGTGTTTTGCTTCAATTTGGCTCATTTTACAAGGGTGCTTATTTCTTGAGTGAACATGCAGTTCTACTCAAGAGTAAGCAAATGAGCGAAATGAACCCATAGAACGCTTATTTGTCTTCTTTCTATGCATTCTGACACTCCAACAATGTGTTTTGCGTCAATTTGGCTCATTTTACAAAGGTGCTTATTTCTGGAGTGAACATGCAGTTCTACTCAAGAGTAAGCAACTAAGCGAAATAAACGTATAGAATGCTTATTTGGCTTCTATCTATGCATTCTGACACTCCACCAATATGTTTTGCTTCAATTTGGCTCATTTTACAAAAGTGCTTATTTCTGGAGTGAACATGCAGTTCCACTCAAGAGTAAGCAACTAAGCGAAATAAACCTATAGAACGCTTATTTGGCTGTTATCTATGCATTCTGACACTCCAACAATGTGTTTTGCTTCAATTTGGCTCATTTTACAAGGGTGCTTATTTCTTGAGTGAACTTGCAGTTCTACTCAAGAGTAAGCAACTAAGCGAAATGAACCCATAGAACGCTTATTTGTCTTCTTTCTATGCATTCTGACACCCCAACAATGTGTTTTGCTTCAATTTGGCTCATTTTACAAGGGTGCTTATTTATTGAGTGAACATGCAGTTCTACTCAAGAGTAAGCAAATAAGCGAAATGAACCCATAGAACGCTTATTTGTCTTCTTTCTATGCATTCTGACACTCCAACAATGTGTTTTGCGTCAATTTGGCTCATTTTACAAAGGTGCTTATTTCTGGAGTGAACATGCAGTTCTACTCAAGAGTAAGCAACTAAGCGAAATAAACGTATAGAACGCTTATTTGGCTTCTATCTATGCATTCTGACACTCCACCAATATGTTTTGCTTCAATTTGGCTCATTTTACAAAAGTGCTTATTTCTGGAGTGAACATGCAGTTCCACTCAAGAGTAAGCAACTAAGCGAAATAAACCTATAGAACGCTTATTTGGCTGTTATCTATGCATTCTGACACTCCAACAATGTGTTTTGCTTCAATTTGGCTCATTTTACAAGGGTGCTTATTTCTTGAGTGAACTTGCAGTTCTACTCAAGAGTAAGCAACTAAGCGAAATGAACCCATAGAACGCTTATTTGTCTTCTTTCTATGCATTCTGACACTCCAACAATGTGTTTTGCGTCAATTTGGCTCATTTTACAAAGGTGCTTATTTCTTGAGTGCACATGCATTTCTACTCAAGAGTAAGCCACTAAGCGAAATAAACCTATAGAACGCTTATTTGTCTTCTTTCTATGCATTCTGACACCCCAACAATGTGTTTTGCTTCAATTTGGCTCATTTTACAAGGGTGCTTATTTCTTGAGTGAACAAGCAGTTCTACTCAAGAGTAAGCAAATAAGCGAAATGAACCCATAGAACGCTTATTTGTCTGTTATCTATGCATTCTGACACTCCAACAATGTGTTTTGCGTCAATTTGGCTCATTTTACAAGGGTGCTTATTTCTTGAGTGAACTTGCAGTTCTACTCAAGAGTAAGCAACTAAGCGAAATAAACCTATAGAACGCTTATTTGGCTTCTATCTAGGCATTCTGACACTCCACCAATATGTTTAGCTTCAATTTGGCTCATTTTAGAAAGTTGCTTATTTCTGGAGTGCACATGCATTTCTACTCAAGAGTAAGCAAATAAGCTTTCTAAACGTAGAGAACGCTTATTTGTCTTCTTTCTATGCATTCTGACACCCCAACAATGTGTTTTGCTTCAATTTGGCTCATTTTACAAGGGTGCTTATTTCTTGAGTGAACATGCAGTTCTACTCAAGAGTAAGCAAATGAGCGAAATGAACCCATAGAACGCTTATTTGTCTTCTTTCTATGCATTCTGACACTCCAACAATGTGTTTTGCGTCAATTTGGCTCATTTTACAAAGGTGCTTATTTCTGGAGTGAACATGCAGTTCTACTCAAGAGTAAGCAACTAAGCGAAATAAACGTATAGAATGCTTATTTGGCTTCTATCTATGCATTCTGACACTCCACCAATATGTTTTGCTTCAATTTGGCTCATTTTACAAAAGTGCTTATTTCTGGAGTGAACATGCAGTTCCACTCAAGAGTAAGCAACTAAGCGAAATAAACCTATAGAACGCTTATTTGGCTGTTATCTATGCATTCTGACACTCCAACAATGTGTTTTGCTTCAATTTGGCTCATTTTACAAGGGTGCTTATTTCTTGAGTGAACTTGCAGTTCTACTCAAGAGTAAGCAACTAAGCGAAATGAACCCATAGAACGCTTATTTGTCTTCTTTCTATGCATTCTGACACCCCAACAATGTGTTTTGCTTCAATTTGGCTCATTTTACAAGGGTGCTTATTTCTTGAGTGAACATGCAGTTCTACTCAAGAGTAAGCAAATAAGCGAAATGAACCCATAGAACGCTTATTTGTCTTCTTTCTATGCATTCTGACACTCCAACAATGTGTTTTGCTTCAATTTGGCTCATTTTACAAAGGTGCTTATTTCTGGAGTGAACATGCAGTTCTACTCAAGAATAAGCAACTAAGCGAAATAAACTTATAGAACGCTTATTTGGCTTCTATCTATGCATTCTGACACTCCACCAATATGTTTTGCTTCAATTTGGCTCATTTTACAAAAGTGCTTATTTCTGGAGTGAACATGCAGTTCCACTCAAGAGTAAGCAACTAAGCGAAATAAACCTATAGAACGCTTATTTGGCTGTTATCTATGCATTCTGACACTCCAACAATGTGTTTTGCTTCAGTTCGGCTCATTTTACAAGGGTGCTTATTTCTTGAGTGAACTTGCAGTTCTACTCAAGAGTAAGCAAATAAGCGAAATGAACCCATAGAACGCTTATTTGGCTTCTATCTAGGCATTCTGACACTCCACCAATATGTTTTGCTTCAATTTGGCTCATTTTACAAAAGTGCTTATTTCTGGAGTGAACATGCAGTTCCACTCAAGAGTAAGCAACTAAGCGAAATAAACCTATAGAACGCTTATTTGTCTGTTATCTATGCATTCTGACACTCCAACAATGTGTTTTGCGTCAATTTGGCTCATTTTACAAAGGTGCTTATTTCTTGAGTGCACATGCATTTCTACTCAAGAGTAAGCAAATAAGCTTTATAAACGTATAGAACGCTTATTTGTCTTCTTTCTATGCATTCTGACACCCCAACAATGTGTTTTGCTTCAATTTGGCTCATTTTACAAGGGTGCTTATTTCTTGAGTGAACTTGCAGTTCTACTCAAGAGTAAGCAACTAAGCGAAATGAACCCATAGAACGCTTATTTGTCTTCTTTCTATGCATCCTGACACTCCAACAATGTGTTTTGCGTCAATTTGGCTCATTTTACAAAGGTGCTTATTTCTTGAGTGCACATGCATTTCTACTCAAGAGTAAGCAAATAAGCTTTATAAACGTATAGAACCCTTATTTGTCTTCTTTCTATGCATTCTGACACCCCAACAATGTGTTTTGCTTCAATTTGGCTCATTTTACAAGGGTGCTTATTTCTTGAGTGAACATGCAGTTCTACTCAAGAGTAAGCAAATGAGCGAAATGAACCCATAGAACGCTTATTTGTCTTCTTTCTATGCATTCTGACACTCCAACAATGTGTTTTGCGTCAATTTGGCTCATTTTACAAAGGTGCTTATTTCTGGAGTGAACATGCAGTTCTACTCAAGAGTAAGCAACTAAGCGAAATAAACGTATAGAACGCTTATTTGGCTTCTATCTATGCATTCTGACACTCCACCAATATGTTTTGCTTCAATTTGGCTCATTTTACAAAAGTGCTTATTTCTGGAGTGAACATGCAGTTCCACTCAAGAGTAAGCAACTAAGCGAAATGAACCCATAGAACGCTTATTTGTCTTCTTTCTATGCATTCTGACACCCCAACAATGTGTTTTGCTTCAATTTGGCTCATTTTACAAGGGTGCTTATTTCTTGAGTGAACATGCAGTTCTACTCAAGAGTAAGCAAATAAGCGAAATGAACCCATAGAACGCTTATTTGTCTTCTTTCTATGCATTCTGACACTCCAACAATGTGTTTTGCTTCAATTTGGCTCATTTTACAAAGGTGCTTATTTCTGGAGTGAACATGCAGTTCTACTCAAGAGTAAGCAACTAAGCGAAATAAACTTATAGAACGCTTATTTGGCTTCTATCTATGCATTCTGACACTCCACCAATATGTTTTGCTTCAATTTGGCTCATTTTACAAAAGTGCTTATTTCTGGAGTGAACATGCAGTTCCACTCAAGAGTAAGCAACTAAGCGAAATAAACCTATAGAACGCTTATTTGGCTGTTATCTATGCATTCTGACACTCCAACAATGTGTTTTGCTTCAGTTCGGCTCATTTTACAAGGGTGCTTATTTCTTGAGTGAACTTGCAGTTCTACTCAAGAGTAAGCAAATAAGCGAAATGAACCCATAGAACGCTTATTTGGCTTCTATCTATGCATTCTGACACTCCACCAATATGTTTTGCTTCAATTTGGCTCATTTTACAAAAGTGCTTATTTCTGGAGTGAACATGCAGTTCCACTCAAGAGTAAGCAACTAAGCGAAATAAACCTATAGAACGCTTATTTGTCTGTTATCTATGCATACTGACACTCCAACAATGTGTTTTGCGTCAATTTGGCTCATTTTACAAAGGTGCTTATTTCTTGACTGCACATGCATTTCTACTCAAGAGTAAGCAAATAAGCTTTATAAACGTATAGAACGCTTATTTGTCTTCTTTCTATGCATTCTGACACCCCAACAATGTGTTTTGCTTCAATTTGGCTCATTTTACAAGGGTGCTTATTTCTTGAGTGAACTTGCAGTTCTACTCAAGGGTAAGCAACTAAGCGAAATGAACCTATAGAACGCTTATTTGTCTGTTATCTATGCATTCTGACACTCCAACAATGTGTTTTGCGTCAATTTGGCTCATTTTACAAAGGTGCTTATTTCTTGAGTGCGCATGCATTTCTACTCAAGAGTAAGCAAATAAGCTTTATAAACGTATAGAACGCTTATTTGTCTTCTTTCTATGCATTCTGACACCCCAACAATGTGTTTTGCTTCAATTTGGCTCATTTTACAAGGGTGCTTATTTCTTGAGTGAACATGCAGTTCTACTCAAGAGTAAGAAACTGAGCGAAATAAACCTGTAGAACGCTTATTTGTCTTCTGTCTATGCATTCTGACACTCCAACAATGTGTTTTGCTTCAATTTGGCTCATTTTACAAAGGTGCTTATTTCTGGAGTGCACACGCAGTTCTACTCAAGAGTAAGCAAATAAGCTTTCTAAACGTATAAAACGCTTATTTGTCTTCTTTCTATGCATTCTGACACTCCAACAATGTGTTTTGCTTCAATTTGGCTCATTTTACAAAGGTGCTTATTTCTGGAGTGCACATGCATTTCTACTCAAGAGTAAGCAAATAAGCTTTATAAACGTATAGAACGCTTATTTGTCTTCTTTCTATGCATTCTGACACTCCACCAATATGTTTTGCTTCAATTTGGCTCATTTTACAAAAGTGCTTATTTCTGGAGTGAACATGCAGTTCTACTCAAGAGTAAGCAACTGAGCGAAATAAACCTATAGAACGCTTATTTGTCTGTTATCTATGCATTCTGACACTCCAACAATGTGTTTTGCTTCAATTTGGCTCATTTTACAAAGGTGCTTATTTCTGGAGTGAACTTGCAGTACTACTCAAGAGTAAGCAACTAAGCGAAATGAACCCATAGAACACTTATTAGTCTTCTTTCTATGCATTCTGACACTCCAACAATGTGTTTTGCTTCAATTTGGCTCATTTTACAAAGGTGCTTATTTCTGTAGTGAATATGCAGTTCTACTCAAGAGTAAGCAACTAAGCGAAATAAACCTATAGAACGCTTATTTGTCTGTTATCTATGCATTCTGACACTCCAACAATGTGTTTTGCTTCAGTTTGGCTCATTTTACTAGGGTGCTTATTTCTTGAGTGAACTTGCAGTTCTACTCAAGAGTAAGCAAATAAGCGAAATGAACCCATAGAACGCTTATTTGCCTTCTATCTATGCATTCTGAAACTCCACCAATATGTTTTGCTTCAATTTGGTTCATTTTACAAAAGTGCTTATTTCTGGAGTGAACATGCAGTGCCATTCAAGAGTAAGCAACTAAGCGAAATAAACCTATAGAACGCTTATTTGTCTGTTATCTATGCATTCTGACACTCCAACAATGTGTTTTGCGTCAATTTGGCTCATTTTACAAAGGTGCTTATTTCTTGACTGCACATGCATTTCTACTCAAGAGTAAGCAAATAAGCTTTATAAACGTATAGAACGCTTACTTGTCTTCTTTCTATGCATTCTGACACCCCAACAATGTGTTTTGCTTCAATTTGGCTCATTTTACAAGGGTGCTTATTTCTTGAGTGAACTTGCAGTTCTACTCAAGGGTAAGCAACTAAGCGAAATGAACCTATAGAACGCTTATTTGTCTGTTATCTATGCATTCTGACACTCCAACAATGTGTTTTGCGTCAATTTGGCTCATTTTACAAAGGTGCTTATTTCTTGAGTGCACATGCATTTCTACTCAAGAGTAAGCAAATAAGCGAAATGAACCCATAGAACGCTTATTTGTCTTCTTTCTATGCATTCTGACACCCCAACAATGTGTTTTGCTTCAATTTGGCTCATTTTACAAGGGTGCTTATTTCTTGAGTGAACATGCAGTTCTACTCAAGAGTAAGCAACTAAGCGAAATGAACCCATAGAACGCTTATTTGTCTTCTTTCTATGCATTGTGTGGCAATGTCCCTCCTTCCCACATAATCAAGACTCGTGACACAGAGATTAAGATTTAATTGGGTGGTTAAGGCCACAACTTTATTAATAAGCATGTTGAGCGGAATTGGCTTAGGCGTTGGAACCTACCAGACTATATCCGACTCCAACCCGTGTGTTGGAGTCCTTGAGAAGTTAACCACCAGAAAGGAGCCCCGCGATGTAGATCTACTAGAGCTCCTCCTGTGGCCACCGAAGGGGCGTGCCCTACGGCCCAGGCAACTCCAGGCTCAGGACCAAGCGACGCCCCCGGAATCCTTTAACGGAATTACTTCTCCAAATTTGGGCAGTCGTTGACGTAATCTGCCCCTCCTCCATCTATTGTTATGCAAATTTCCAACGCCTAACCGCCTAACCTAAGTTGTGACGACATGCTACGGGGTAGGCGAAAAACCCATCATGGCTAGCCCAGTATGGGAAAAGTCCTACCCGGCCCGCTGACTAACCAGGCAACCGACTCCGTCCATAGCAGCGTCCCCTTACCTCTTTTTAAGGGGTGGGTGGGCGGGTGAACTGTTCGCTCCGGCAAACAAGGGAGAAAAGAGGTCGGCTTCCCGCCTGCGGGGAGCTTTAAATCCGGCGGCTCCACCCCGACCGTTCCCATTGGCTGGTCGGGGATGACGTAGGCGGGAAGCCACCATCGCGTAGGGGCTGAACTCGCAGCCCCTACGCGGTGGTGCAGTCGGTCGGCCCACAACGCCACTTCCGTCGCAGGCGCGGAAGTGGCTTTGTGTGGCAATGTCCCTCCTTCCCACATAATCAAGACTCGTGACACAGAGATTAAGATTTAATTGGGTGGTTAAGGCCACAACTTTATTAATAAGCATGTTGAGCGGAATTGGCTTAGGCGTTGGAACCTACCAGACTATATCCGACTCCAACCCGTGTGTTGGAGTCCTTGAGAAGTTAACCACCAGAAAGGAGCCCCGCGATGTAGATCTACTAGAGCTCCTCCTGTGGCCACCGAAGGGGCGTGCCCTACGGCCCAGGCAACTCCAGGCTCAGGACCAAGCGACGCCCCCGGAATCCTTTAACGGAATTACTTCTCCAAATTTGGGCAGTCGTTGACGTAATCTGCCCCTCCTCCATCTATTGTTATGCAAATTTCCAACGCCTAACCGCCACTCGAGCCCCCCCAGGCTCGCCGCCAATCCGCTCGCATGCCTTAACCAATAATTGAGATTAATTGGATTATTTAGGGACTTCTTATACTGTTAAAGGGGCCGTGATCCTCCTCTCTTATTCACCTAATTAAATTCTCTAACACGTAACCAATCTTTGATTCCCATTATTACGTTCTCAAGCCAAACATCATTCCCTCTGGGCGACAGATGAACACCATCATAACGATAAAGGGCTGCTTCACTCTGTTTTAAAGCTGGATGCGAAATGGCACGTCCATTCAAAGACAGGACTCTGCGGATCACGAAGGAATTCAGGAGCCGTCTGGCTCTGTTCAGGGCGATAGGGCAACGTCCATCGCGCCAACTGCGCCTCTCAAGCAAGGAGGACCAAAGCAGCGTCATCCTCGGGCAGGAGTCCAAAAGGGTATCAAAATCTCTGAGTATTTGCAATTTTAAGTCCACGGCATTGCGATAGGCAAGGTCATTCTCTCCAAGCTGGACCACCAGTAGGTCAGGGTAGCCGAGTGAAGCAGCCCGATTTTGTATTGCCGGCAGCAACTCGTCCCACAGCATGCCTCTCCTCGCAATCCAAGACACCTGAACGAATTCTGGAAGGCCCAGCCTGTTCCCCAGGCCCACCTCGATGGCCCTTTCCCGAGCCCAATGGACTATGCTATGCCCGGCTATCCAGACCCGCACGATCCGAGAACCTGAAAATAAAGAATGACAACCGGGGATCAGCCAGGCCACCGCGTCGACGCTACGTACGAATATACCTTCTGTACGCATTCGATTTCCACCTCCCCAAGTCCTGAATTCTCTCGGATGAAAGGCCCAAATGCATGGCTGACGTAGCCGCGCCAATCCTAAAAGAGTGAGCAGAGAATTCATTGGGATTATAGCCGCAGGAGGCAATGGCCTTGCGCAGAACCCTGGTAAATTGGTGGCGTGTGAGCCTGGCGCCATCCTGGTGGATAAGCAATGGGCCTGGGCCGGGGGGCCGGAGATAAAGAAACCGTCTTGTATCTTTGACCGGACATGGACCTGGGGTACCAGTGGCGGGGAGCTTAATAGTCGCGCCCCTACCCCTCTGGTCCGTTTTGGAACACCGTATGAACACCTGCATTTGGGAGTCAGCCAGTGACACGTCCTGCATGAGTATGCCGCGTGTGATGCCCTGGGGGGAGTCCTCGCATACTACCTCGCCCACTCTTAGCGCTCCGAAGTACGCTATAGAAAAAGCTGCGGAGAATAGACGCGCCTCAAATTTGGACCAACAGAGGGACCTCAACTGCCTGTGTACCTGAGCCAACATGTCAAAGGTAATGGGTCGCCTAGGGTCGCTGGCAGGCGGCTGGAGCCTGCGCCAGCCCTCCATAGCTCTACGCAAATGGAAATTGTCACAGGGGTCTGTAAAATAGAGTGATTTTGAAAAGAATGTGATGGCTGCTGTGTGAATGTTGAGAGTCTTTGGTGCGCGCCCCAGGTTCCTCAAGTGCACTACATACTGCATGACCTCCTCCGGGGTAGGTGGGCCCAGAAGGGAAGCAGTGGACTCTCTCTGCCTGAACTTAGTGAAGTCTGACCAAGCCCGTTTATACGAACTCAGTGTAGACGGGGCAACGGAAGCTAATACTCCCTTTAGGATCTCTCGCTCCCAAGGTTCCATAGATGTTCCGGGAACGGCTCCGGCGACTGGCTTGCCTCCGGTGCCAACGATCGGAAGCGATCCATCTGGAAGCGAGACAGAGCATCTGCGATATTATTATTGACCCCTGGCACAAATTTGGCAGAAAAATGCATATTCAACTGCAAACTGAGTAACACGAAGTGGCGTAGGAGGGAGGACACCCTCATCGACCGCGTGGATTGCCTAGATAGGACGCTGACCACCGCCTGGTTGTCGGTTCTGAAGCAGACCCGTCGGTTCCTGAATTCTTCGGACCATAAGTGCACGGCTACTACTATAGGAAAAAATTCTAAGAATGTTAAGTCGCGTGTGATGTCTGTACCCTGCCAGCTGGCCGGCCAACGCTGCGAGCACCATTTACCTCTGAAGTAGACCCCGAAACCTAAAGCACCTGCCGCGTCGGATTGCACTTGGAAATCAGCCCGCAGCAACATGGTGTCCTGCCATAATGACACCCCGTTGTAGTTCTCAAGAAACACCAGCCAGGATTCAAGGTCGGCCTTGACCCCGCGAGGGAGCCGCTTCCTATGAAAAGGTTTGGTTAGGCCTACTGTGAGCCTAGCTAGGCGCCGGCAGAATGGGCGACCAGGTGAAATAACCCTGCAGGCAAAGTTGAGGTGTCCTAGCAGAGATTGCATTTGCCTAAGGGTAAGTTTTTTAAGGGGAATGAGTTGCCTAATGGTCTCTTTGAGGGCAAGTAGTTTTTCAGACGGCAGGCGTGAGGTTTGCGCAACCGTGTCCAGTTCTATGCCTAAGTACGTAAGGCGTGAGACGGGACCTTCGGTTTTTTCAGCAGCCAATGGCACCCCTAATTCCTCTGGGAGAGCTGAGAAGGCCCGCATAAGGCCTGCACACTCGGAACTGCGAGCCGCAGCCACGAAGAGAAAGTCATCCAGATAATGCGAGACCCCTGGAAGACCTGTCCTAAAGCGCAGGGCCCAGTCCAGGAATGTGCTAAAAGTCTCAAACGCGGCACATGCCACGGAGCAACCCATCGGCATGGCCTTGTCGATGAAATATGCCTCATTGAATCTGAAACCCAACCATTTATAGTCTCGCGGGTGAACTGGGAGTAGGCGAAAAGCTGATTCAATGTCACATTTAGCCATTAACGCCCCCTTGCCAAATTGCCTTACTAACTTCACCGCCTGATCGAATGAGGCATATTTTACCGTGCACAGCTCCTGGGGTATTCCATCATTGACTGACCTGCCTATCGGGTGGGAGAGATTGTGTATGAGCCTGAATTCCCCGGGCGCCTTCTTAGGGACTATTCCCAATGGGGAGATGTGGAGATCAGGTATTGGTGGTGACGCGAACGGGCCAGCCACGCGTCCTGCTGAGATTTCCTTGTTGATTTTCTTAATGGCTATGTCTGGTCTTTCCCTAATAGATTTTTGATTGGGTGGTTCACCCGTGCTAGGTGGGGTACGCACGGGAATTCGGAAACCTGTTGAAAACCCTTCCCAAAGGTATTTAGCTGCATCTCTATTGGGGTAACAGTCAAGCAGTAATTTCAGAGGGTGAAGCTTTACCGGAGAGTGGGCCAGAGCAAGTGATCTATTAATATTTATTAGTCCCTGAGATTGATCCCTGGGAGGTACCTGAGGTATTTCTGGGGCCCTGGTGCGAGTTGCCCCTGGCGCCCCGAAAGGACTGCCTCCCTTTAAAACACGAAACTCCCGGGTGCTGACCCAAACACTTTTCGCACTCGTGGGAGTACTTACAGTTGGGACGCTGACAAAGGCCCTTGTTATATTCCCAGCAAACCCTGCGTCGCGGGTCCCTCTTGGGTTCAAACCTGGCGGACCTAGGTGGATCCGTCTGCTTCCTTTCTACATATGGGACTACGTGATTGCTCCAAAAATGCTGGTGGCGCTGATCCCACCTGGTTTTAGGGTTTTGCGAAGCATTCCTACGGAAGTCTTCATCGTAATTCAGCGCAGCCGCCTCCCCGGCCATCCTGTAGGCCATCCTAACATCAGCTATATAGGCCATAAGGTGCATTGCCCTTTTTGGATAAGCAGCTGTTATCACTGCGATCCAAATATGCATTCCATCCAGCCAATTTTGGAAGGTGCGGTCAGCCCGCGGTGTCCTATGTCTGCGCCTGCCATACTCCTTTCTCTTTTCGCCCTTTCCCAGCGTATGGGACAATGGTAAAAGGGTGAAAATGTCAATAAAATCGCCATTCAAGATTTTTTCCCTTGTTTTATTTGATAAATGGGATCCTAGAATGATATCTGTGTCTGAATTGGTAGAATACTTTGAGTCTGGTATCAAGGCACCGTCCCTCCATTCTAACGTCCCCTTGAATCCCTTACGATGGGTGCTGGCTCTCCTCTTATGCACCCACAAAGGAAGACCCATCTGATCCTCCGCAATCCCCCAATAGTCCTCCATTGGGATCTCACCATCTGAATCGGACGTACCTGAGTCATAGGAGTCGTCATCCCTAGTTCTCTTACGCTTGTCGGTTTTCTTCTTCGCCTTTCTGCTTCGATGACGCTCTTCTTCGTCCCGCGACGCCGCTTCGCCACTTCTCGCCGACCTGGAGTTGTCATCGTCCCCTGATGTATCGGAACCCCCAGCTTCCCGTTGCACCGCTGGTTGCGCGGGCTGGGCCCCCTGGAGACCTGCAATAGACTGTGTGGACTGCCCGGGCGAGCCTGTTGTTTGAGCCCCGGCCCCCAGACTTTGGGCGTTGGGCGCATTGGAGCGCGCCTTCTGCCCCCGTGTCCGTGGGGCCTGGCTCGCATAGCTACCACGCTCGGAGCTAGAACTGGCAAATAAGGAGGCCGAGGTGCCCGGCGACCCGCCCTCCGAAAAGCAAGTGTCTAGGATACAATCCTGAGACTCGGCAGGCTCCTCCTGCGACTCACGAGGATCGTCCTGTGTGGCCTCGGCCGTGGGAGCCAGGGATTTTGCAATGGCCGCCAGTTGTTTGCAAACATCCAGCTGGGTTTTCTGAAGTGTGGAGACCACACGTGCCAAGGCCTCAGTCTTGTCCTGTGCCGCAGGATTCTTTGAGGGGGCCGTACCTCGCACGCGCTTGGGTGCCATTATCAGAATGCAGCTCAACCAAGTTATGTATTTAGCTTATTACCTGCACTGGGTTATTATTCACTGTATTACTATTATTATTCTTATTCTTATTATTATTTGTAATTTACTTATTTATTTATTATTATTCCTTATTTATTATTTCCCTATATATATTATTAATTATATATTTATGTATTTATTCTATTTTATTTTATTTATTTATGACTAATATTGTAGATAACTCAGATGCGCAAATATAACAGCTGCCCCCACCAACTGCTATGCCTCGCAGCAGGGGGACGAATGAGCTATTTATATAACCAGAAAGTCAAATCCCAAAGTAACTCCGCTCTGCAGGACTTTCAGCCCTCAGCTGAACAGATCACTATAATGTTCCCGCACTCAGCTAATGCTTGGTAGAGGGTTGGACTGGATGGCCCTCGTGGTCTATTCCAACTCTATGATTCTATGCTTCTATGGCTCTAATTAGCTGTTCCTAGAAAACCACTGGCCAGCACTCAGCTAACGCTTGGCGAGGGGTTGGACTGGATGGCCCTTGCGGTCTCCTCCAACTCTATGTTTCTATGACTCTATGATTCTAGTTAGTTGTTCGCAGATATACCACTGGCCAAAGGCGCTGGCCGCAAGGTGCAATAGGTCACCAATCAACTTTAAATGCTCCCTATAAATCGTTAACTAGCTTATTATCTCTTGAACATTAATTCAAACTCAATTGTTTACTATGAATATTATTAGTAAAGTCCAGTTATTAATAAAGCCCAGCCAGCCGATAGGGTGCACTAGCTCACCAAATGCCACCGAATTATATAGCCGATAGGGTGCACTAGTTCACCTAATGCCACAGAACTATATGGCCGTAAATATAGCCGGGCAGCACAAGTGGCCACACTCAGGATGGCCGCTGAAGAAGGGACAGGGTTTACCCACACCTAAAATGGCTGCTGAAGAGGAGACAGGGTTTGCCCACCTAAAATGGCTGCCGGGACTGGGTTTCGCCACACTCAAAATGGCTGCCGGCCGGAGTACTGCACGTGGCCACACTCAAGATGGCGGCTGAAGAAGGGACAGGGCTTGCCCACAACCAAAATGGCTGCCGGACAGGGTACACGTGGCCGGCAAAACAACAAGCGCGGATAACTAACCAGAACCCAAGCAAAGCAACATCAACAGGGAACACGTGGCCGGCAAAACAGGAAGCCCAGATAACAAACCACAACCCTAGCAAAATAATAACAACCCTAAACAGGACACCCTCCTCCCGATTTACAGGGGATAAAGGCAAGGAACCACCGAGATTAAAGAAGGGGGGGGGGCCTGGTTCACTCACCCAGCTTCACCGCGAGGAAAGATAGATTCCAAGGCACGAGGGCGGGGAGAGGGGGCAGCCGCCTCAACTCTTCGACCCAGCCCCACACGGCAAGCTTGCTAGCAGAAAAACACACAAAAAAGGGGGGGAGGACCTGGGTGAGTCTACCGCTCCACTGGCTACCAGGCGCTTGTCCCTTGCTAGCGCTCCAACGATGTGTAGGACTCCGCGGAGGATGGGTGCTTCCGAAGCTGCGGCTGACTGGCGCGTATCGCTGGCGCTCCTCTTCCGTAAACAGCTGGTGAGCGGCCAAATGACGAATCGCTGATAGGCGGAGAGGAGGCTGTGCTCTCAGCACGGCTCCGGGATGTTCCCCGCAAGGCCGCTGGCCGAGTCTCAGCACCCGGAAGAGAAGCGAAGCGGAGAACAGCTGCTAAATGAGGAAGAAATAACGAGGAATAAAGCCGGAAAAAGGCGAAACCGCGACAACGCTAGCTGAGACAGCGAAGTCAAAAAGGAAAAAACAAAACAAAAACCGCAGCAACGCTAACAGCGAGGCACAAAGGAACTGTTCGCTCCGGCGAACAAGGGAGAAAAGAGGTCGGCTTCCCGCCTGCGGGGAGCTTTAAATCCGGCGGCTCCACCCCGACCGTTCCCATTGGCTGGTCGGGGATGACGTAGGCGGGAAGCCACCATCGCGTAGGGGCTGAACTCGCAGCCCCTACGCGGTGGTGCAGTCGGTCGGCCCACAACGCCACTTCCGTCGCAGGCGCGGAAGTGGCTTTCTGACACTCCAACAATGTGTTTTGCTTCAATTTGGCTCATTTTACAAAGGTGTTTATTTCTGGAGTGAACATGCAGTTCTACTCAAGAGTAAGCAACTAAGCGAAATAAACCTATAGAACGCTTATTTGGCTTCTATCTAGGCATTCTGACACTCCACCAATATGTTTTGCTTCAATTTGGCTCATTTTACAAAAGTGCTTATTTCTGGAGTGAACATGCAGCTCCACTCAAGAGTAAGCAACTAAGCGAAATAAACCTATAGATAGCTTATTTGTCTGTTATCTATGCATTCTGACACTCCAACAATGTGTTTTGCGTCAATTTGGCTCATTTTACAAGGGTGCTTATTTCTGGAGTGAACATGCAGTTCTACTCAAGAGTAAGCAACTAAGCGAAATAAACCTATAGAACGCTTATTTGGCTTCTATCTATGCATTCTGACACTCCACCAATATGTTTTGCTTCAATTTGGCTCATTTTACAAGGGTGCTTATTTCTTGAGTGAACATGCAGTTCCACTCAAGAGTAAGCAACTAAGCGAAATAAACCTATAGAACGCTTATTTGGCTGTTATCTATGCATTCTGACACTCCAACAATGTGTTTTGCTTCAGTTTGGCTCATTTTACAAGGGTGCTTATTTCTTGAGTGAACTTGCAGTTCTACTCAAGAGTAAGCAAATAAGCGAAATGAACCCATAGTACGCTTATTTGGCTTCTATCTATGCATTCTGACACTCCACCAATATGTTTTGCTTCAATTTGGCTCATTTTACAAAAGTGCTTATTTCTGGAGTGAACATGCAGTTCCACTCAAGAATAAGCAACTAAGCGAAATAAACCTATAGAATGCTTATTTGGCTGTTATCTATGCATTCTGACACCCCAACAATGTGTTTTGCTTCAATTTGGCTCATTTTACAAGGGTGCTTATTTCTTGAGTGAACATGCGGTTCTACTCAAGAGTAAGCAACTAAGCGAAATGAACCCATAGAACGCTTATTTGTCTTCTTTCTATGCATTCTGACACTCCAACAATGTGTTTTGCTTCAGTTTGGCTCATTTTACAAGGGTGCTTATTTCTTGAGTGAACTTGCAGTTCTACTCAAGAGTAAGCAAATAAGCGAAATGAACCCATAGAACGCTTATTTGGCTTCTATCTATGCATTCTGACACTCCACCAATATGTTTTGCTTCAATTTGGCTCATTTTACAAAAGTGCTTATTTCTGGAGTGAACATGCAGTTCCACTCAAGAATAAGCAACTAAGCGAAATAAACCTATAGAACGCTTATTTGTCTGTTATCTATGCATTCTGACACTCCAACAATGTGTTTTGCGTCAATTTGGCTCATTTCACAAAGGTGCTTATTTCTTGAGTGCACATGCATTTCTCCTCAAGAGTAAGCAAATAAGCTTTATAAACGTATAGAACGCTTATTTGTCTTCTTTCTATGCATTCTGACACCCCAACAATGTGTTTTGCTTCAATTTGGCTCATTTTACAAGGGTGCTTATTTCTTGAGTGAACATGCGGTTCTACTCAAGAGTAAGCAACTAAGCGAAATGAACCCATAGAACGCTTATTTGTCTTCTTTCTATGCATTCTGACACTCCAACAATGTGTTTTGCTTCAGTTTGGCTCATTTTACAAGGGTGCTTATTTCTTGAGTGAACTTGCAGTTCTACTCAAGAGTAAGCAAATAAGCGAAATGAACCCATAGAACGCTTATTTGGCTTCTATCTATGCATTCTGACACTCCACCAATATGTTTTGCTTCAATTTGGCTCATTTTACAAAAGTGCTTATTTCTGGAGTGAACATGCAGTTCCACTCAAGAGTAAGCAACTAAGCGAAATGAACCCATAGAACGCTTATTTGTCTTCTTTCTATGCATTCTGACACTCCAACAATGTGTTTTGCTTCAATTTGGCTCATTTTACAAAGGTGTTTATTTCTGGAGTGAACATGCAGTTCTACTCAAGAGTAAGCAACTAAGCGAAATAAACCTATAGAACGCTTATTTGGCTTCTATCTAGGCATTCTGACACTCCACCAATATGTTTTGCTTCAATTTGGCTCATTTTACAAAAGTGCTTATTTCTGGAGTGAACATGCAGTTCCACTCAAGAGTAAGCAACTAAGCGAAATAAACCTATAGAACGCTTATTTGTCTGTTATCTATGCATTCTGACACTCCAACAATGTGTTTTGCGTCAATTTGGCTCATTTCACAAAGGTGCTTATTTCTTGAGTGCACATGCATTTCTCCTCAAGAGTAAGCAAATAAGCTTTATAAACGTATAGAACGCTTATTTGTCTTCTTTCTATGCATTCTGACACCCCAACAATGTGTTTTGCTTCAATTTGGCTCATTTTACAAGGGTGCTTATTTCTTGAGTGAACATGCGGTTCTACTCAAGAGTAAGCAACTAAGCGAAATGAACCCATAGAACGCTTATTTGTCTTCTTTCTATGCATTCTGACACTCCAACAATGTGTTTTGCTTCAGTTTGGCTCATTTTACAAGGGTGCTTATTTCTTGAGTGAACTTGCAGTTCTACTCAAGAGTAAGCAAATAAGCGAAATGAACCCATAGAACGCTTATTTGGCTTCTATCTATGCATTCTGACACTCCACCAATATGTTTTGCTTCAATTTGGCTCATTTTACAAAAGTGCTTATTTCTGGAGTGAACATGCAGTTCCACTCAAGAGTAAGCAACTAAGCGAAATGAACCCATAGAACGCTTATTTGTCTTCTTTCTATGCATTCTGACACTCCAACAATGTGTTTTGCTTCAATTTGGCTCATTTTACAAAGGTGTTTATTTCTGGAGTGAACATGCAGTTCTACTCAAGAGTAAGCAACTAAGCGAAATAAACCTATAGAACGCTTATTTGGCTTCTATCTAGGCATTCTGACACTCCACCAATATGTTTTGCTTCAATTTGGCTCATTTTACAAAAGTGCTTATTTCTGGAGTGAACATGCAGTTCCACTCAAGAGTAAGCAACTAAGCGAAATAAACCTATAGAACGCTTATTTGTCTGTTATCTATGCATTCTGACACTCCAACAATGTGTTTTGCGTCAATTTGGCTCATTTTACAAGGGTGCTTATTTCTGGAGTGAACATGCAGTTCTACTCAAGAGTAAGCAACTAAGCGAAATAAACCTATAGAACGCTTATTTGGCTTCTATCTATGCATTCTGACACTCCACCAATATGTTTTGCTTCAATTTGGCTCATTGTACAAGGGTGCTTATTTCTTGAGTGAACATGCAGTTCCACTCAAGAGTAAGCAACGAAGCGAAATAAACCTATAGAACGCTTATTTGGCTGTTATCTATGCATTCTGACACTCCAACAATGTGTTTTGCTTCAGTTTGGCTCATTTTACAAGGGTGCTTATTTCTTGAGTGAACTTGCAGTTCTACTCAAGAGTAAGCAAATAAGCGAAATGAACCCATAGTACGCTTATTTGGCTTCTATCTATGCATTCTGACACTCCACCAATATGTTTTGCTTCAATTTGGCTCATTTTACAAAAGTGCTTATTTCTGGAGTGAACATGCAGTTCCACTCAAGAATAAGCAACTAAGCGAAATAAACCTATAGAACGCTTATTTGTCTGTTATCTATGCATTCTGACACTCCAACAATGTGTTTTGCGTCAATTTGGCTCATTTCACAAAGGTGCTTATTTCTTGAGTGCACATGCATTTCTCCTCAAGAGTAAGCAAATAAGCTTTATAAACGTATAGAACGCTTATTTGTCTTCTTTCTATGCATTCTGACACCCCAACAATGTGTTTTGCTTCAATTTGGCTCATTTTACAAGGGTGCTTATTTCTTGAGTGAACATGCGGTTCTACTCAAGAGTAAGCAACTAAGCGAAATGAACCCATAGAACGCTTATTTGTCTTCTTTCTATGCATTCTGACACTCCAACAATGTGTTTTGCTTCAGTTTGGCTCATTTTACAAGGGTGCTTATTTCTTGAGTGAACTTGCAGTTCTACTCAAGAGTAAGCAAATAAGCGAAATGAACCCATAGAACGCTTATTTGGCTTCTATCTATGCATTCTGACACTCCACCAATATGTTTTGCTTCAATTTGGCTCATTTTACAAAAGTGCTTATTTCTGGAGTGAACATGCAGTTCCACTCAAGAGTAAGCAACTAAGCGAAATGAACCCATAGAACGCTTATTTGTCTTCTTTCTATGCATTCTGACACTCCAACAATGTGTTTTGCTTCAATTTGGCTCATTTTACAAAGGTGTTTATTTCTGGAGTGAACATGCAGTTCTACTCAAGAGTAAGCAACTAAGCGAAATAAACCTATAGAACGCTTATTTGGCTTCTATCTAGGCATTCTGACACTCCACCAATATGTTTTGCTTCAATTTGGCTCATTTTACAAAAGTGCTTATTTCTGGAGTGAACATGCAGTTCCACTCAAGAGTAAGCAACTAAGCGAAATAAACCTATAGAACGCTTATTTGTCTGTTATCTATGCATTCTGACACTCCAACAATGTGTTTTGCGTCAATTTGGCTCATTTTACAAGGGTGTTTATTTCTGGAGTGAACATGCAGTTCTACTCAAGAGTAAGCAACTAAGCGAAATAAACCTATAGAACGCTTATTTGGCTTCTATCTATGCATTCTGACACTCCACCAATATGTTTTGCTTCAATTTGGCTCATTTTACAAGGGTGCTTATTTCTTGAGTGAACATGCAGTTCCACTCAAGAGTAAGCAACGAAGCGAAATAAACCTATAGAACGCTTATTTGGCTGTTATCTATGCATTCTGACACTCCAACAATGTGTTTTGCTTCAGTTTGGCTCATTTTACAAGGGTGCTTATTTCTTGAGTGAACTTGCAGTTCTACTCAAGAGTAAGCAAATAAGCGAAATGAACCCATAGTACGCTTATTTGGCTTCTATCTATGCATTCTGACACTCCACCAATATGTTTTGCTTCAATTTGGCTCATTTTACAAAAGTGCTTATTTCTGGAGTGAACATGCAGTTCCACTCAAGAATAAGCAACTAAGCGAAATAAACCTATAGAACGCTTATTTGTCTGTTATCTATGCATTCTGACACTCCAACAATGTGTTTTGCGTCAATTTGGCTCATTTCACAAAGGTGCTTATTTCTTGAGTGCACATGCATTTCTCCTCAAGAGTAAGCAAATAAGCTTTATAAACGTATAGAACGCTTATTTGTCTTCTTTCTATGCATTCTGACACCCCAACAATGTGTTTTGCTTCAATTTGGCTCATTTTACAAGGGTGCTTATTTCTTGAGTGAACATGCGGTTCTACTCAAGAGTAAGCAACTAAGCGAAATGAACCCATAGAACGCTTATTTGTCTTCTTTCTATGCATTCTGACACTCCAACAATGTGTTTTGCTTCAGTTTGGCTCATTTTACAAGGGTGCTTATTTCTTGAGTGAACTTGCAGTTCTACTCAAGAGTAAGCAAATAAGCGAAATGAACCCATAGAACGCTTATTTGGCTTCTATCTATGCATTCTGACACTCCACCAATATGTTTTGCTTCAATTCGGCTCATTTTACAAAAGTGCTTATTTCTGGAGTGAACATGCAGTTCCACTCAAGAGTAAGCAACTAAGCGAAATGAACCCATAGAACGCTTATTTGTCTTCTTTCTATGCATTCTGACACTCCAACAATATGTTTTGCTTCAATTTGGCTCATTTTACAACGGTGCTTCTTTCTTGAGTGAACATGCAGTTCCACTCAAGAGTAAGCAACTAAGCGAAATAAACCTATAGAACGCTTATTTGGCTGTTATCTATGCATTCTGACACTCCAACAATGTGTTTTGCTTCAGTTTGGCTCATTTTACAAGGGTGCTTATTTCTTGAGTGAACTTGCAGTTCTACTCAAGAGTAAGCAAATAAGCGAAATGAACCCATAGTACGCTTATTTGGCTTCTATCTATGCATTCTGACACTCCACCAATATGTTTTGCTTCAATTTGGCTCATTTTACAAAAGTGCTTATTTCTGGAGTGAACATGCAGTTCCACTCAAGAATAAGCAACTAAGCGAAATAAACCTATAGAACGCTTATTTGTCTGTTATCTATGCATTCTGACACTCCAACAATGTGTTTTGCGTCAATTTGGCTCATTTCACAAAGGTGCTTATTTCTTGAGTGCACATGCATTTCTCCTCAAGAGTAAGCAAATAAGCTTTATAAACGTATAGAACGCTTATTTGTCTTCTTTCTATGCATTCTGACACCCCAACAATGTGTTTTGCTTCAATTTGGCTCATTTTACAAGGTTGCTTATTTCTTGAGTGAACATGCGGTTCTACTCAAGAGTAAGCAACTAAGCGAAATGAACCCATAGAACGCTTATTTGTCTTCTTTCTATGCATTCTGACACTCCAACAATGTGTTTTGCTTCAGTTTGGCTCATTTTACAAGGGTGCTTATTTCTTGAGTGAACTTGCAGTTCTACTCAAGAGTAAGCAAATAAGCGAAATGAACCCATAGAACGCTTATTTGGCTTCTATCTATGCATTCTGACACTCCACCAATATGTTTTGCTTCAATTTGGCTCATTTTACAAAAGTGCTTATTTCTGGAGTGAACATGCAGTTCCACTCAAGAGTAAGCAACTAAGCGAAATGAACCCATAGAACGCTTATTTGTCTTCTTTCTATGCATTCTGACACTCCAACAATATGTTTTGCTTCAATTTGGCTCATTTTACAAAGGTGCTTATTTCTGGAGTGAACATGCAGTTCTACTCAAGAGTAAGCAACTAAGCGAAATAAACCTATAGAACGCCTATTTGTCTCTTATCTTTGCATTCTGACACTCCACCAATATGTTTTGCTTCAATTTGGCTCATTTTACAAAAGTGCTTATTTCTGGAGTGAACATGCAGTTCTACTCAAGAGTAAGCAACTGAGCGAAATAAACCTATAGAACGCTTATATGTCTGTTATCTATGCATTCTGACACTCCAACAATGTGTTTTGCTTCAGTTTGGCTCAATTTACAAGGGTGCTTATTTCTTGAGTGAACTTGCAGTTCTACTCAAGAGTAAGCAACTGAGCGAAATGAACCCATAGAACGCTTATTTGTCTTCTTTCTATGCATTCTGACACTCCAACAATATGTTTTGCTTCAATTTGGCTCATTTTACAAAGGTGCTTATTTATTGAGTGAACTTGCAGTTCTACTCAAGAGTAAGCAACTAAGCGAAATAAACCTATAGAACGCTTATTTGGCTTCTATCTAGGCATTCTGACACTCCACCAATATGTTTTGCTTCAATTTGGCTCATTTTAGAAAGTTGCTTATTTCTGGAGTGCCCATGCATTTCTACTCAAGAGTAAGCAAATAAGCTTTCTAAACGTATAGAATGCTTATTTGTCTTCTTTCTATGCATTCTGACACTCCAACAATGTGTTTTGCGTCAATTTGGCTCATTTTACAAGGGTGCTTATTTCTGGAGTGAACATGCAGTTCTACTCAAGAGTAAGCAACTAAGCGAAATAAACCTATAGAACGCTTATTTGGCTTCTATCTATGCATTCTGACACTCCACCAATATGTTTTGCTTCAATTTGGCTCATTTTACAAAAGTGCTTATTTCTGGATTGAACATGCAGTTCCACTCAAGAGTAAGCAACTAAGCGAAATAAACCTATAGAACGCTTATTTGGCTGTTAACTATGCATTCTGACACTCCAACAATGTGTTTTGCTTCAGTTTGGCTCATTTTACAAGGGTGCTTATTTCTTGAGTGAACTTGCAGTTCTACTCAAGAGTAAGCAAATAAGCGAAATGAACCCATAGAACGCTTATTTGGCTTCTATCTATGCATTCTGACACTCCACCAATATGTTTTGCTTCAATTTGGCTCATTTTACAAAAGTGCTTATTTCTGGAGTGAACATGCAGTTCCACTCAAGAGTAAGCAACTAAGCGAAATAAACCTATAGAACGCTTATTTGTCTGTTATCTATGCATTCTGGCACTCCAACAATGTGTTTTGCGTCAATTTGGCTCATTTTACAAAGGTGCTTATTTCTTGAGTGCACATGCATTTCTACTCAAGAGTAAGCAAATAAGCTTAATAAACGTATAGAACGCTTATTTGTCTTCTTTCTATGCATTCTGACACCCCAACAATGTGTTTTGCTTCAATTTGGCTCATTTTACAAGGGTGCTTATTTCTTGAGTGAACTTGCAGTTCTACTCAAGAGTAAGCAACTAAGCGGAATGAGCCCATAGAACGCTTATTTGTCTTCTTTCTATGCATTCTGACACTCCAACAATGTGTTTTGCTTCAATTTGGCTCATTTTACAAAGGTGCTTATTTCTTGAGTGCACATGCATTTCTACTGAAGAGTAAGCAAATAAGCTTTATAAACGTATAGAACACTTATTTGTCTTCTTTCTATGCATTCTGACACCCCAACAATGTGTTTTGCTTCAATTTGGCTCATTTTACAAGGGTGCTTATTTCTTGAGTGAACATGCAGTTCTACTCAAGAGTAAGCAACTAAGCAAAATAAACCTGTAGAACGCTTATTTGTCTTCTGTCTATGCATTCTGACACTCCAACAATGTGTTTTGCTTCAATTTGGCTCATTTTACAAAGGTGCTTATTTCTGGAGTGAACATTCAGTTCTACTCAAGAGTAAGCAACTAAGCGAAATAAACCTATAGAACGCTTATTTGTCTGTTATCTATGCATTCTGACACTCCAACAATGTGTTTTGCGTCAATTTGGCTCATTTTACAAAGGTGCTTATTTCTGGAGTGAACATGCAGTTCCACTCAAGAGTAAGCAACTAAGCGAAATAAACCTATAGAACGCTTATTTGTCTGTTATCTATGCATACTGACACTCCAACAATGTGTTTTGCGTCAATTTGGCTCATTTTACAAAGGTGCTTATTTCTTGACTGCACATGCATTTCTACTCAAGAGTAAGCAAATAAGCTTCATAAACGTATAGAACGCTTATTTGTCTTCTTTCTATGCATTCTGACACCCCAACAATGTGTTTTGCTTCAATTTGGCTCATTTTACAAGGGTGCTTATTTCTTGAGTGAACTTGCAGTTCTACTCAAGGGTAAGCAACTAAGCGAAATGAACCTATAGAACGCTTATTTGTCTGTTATCTATGCATTCTGACACTCCAACAATGTGTTTTGCGTCAATTTGGCTCATTTTACAAAGGTGCTTATTTCTTGAGTGCACATGCATTTCTACTCAAGAGTAAGCAAATAAGCTTTATAAACGTATAGAACGCTTATTTGTCTTCTTTCTATGCATTCTGACACCCCAACAATGTGTTTTGCTTCAATTTGGCTCATTTTACAAGGGTGCTTATTTCTTGAGTGAACTTGCAGTTCTACTCAAGAGTAAGCAACTAAGCGAAATGAACCCATAGAACGCTTATTTGTCTTCTTTCTATGCATCCTGACACTCCAACAATGTGTTTTGCGTCAATTTGGCTCATTTTACAAAGGTGCTTATTTCTTGAGTGCACATGCATTTCTACTCAAGAGTAAGCAAATAAGCTTTATAAACGTATAGAACGCTTATTTGTCTTCTTTCTATGCATTCTGACACCCCAACAATGTGTTTTGCTTCAATTTGGCTCATTTTACAAGGGTGCTTATTTCTTGAGTGAACATGCAGTTCTACTCAAGAGTAAGCAACTGAGCGAAATAAACCTGTAGAACGCTTATTTGTCTTCTGTCTATGCATTCTGACACTCCAACAATGTGTTTTGCTTCAATTTGGCTCATTTTACAAAGGTGCTTATTTCTGGAGTGCACACGCAGTTCTACTCAAGAGTAAGCAAATAAGCTTTCTAAACGTATAAAACGCTTATTTGTCTTCTTTCTATGCATTCTGACACTCCAACAATGTGTTTTGCTTCAATTTGGCTCATTTTACAAAGGTGCTTATTTCTGGAGTGAACATGCAGTTCTACTCAAGAGTAAGCAACTGAGTGAAATAAACCTATAGAACGCTTATTTGTCTTCTATCTATGCATTCTGACACTTCAACAATGTGTTTTGCTTCAATTTGGCTCATTTTAGAAAGTTGCTTATTTCTGGAGTGCACATGCATTTCTACTCAAGAGTAAGCAAATAAGCTTTATAAACGTATAGAACGCTTATTTGTCTTCTTTCTATGCATTCTGACACTCCACCAATATGTTTTGCTTCAATTTGGCTCATTTTACAAAAGTGCTTATTTCTGGAGTGAACATGCAGTTCTACTCAAGAGTAAGCAACTGAGCGAAATAAACCTATAGAACGCTTATTTGTCTGTTATCTATGCATTCTGACACTCCAACAATGTGTTTTGCTTCAATTTGGCTCATTTTACAAAGGTGCTTATTTCTGTAGTGAACATGCAGTTCTACTCAAGAGTAAGCAACTAAGCGAAATAAACCTATAGAACGCTTATTTGTCTTCTTTCTATGCATTCTGACACTCCAACAATGTGTTTTGCTTCAATTTGGCTCATTTTACTAGGGTGCTTATTTCTTGAGTGAACTTGCAGTTCTACTCAAGAGTAAGCAAATAAGCGAAATGAACCCATAGAACGCTTATTTGGCTTCTATCTATGCATTCTGACACTCCACCAATATGTTTTGCTTCAATTTGGCTCATTTTACAAAAGTGCTTATTTCTGGAGTGAACATGCAGTTCCATTCAAGAGTAAGCAACTAAGCGAAATAAACCTATAGAACGCTTATTTGTCTGTTATCTATGCATTCTGACACTCCAACAATGTGTTTTGCGTCAATTTGGCTCATTTTACAAAGGTGCTTATTTCTTGAGTGCACATGCATTTCTACTCAAGAGTAAGCAAATAAGCTTTATAAACGTATAGAACGCTTATTTGTCTTCTTTCTATGCATTCTGACACCCCAACAATGTGTTTTGCTTCAATTTGGCTCATTTTACAAGGGTGCTTATTTCTTGAGTGAACATGCAGTTCTACTCAAGAGTAAGCAACTAAGCGAAATGAACCCATAGAACGCTTATTTGTCTTCTTTCTATGCATTCTGACACTCCAACAATGTGTTTTGCTTCAATTTGGCTCATTTTACAAAGGTGTTTATTTCTGGAGTGAACATGCAGTTCTACTCAAGAGTAAGCAACTAAGCGAAATAAACCTATAGAACGCCTATTTGGCTTCTATCTAGGCATTCTGACACTCCACCAATATGTTTTGCTTCAATTTGGCTCATTTTACAAAAGTGCTTATTTCTGGAGTGAACATGCAGTTCCACTCAAGAGTAAGCAACTAAGCGAAATAAACCTATAGAACGCTTATTTGTCTGTTATCTATGCATTCTGACACTCCAGCAATGTGTTTTGCGTCAATTTGGCTCATTTTACAAGGGTGCTTATTTCTGGAGTGAACATGCAGTTCTACTCAAGAGTAAGCAACTAAGCGAAATAAACCTATAGAACGCTTATTTGGCTTCTATCTATGCATTCTGACACTCCACCAATATGTTTTGCTTCAATTTGGCTCATTTTACAAGGGTGCTTATTTCTTGAGTGAACATGCAGTTCCACTCAAGAGTAAGCAACTAAGCGAAATAAACCTATAGAACGCTTATTTGGCTGTTATCTATGCATTCTGACACTCCAACAATGTGTTTTGCTTCAGTTTGGCTCATTTTACAAGGGTGCTTATTTCTTGAGTGAACTTGCAGTTCTACTCAAGAGTAAGCAAATAAGCGAAATGAACCCATAGTACGCTTATTTGGCTTCTATCTATGCATTCTGACACTCCACCAATATGTTTTGCTTCAATTTGGCTCATTTTACAAAAGTGCTTATTTCTGGAGTGAACATGCAGTTCCACTCAAGAATAAGCAACTAAGCGAAATAAACCTATAGAACGCTTATTTGTCTGTTATCTATGCATTCTGACACTCCAACAATGTGTTTTGCGTCAATTTGGCTCATTTCACAAAGGTGCTTATTTCTTGAGTGCACATGCATTTCTCCTCAAGAGTAAGCAAATAAGCTTTATAAACGTATAGAACGCTTATTTGTCTTCTTTCTATGCATTCTGACACCCCAACAATGTGTTTTGCTTCAATTTGGCTCATTTTACAAGGGTGCTTATTTCTTGAGTGAACATGCGGTTCTACTCAAGAGTAAGCAACTAAGCGAAATGAACCCATAGAACGCTTATTTGTCTTCTTTCTATGCATTCTGACACTCCAACAATGTGTTTTGCTTCAGTTTGGCTCATTTTACAAGGGTGCTTATTTCTTGAGTGAACTTGCAGTTCTACTCAAGGGTAAGCAACTAAGCGAAATGAACCTATAGAACGCTTATTTGTCTGTTATCTATGCATTCTGACACTCCAACAATGTGTTTTGCGTCAATTTGGCTCATTTTACAAAGGTGCTTATTTCTTGAGTGCACATGCATTTCTACTCAAGAGTAAGCAAATAAGCTTTATAAACGTATAGAACGCTTATTTGTCTTCTTTCTATGCATTCTGACACCCCAACAATGTGTTTTGCTTCAATTTGGCTCATTTTACAAGGGTGCTTATTTCTTGAGTGAACATGCAGTTCTACTCAAGAGTAAGCAACTAAGCGAAATGAACCCATAGAATGCTTATTTGTCTTCTTTCTATGCATTCTGACACTCCAACAATGTGTTTTGCTTCAATTTGGCTCATTTTACAAAGGTGTTTATTTCTGGAGTGAACATGCAGTTCTACTCAAGAGTAAGCAACTAAGCGAAATAAACCTATAGAACGCTTATTTGGCTTCTATCTAGGCATTCTGACACTCCACCAATATGTTTTGCTTCAATTTGGCTCATTTTACAAAAGTGCTTATTTCTGGAGTGAACATGCAGTTCCACTCAAGAGTAAGCAACTAAGCGAAATAAACCTATAGAACGCTTATTTGGCTGTTATCTATGCATTTTGACACTCCAACAATGTGTTTTGCTTCAGTTTGGCTCATTTTACAAGGGTGCTTATTTCTTGAGTGAACTTGCAGTTCTACTCAAGAGTAAGCAAATAAGCGAAATGAACCCATAGTACGCTTATTTGGCTTCTATCTATGCATTCTGACACTCCACCAATATGTTTTGCTTCAATTTGGCTCATTTTACAAAAGTGCTTATTTCTGGAGTGAACATGCAGTTCCACTCAAGAATAAGCAACTAAGCGAAATAAACCTATAGAACGCTTATTTGTCTGTTATCTATGCATTCTGACACTCCAACAATGTGTTTTGCGTCAATTTGGCTCATTTCACAAAGGTGCTTATTTCTTGAGTGCACATGCATTTCTACTCAAGAGTAAGCAAATAAGCTTTATAAACGTATAGAACGCTTATTTGTCTTCTTTCTATGCATTCTGACACCCCAACAATGTGTTTTGCTTCAATTTGGCTCATTTTACAAGGGTGCTTATTTCTTGAGTGAACATGCGGTTCTACTCAAGAGTAAGCAACTAAGCGAAATGAACCCATAGAACGCTTATTTGTCTTCTTTCTATGCATTCTGACACTCCAACAATGTGTTTTGCTTCAGTTTGGCTCATTTTACAAGGGTGCTTATTTCTTGAGTGAACTTGCAGTTCTACTCAAGAGTAAGCAAATAAGCGAAATGAACCCATAGAACGCTTATTTGGCTTCTATCTATGCATTCTGACACTCCACCAATATGTTTTGCTTCAATTTGGCTCATTTTACAAAAGTGCTTATTTCTGGAGTGAACATGCAGTTCCACTCAAGAGTAAGCAACTAAGCGAAATGAACCCATAGAACGCTTATTTGTCTTCTTTCTATGCATTCTGACACTCCAACAATATGTTTTGCTTCAATTTGGCTCATTTTACAAAGGTGCTTATTTCTGGAGTGAACATGCAGTTCTACTCAAGAGTAAGCAACTAAGCGAAATAAACCTATAGAACGCCTATTTGTCTCTTATCTTTGCATTCTGACACTCCACCAATATGTTTTGCTTCAATTTGGCTCATTTTACAAAAGTGCTTATTTCTGGAGTGAACATGCAGTTCCACTCAAGAATAAGCAACTAAGCGAAATAAACCTATAGAACGCTTATTTGTCTGTTATCTATGCATTCTGACACTCCAACAATGTGTTTTGCGTCAATTTGGCTCATTTCACAAAGGTGCTTATTTCTTGAGTGCACATGCATTTCTACTCAAGAGTAAGCAAATAAGCTTTATAAACGTATAGAACGCTTATTTGTCTTCTTTCTATGCATTCTGACACCCCAACAATGTGTTTTGCTTCAATTTGGCTCATTTTACAAGGGTGCTTATTTCTTGAGTGAACATGCGGTTCTACTCAAGAGTAAGCAACTAAGCGAAATGAACCCATAGAACGCTTATTTGTCTTCTTTCTATGCATTCTGACACTCCAACAATGTGTTTTGCTTCAGTTTGGCTCATTTTACAAGGGTGCTTATTTCTTGAGTGAACTTGCAGTTCTACTCAAGGGTAAGCAACTAAGCGAAATGAACCTATAGAACGCTTATTTGTCTGTTATCTATGCATTCTGACACTCCAACAATGTGTTTTGCGTCAATTTGGCTCATTTTACAAAGGTGCTTATTTCTTGAGTGCACATGCATTTCTACTCAAGAGTAAGCAAATAAGCTTTATAAACGTATAGAACGCTTATTTGTCTTCTTTCTATGCATTCTGACACCCCAACAATGTGTTTTGCTTCAATTTGGCTCATTTTACAAGGGTGCTTATTTCTTGAGTGAACATGCAGTTCTACTCAAGAGTAAGCAACTAAGCGAAATGAACCCATAGAATGCTTATTTGTCTTCTTTCTATGCATTCTGACACTCCAACAATGTGTTTTGCTTCAATTTGGCTCATTTTACAAAGGTGTTTATTTCTGGAGTGAACATGCAGTTCTACTCAAGAGTAAGCAACTAAGCGAAATAAACCTATAGAACGCTTATTTGGCTTCTATCTAGGCATTCTGACACTCCACCAATATGTTTTGCTTCAATTTGGCTCATTTTACAAAAGTGCTTATTTCTGGAGTGAACATGCAGTTCCACTCAAGAGTAAGCAACTAAGCGAAATAAACCTATAGAACGCTTATTTGTCTGTTATCTATGCATTCTGACACTCCAACAATGTGTTTTGCGTCAATTTGGCTCATTTTACAAGGGTGCTTATTTCTGGAGTGAACATGCAGTTCTACTCAAGAGTAAGCAACTAAGCGAAATAAACCTATAGAACGCTTATTTGGCTTCTATCTATGCATTCTGACACTCCACCAATATGTTTTGCTTCAATTTGGCTCATTTTACAAGGGTGCTTATTTCTTGAGTGAACATGCAGTTCCACTCAAGAGTAAGCAACTAAGCGAAATAAACCTATAGAACGCTTATTTGGCTGTTATCTATGCATTTTGACACTCCAACAATGTGTTTTGCTTCAGTTTGGCTCATTTTACAAGGGTGCTTATTTCTTGAGTGAACTTGCAGTTCTACTCAAGAGTAAGCAAATAAGCGAAATGAACCCATAGTACGCTTATTTGGCTTCTATCTATGCATTCTGACACTCCACCAATATGTTTTGCTTCAATTTGGCTCATTTTACAAAAGTGCTTATTTCTGGAGTGAACATGCAGTTCCACTCAAGAATAAGCAACTAAGCGAAATAAACCTATAGAACGCTTATTTGTCTGTTATCTATGCATTCTGACACTCCAACAATGTGTTTTGCGTCAATTTGGCTCATTTCACAAAGGTGCTTATTTCTTGAGTGCACATGCATTTCTACTCAAGAGTAAGCAAATAAGCTTTATAAACGTATAGAACGCTTATTTGTCTTCTTTCTATGCATTCTGACACCCCAACAATGTGTTTTGCTTCAATTTGGCTCATTTTACAAGGGTGCTTATTTCTTGAGTGAACATGCGGTTCTACTCAAGAGTAAGCAACTAAGCGAAATGAACCCATAGAACGCTTATTTGTCTTCTTTCTATGCATTCTGACACTCCAACAATGTGTTTTGCTTCAGTTTGGCTCATTTTACAAGGGTGCTTATTTCTTGAGTGAACTTGCAGTTCTACTCAAGAGTAAGCAAATAAGCGAAATGAACCCATAGAACGCTTATTTGGCTTCTATCTATGCATTCTGACACTCCACCAATATGTTTTGCTTCAATTTGGCTCATTTTACAAAAGTGCTTATTTCTGGAGTGAACATGCAGTTCCACTCAAGAGTAAGCAACTAAGCGAAATGAACCCATAGAACGCTTATTTGTCTTCTTTCTATGCATTCTGACACTCCAACAATATGTTTTGCTTCAATTTGGCTCATTTTACAAAGGTGCTTATTTCTGGAGTGAACATGCAGTTCTACTCAAGAGTAAGCAACTAAGCGAAATAAACCTATAGAACGCCTATTTGTCTCTTATCTTTGCATTCTGACACTCCACCAATATGTTTTGCTTCAATTTGGCTCATTTTACAAAAGTGCTTATTTCTGGAGTGAACATGCAGTTCTACTCAAGAGTAAGCAACTGAGCGAAATAAACCTATAGAACGCTTATTTGTCTGTTATCTATGCATTCTGACACTCCAACAATGTGTTTTGCTTCAGTTTGGCTCATTTTACAAGGGTGCTTATTTCTTGAGTGAACTTGCAGTTCTACTCAAGAGTAAGCAACTGAGCGAAATGAACCCATAGAACGCTTATTTGTCTTCTTTCTATGCATTCTGACACTCCAACAATATGTTTTGCTTCAATTTGGCTCATTTTACAAAGGTGCTTATTTATTGAGTGAACTTGCAGTTCTACTCAAGAGTAAGCAACTAAGCGAAATAAACCTATAGAACGCTTATTTGGCTTCTATCTATGCATTCTGACACTCCACCAATATGTTTTGCTTCAATTTGGCTCATTTTACAAAAGTGCTTATTTCTGGAGTGAACATGCAGTTCTACTCTAGAGTACGCAACTAAGCGAAATAAACCTATAGAACGCTTATTTGGCTTCTATCTAGGCATTCTGACACTCCACCAATATGTTTTGCTTCAATTTGGCTCATTTTAGAAAGTTGCTTATTTCTGGAGTGCCCATGCATTTCTACTCAAGAGTAAGCAAATAAGCTTTCTAAACGTATAGAATGCTTATTTGTCTTCTTTCTATGCATTCTGACACTCCAACAATGTGTTTTGCGTCAATTTGGCTCATTTTACAAGGGTGCTTATTTCTGGAGTGAACATGCAGTTCTACTCAAGAGTAAGCAACTAAGCGAAATAAACCTATAGAACGCTTATTTGGCTTCTATCTATGCATTCTGACACTCCACCAATATGTTTTGCTTCAATTTGGCTCATTTTACAAAAGTGCTTATTTCTGGATTGAACATGCAGTTCCACTCAAGAGTAAGCAACTAAGCGAAATAAACCTATAGAACGCTTATTTGGCTGTTAACTATGCATTCTGACACTCCAACAATGTGTTTTGCTTCAGATTGGCTCATTTTACAAGGGTGCTTATTTCTTGAGTGAACTTGCAGTTCTACTCAAGAGTAAGCAAATAAGCGAAATGAACCCATAGAACGCTTATTTGGCTTCTATCTATGCATTCTGACACTCCACCAATATGTTTTGCTTCAATTTGGCTCATTTTACAAAAGTGCTTATTTCTGGAGTGAACATGCAGTTCCACTCAAGAGTAAGCAACTAAGCGAAATAAACCTATAGAACGCTTATTTGTCTGTTATCTATGCATTCTGACACTCCAACAATGTGTTTTGCTTCAGTTTGGCTCATTTTACAAGGGTGCTTATTTCTTGAGTGAACTTGCAGTTCTACTCAAGAGTAAGCAACTGAGCGAAATGAACCCATAGAACGCTTATTTGTCTTCTTTCTATGCATTCTGACACTCCAACAATATGTTTTGCTTCAATTTGGCTCATTTTACAAAGGTGCTTATTTCTGGAGTGAACATGCAGTTCCACTCAAGAATAAGCAACTAAGCGAAATAAACCTATAGAACGCTTATTTGTCTGTTATCTATGCATTCTGACACTCCAACAATGTGTTTTGCGTCAATTTGGCTCATTTCACAAAGGTGCTTATTTCTTGAGTGCACATGCATTTCTACTCAAGAGTAAGCAAATAAGCTTTATAAACGTATAGAACGCTTATTTGTCTTCTTTCTATGCATTCTGACACCCCAACAATGTGTTTTGCTTCAATTTGGCTCATTTTACAAGGGTGCTTATTTCTTGAGTGAACATGCGGTTCTACTCAAGAGTAAGCAACTAAGCGAAATGAACCCATAGAACGCTTATTTGTCTTCTTTCTATGCATTCTGACACTCCAACAATGTGTTTTGCTTCAGTTTGGCTCATTTTACAAGGGTGCTTATTTCTTGAGTGAACTTGCAGTTCTACTCAAGAGTAAGCAACTAAGCAAAATAAACCTGTAGAACGCTTATTTGTCTTCTGTCTATGCATTCTGACACTCCAACAATGTGTTTTGCTTCAATTTGGCTCATTTTACAAAGGTGCTTATTTCTGGAGTGAACATTCAGTTCTACTCAAGAGTAAGCAACTAAGCGAAATAAACCTATAGAACGCTTATTTGTCTGTTATCTATGCATTCTGACACTCCAACAATGTGTTTTGCGTCAATTTGGCTCATTTTACAAAGGTGCTTATTTCTGGAGTGAACATGCAGTTCCACTCAAGAGTAAGCAACTAAGCGAAATAAACCTATAGAACGCTTATTTGTCTGTTATCTATGCATACTGACACTCCAACAATGTGTTTTGCGTCAATTTGGCTCATTTTACAAAGGTGCTTATTTCTTGACTGCACATGCATTTCTACTCAAGAGTAAGCAAATAAGCTTCATAAACGTATAGAACGCTTATTTGTCTTCTTTCTATGCATTCTGACACCCCAACAATGTGTTTTGCTTCAATTTGGCTCATTTTACAAGGGTGCTTATTTCTTGAGTGAACTTGCAGTTCTACTCAAGGGTAAGCAACTAAGCGAAATGAACCTATAGAACGCTTATTTGTCTGTTATCTATGCATTCTGACACTCCAACAATGTGTTTTGCGTCAATTTGGCTCATTTTACAAAGGTGCTTATTTCTTGAGTGCACATGCATTTCTACTCAAGAGTAAGCAAATAAGCTTTATAAACGTATAGAACGCTTATTTGTCTTCTTTCTATGCATTCTGACACCCCAACAATGTGTTTTGCTTCAATTTGGCTCATTTTACAAGGGTGCTTATTTCTTGAGTGAACTTGCAGTTCTACTCAAGAGTAAGCAACTAAGCGAAATGAACCCATAGAACGCTTATTTGTCTTCTTTCTATGCATCCTGACACTCCAACAATGTGTTTTGCGTCAATTTGGCTCATTTTACAAAGGTGCTTATTTCTTGAGTGCACATGCATTTCTACTCAAGAGTAAGCAAATAAGCTTTATAAACGTATAGAACGCTTATTTGTCTTCTTTCTATGCATTCTGACACCCCAACAATGTGTTTTGCTTCAATTTGGCTCATTTTACAAGGGTGCTTATTTCTTGAGTGAACATGCAGTTCTACTCAAGAGTAAGCAACTGAGCGAAATAAACCTGTAGAACGCTTATTTGTCTTCTGTCTATGCATTCTGACACTCCAACAATGTGTTTTGCTTCAATTTGGCTCATTTTACAAAGGTGCTTATTTCTGGAGTGCACACGCAGTTCTACTCAAGAGTAAGCAAATAAGCTTTCTAAACGTATAAAACGCTTATTTGTCTTCTTTCTATGCATTCTGACACTCCAACAATGTGTTTTGCTTCAATTTGGCTCATTTTACAAAGGTGCTTATTTCTGGAGTGAACATGCAGTTCTACTCAAGAGTAAGCAACTGAGTGAAATAAACCTATAGAACGCTTATTTGTCTTCTATCTATGCATTCTGACACTTCAACAATGTGTTTTGCTTCAATTTGGCTCATTTTAGAAAGTTGCTTATTTCTGGAGTGCACATGCATTTCTACTCAAGAGTAAGCAAATAAGCTTTATAAACGTATAGAACGCTTATTTGTCTTCTTTCTATGCATTCTGACACTCCACCAATATGTTTTGCTTCAATTTGGCTCATTTTACAAAAGTGCTTATTTCTGGAGTGAACATGCAGTTCTACTCAAGAGTAAGCAACTGAGCGAAATAAACCTATAGAACGCTTATTTGTCTGTTATCTATGCATTCTGACACTCCAACAATGTGTTTTGCTTCAATTTGGCTCATTTTACAAAGGTGCTTATTTCTGTAGTGAACATGCAGTTCTACTCAAGAGTAAGCAACTAAGCGAAATAAACCTATAGAACGCTTATTTGTCTTCTTTCTATGCATTCTGACACTCCAACAATGCGTTTTGCTTCAATTTGGCTCATTTTACTAGGGTGCTTATTTCTTGAGTGAACTTGCAGTTCTACTCAAGAGTAAGCAAATAAGCGAAATGAACCCATAGAACGCTTATTTGGCTTCTATCTATGCATTCTGACACTCCACCAATATGTTTTGCTTCAATTTGGCTCATTTTACAAAAGTGCTTATTTCTGGAGTGAACATGCAGTTCCATTCAAGAGTAAGCAACTAAGCGAAATAAACCTATAGAACGCTTATTTGTCTGTTATCTATGCATTCTGACACTCCAACAATGTGTTTTGCGTCAATTTGGCTCATTTTACAAAGGTGCTTATTTCTTGAGTGCACATGCATTTCTACTCAAGAGTAAGCAAATAAGCTTTATAAACGTATAGAACGCTTATTTGTCTTCTTTCTATGCATTCTGACACCCCAACAATGTGTTTTGCTTCAATTTGGCTCATTTTACAAGGGTGCTTATTTCTTGAGTGAACATGCAGTTCTACTCAAGAGTAAGCAACTAAGCGAAATGAACCCATAGAACGCTTATTTGTCTTCTTTCTATGCATTCTGACACTCCAACAATGTGTTTTGCTTCAATTTGGCTCATTTTACAAAGGTGTTTATTTCTGGAGTGAACATGCAGTTCTACTCAAGAGTAAGCAACTAAGCGAAATAAACCTATAGAACGCCTATTTGGCTTCTATCTAGGCATTCTGACACTCCACCAATATGTTTTGCTTCAATTTGGCTCATTTTACAAAAGTGCTTATTTCTGGAGTGAACATGCAGTTCCACTCAAGAGTAAGCAACTAAGCGAAATAAACCTATAGAACGCTTATTTGTCTGTTATCTATGCATTCTGACACTCCAGCAATGTGTTTTGCGTCAATTTGGCTCATTTTACAAGGGTGCTTATTTCTGGAGTGAACATGCAGTTCTACTCAAGAGTAAGCAACTAAGCGAAATAAACCTATAGAACGCTTATTTGGCTTCTATCTATGCATTCTGACACTCCACCAATATGTTTTGCTTCAATTTGGCTCATTTTACAAGGGTGCTTATTTCTTGAGTGAACATGCAGTTCCACTCAAGAGTAAGCAACTAAGCGAAATAAACCTATAGAACGCTTATTTGGCTGTTATCTATGCATTCTGACACTCCAACAATGTGTTTTGCTTCAGTTTGGCTCATTTTACAAGGGTGCTTATTTCTTGAGTGAACTTGCAGTTCTACTCAAGAGTAAGCAAATAAGCGAAATGAA
Source organism: Zootoca vivipara (assembly GCF_963506605.1). Taxonomy (NCBI): domain Eukaryota; kingdom Metazoa; phylum Chordata; class Lepidosauria; order Squamata; family Lacertidae; genus Zootoca; species Zootoca vivipara. The sequence continues at coordinate 9,144,927 of NC_083293.1, read as the reverse complement.
CCCATAGTACGCTTATTTGGCTTCTATCTATGCATTCTGACACTCCACCAATATGTTTTGCTTCAATTTGGCTCATTTTACAAAAGTGCTTATTTCTGGAGTGAACATGCAGTTCCACTCAAGAATAAGCAACTAAGCGAAATAAACCTATAGAACGCTTATTTGTCTGTTATCTATGCATTCTGACACTCCAACAATGTGTTTTGCGTCAATTTGGCTCATTTCACAAAGGTGCTTATTTCTTGAGTGCACATGCATTTCTCCTCAAGAGTAAGCAAATAAGCTTTATAAACGTATAGAACGCTTATTTGTCTTCTTTCTATGCATTCTGACACCCCAACAATGTGTTTTGCTTCAATTTGGCTCATTTTACAAGGGTGCTTATTTCTTGAGTGAACATGCGGTTCTACTCAAGAGTAAGCAACTAAGCGAAATGAACCCATAGAACGCTTATTTGTCTTCTTTCTATGCATTCTGACACTCCAACAATGTGTTTTGCTTCAGTTTGGCTCATTTTACAAGGGTGCTTATTTCTTGAGTGAACTTGCAGTTCTACTCAAGGGTAAGCAACTAAGCGAAATGAACCTATAGAACGCTTATTTGTCTGTTATCTATGCATTCTGACACTCCAACAATGTGTTTTGCGTCAATTTGGCTCATTTTACAAAGGTGCTTATTTCTTGAGTGCACATGCATTTCTACTCAAGAGTAAGCAAATAAGCTTTATAAACGTATAGAACGCTTATTTGTCTTCTTTCTATGCATTCTGACACCCCAACAATGTGTTTTGCTTCAATTTGGCTCATTTTACAAGGGTGCTTATTTCTTGAGTGAACATGCAGTTCTACTCAAGAGTAAGCAACTAAGCGAAATGAACCCATAGAATGCTTATTTGTCTTCTTTCTATGCATTCTGACACTCCAACAATGTGTTTTGCTTCAATTTGGCTCATTTTACAAAGGTGTTTATTTCTGGAGTGAACATGCAGTTCTACTCAAGAGTAAGCAACTAAGCGAAATAAACCTATAGAACGCTTATTTGGCTTCTATCTAGGCATTCTGACACTCCACCAATATGTTTTGCTTCAATTTGGCTCATTTTACAAAAGTGCTTATTTCTGGAGTGAACATGCAGTTCCACTCAAGAGTAAGCAACTAAGCGAAATAAACCTATAGAACGCTTATTTGGCTGTTATCTATGCATTTTGACACTCCAACAATGTGTTTTGCTTCAGTTTGGCTCATTTTACAAGGGTGCTTATTTCTTGAGTGAACTTGCAGTTCTACTCAAGAGTAAGCAAATAAGCGAAATGAACCCATAGTACGCTTATTTGGCTTCTATCTATGCATTCTGACACTCCACCAATATGTTTTGCTTCAATTTGGCTCATTTTACAAAAGTGCTTATTTCTGGAGTGAACATGCAGTTCCACTCAAGAATAAGCAACTAAGCGAAATAAACCTATAGAACGCTTATTTGTCTGTTATCTATGCATTCTGACACTCCAACAATGTGTTTTGCGTCAATTTGGCTCATTTCACAAAGGTGCTTATTTCTTGAGTGCACATGCATTTCTACTCAAGAGTAAGCAAATAAGCTTTATAAACGTATAGAACGCTTATTTGTCTTCTTTCTATGCATTCTGACACCCCAACAATGTGTTTTGCTTCAATTTGGCTCATTTTACAAGGGTGCTTATTTCTTGAGTGAACATGCGGTTCTACTCAAGAGTAAGCAACTAAGCGAAATGAACCCATAGAACGCTTATTTGTCTTCTTTCTATGCATTCTGACACTCCAACAATGTGTTTTGCTTCAGTTTGGCTCATTTTACAAGGGTGCTTATTTCTTGAGTGAACTTGCAGTTCTACTCAAGAGTAAGCAAATAAGCGAAATGAACCCATAGAACGCTTATTTGGCTTCTATCTATGCATTCTGACACTCCACCAATATGTTTTGCTTCAATTTGGCTCATTTTACAAAAGTGCTTATTTCTGGAGTGAACATGCAGTTCCACTCAAGAGTAAGCAACTAAGCGAAATGAACCCATAGAACGCTTATTTGTCTTCTTTCTATGCATTCTGACACTCCAACAATATGTTTTGCTTCAATTTGGCTCATTTTACAAAGGTGCTTATTTCTGGAGTGAACATGCAGTTCTACTCAAGAGTAAGCAACTAAGCGAAATAAACCTATAGAACGCCTATTTGTCTCTTATCTTTGCATTCTGACACTCCACCAATATGTTTTGCTTCAATTTGGCTCATTTTACAAAAGTGCTTATTTCTGGAGTGAACATGCAGTTCCACTCAAGAATAAGCAACTAAGCGAAATAAACCTATAGAACGCTTATTTGTCTGTTATCTATGCATTCTGACACTCCAACAATGTGTTTTGCGTCAATTTGGCTCATTTCACAAAGGTGCTTATTTCTTGAGTGCACATGCATTTCTACTCAAGAGTAAGCAAATAAGCTTTATAAACGTATAGAACGCTTATTTGTCTTCTTTCTATGCATTCTGACACCCCAACAATGTGTTTTGCTTCAATTTGGCTCATTTTACAAGGGTGCTTATTTCTTGAGTGAACATGCGGTTCTACTCAAGAGTAAGCAACTAAGCGAAATGAACCCATAGAACGCTTATTTGTCTTCTTTCTATGCATTCTGACACTCCAACAATGTGTTTTGCTTCAGTTTGGCTCATTTTACAAGGGTGCTTATTTCTTGAGTGAACTTGCAGTTCTACTCAAGGGTAAGCAACTAAGCGAAATGAACCTATAGAACGCTTATTTGTCTGTTATCTATGCATTCTGACACTCCAACAATGTGTTTTGCGTCAATTTGGCTCATTTTACAAAGGTGCTTATTTCTTGAGTGCACATGCATTTCTACTCAAGAGTAAGCAAATAAGCTTTATAAACGTATAGAACGCTTATTTGTCTTCTTTCTATGCATTCTGACACCCCAACAATGTGTTTTGCTTCAATTTGGCTCATTTTACAAGGGTGCTTATTTCTTGAGTGAACATGCAGTTCTACTCAAGAGTAAGCAACTAAGCGAAATGAACCCATAGAATGCTTATTTGTCTTCTTTCTATGCATTCTGACACTCCAACAATGTGTTTTGCTTCAATTTGGCTCATTTTACAAAGGTGTTTATTTCTGGAGTGAACATGCAGTTCTACTCAAGAGTAAGCAACTAAGCGAAATAAACCTATAGAACGCTTATTTGGCTTCTATCTAGGCATTCTGACACTCCACCAATATGTTTTGCTTCAATTTGGCTCATTTTACAAAAGTGCTTATTTCTGGAGTGAACATGCAGTTCCACTCAAGAGTAAGCAACTAAGCGAAATAAACCTATAGAACGCTTATTTGTCTGTTATCTATGCATTCTGACACTCCAACAATGTGTTTTGCGTCAATTTGGCTCATTTTACAAGGGTGCTTATTTCTGGAGTGAACATGCAGTTCTACTCAAGAGTAAGCAACTAAGCGAAATAAACCTATAGAACGCTTATTTGGCTTCTATCTATGCATTCTGACACTCCACCAATATGTTTTGCTTCAATTTGGCTCATTTTACAAGGGTGCTTATTTCTTGAGTGAACATGCAGTTCCACTCAAGAGTAAGCAACTAAGCGAAATAAACCTATAGAACGCTTATTTGGCTGTTATCTATGCATTTTGACACTCCAACAATGTGTTTTGCTTCAGTTTGGCTCATTTTACAAGGGTGCTTATTTCTTGAGTGAACTTGCAGTTCTACTCAAGAGTAAGCAAATAAGCGAAATGAACCCATAGTACGCTTATTTGGCTTCTATCTATGCATTCTGACACTCCACCAATATGTTTTGCTTCAATTTGGCTCATTTTACAAAAGTGCTTATTTCTGGAGTGAACATGCAGTTCCACTCAAGAATAAGCAACTAAGCGAAATAAACCTATAGAACGCTTATTTGTCTGTTATCTATGCATTCTGACACTCCAACAATGTGTTTTGCGTCAATTTGGCTCATTTCACAAAGGTGCTTATTTCTTGAGTGCACATGCATTTCTACTCAAGAGTAAGCAAATAAGCTTTATAAACGTATAGAACGCTTATTTGTCTTCTTTCTATGCATTCTGACACCCCAACAATGTGTTTTGCTTCAATTTGGCTCATTTTACAAGGGTGCTTATTTCTTGAGTGAACATGCGGTTCTACTCAAGAGTAAGCAACTAAGCGAAATGAACCCATAGAACGCTTATTTGTCTTCTTTCTATGCATTCTGACACTCCAACAATGTGTTTTGCTTCAGTTTGGCTCATTTTACAAGGGTGCTTATTTCTTGAGTGAACTTGCAGTTCTACTCAAGAGTAAGCAAATAAGCGAAATGAACCCATAGAACGCTTATTTGGCTTCTATCTATGCATTCTGACACTCCACCAATATGTTTTGCTTCAATTTGGCTCATTTTACAAAAGTGCTTATTTCTGGAGTGAACATGCAGTTCCACTCAAGAGTAAGCAACTAAGCGAAATGAACCCATAGAACGCTTATTTGTCTTCTTTCTATGCATTCTGACACTCCAACAATATGTTTTGCTTCAATTTGGCTCATTTTACAAAGGTGCTTATTTCTGGAGTGAACATGCAGTTCTACTCAAGAGTAAGCAACTAAGCGAAATAAACCTATAGAACGCCTATTTGTCTCTTATCTTTGCATTCTGACACTCCACCAATATGTTTTGCTTCAATTTGGCTCATTTTACAAAAGTGCTTATTTCTGGAGTGAACATGCAGTTCTACTCAAGAGTAAGCAACTGAGCGAAATAAACCTATAGAACGCTTATTTGTCTGTTATCTATGCATTCTGACACTCCAACAATGTGTTTTGCTTCAGTTTGGCTCATTTTACAAGGGTGCTTATTTCTTGAGTGAACTTGCAGTTCTACTCAAGAGTAAGCAACTGAGCGAAATGAACCCATAGAACGCTTATTTGTCTTCTTTCTATGCATTCTGACACTCCAACAATATGTTTTGCTTCAATTTGGCTCATTTTACAAAGGTGCTTATTTATTGAGTGAACTTGCAGTTCTACTCAAGAGTAAGCAACTAAGCGAAATAAACCTATAGAACGCTTATTTGGCTTCTATCTATGCATTCTGACACTCCACCAATATGTTTTGCTTCAATTTGGCTCATTTTACAAAAGTGCTTATTTCTGGAGTGAACATGCAGTTCTACTCTAGAGTACGCAACTAAGCGAAATAAACCTATAGAACGCTTATTTGGCTTCAATCTAGGCATTCTGACACTCCACCAATATGTTTTGCTTCAATTTGGCTCATTTTAGAAAGTTGCTTATTTCTGGAGTGCCCATGCATTTCTACTCAAGAGTAAGCAAATAAGCTTTCTAAACGTATAGAATGCTTATTTGTCTTCTTTCTATGCATTCTGACACTCCAACAATGTGTTTTGCGTCAATTTGGCTCATTTTACAAGGGTGCTTATTTCTGGAGTGAACATGCAGTTCTACTCAAGAGTAAGCAACTAAGCGAAATAAACCTATAGAACGCTTATTTGGCTTCTATCTATGCATTCTGACACTCCACCAATATGTTTTGCTTCAATTTGGCTCATTTTACAAAAGTGCTTATTTCTGGATTGAACATGCAGTTCCACTCAAGAGTAAGCAACTAAGCGAAATAAACCTATAGAACGCTTATTTGGCTGTTAACTATGCATTCTGACACTCCAACAATGTGTTTTGCTTCAGATTGGCTCATTTTACAAGGGTGCTTATTTCTTGAGTGAACTTGCAGTTCTACTCAAGAGTAAGCAAATAAGCGAAATGAACCCATAGAACGCTTATTTGGCTTCTATCTATGCATTCTGACACTCCACCAATATGTTTTGCTTCAATTTGGCTCATTTTACAAAAGTGCTTATTTCTGGAGTGAACATGCAGTTCCACTCAAGAGTAAGCAACTAAGCGAAATAAACCTATAGAACGCTTATTTGTCTGTTATCTATGCATTCTGACACTCCAACAATGTGTTTTGCTTCAGTTTGGCTCATTTTACAAGGGTGCTTATTTCTTGAGTGAACTTGCAGTTCTACTCAAGAGTAAGCAACTGAGCGAAATGAACCCATAGAACGCTTATTTGTCTTCTTTCTATGCATTCTGACACTCCAACAATATGTTTTGCTTCAATTTGGCTCATTTTACAAAGGTGCTTATTTCTGGAGTGAACATGCAGTTCCACTCAAGAATAAGCAACTAAGCGAAATAAACCTATAGAACGCTTATTTGTCTGTTATCTATGCATTCTGACACTCCAACAATGTGTTTTGCGTCAATTTGGCTCATTTCACAAAGGTGCTTATTTCTTGAGTGCACATGCATTTCTACTCAAGAGTAAGCAAATAAGCTTTATAAACGTATAGAACGCTTATTTGTCTTCTTTCTATGCATTCTGACACCCCAACAATGTGTTTTGCTTCAATTTGGCTCATTTTACAAGGGTGCTTATTTCTTGAGTGAACATGCGGTTCTACTCAAGAGTAAGCAACTAAGCGAAATGAACCCATAGAACGCTTATTTGTCTTCTTTCTATGCATTCTGACACTCCAACAATGTGTTTTGCTTCAGTTTGGCTCATTTTACAAGGGTGCTTATTTCTTGAGTGAACTTGCAGTTCTACTCAAGAGTAAGCAAATAAGCGAAATGAACCCATAGAACGCTTATTTGGCTTCTATCTATGCATTCTGACACTCCACCAATATGTTTTGCTTCAATTTGGCTCATTTTACAAAAGTGCTTATTTCTGGAGTGAACATGCAGTTCCACTCAAGAGTAAGCAACTAAGCGAAATGAACCCATAGAACGCTTATTTGTCTTCTTTCTATGCATTCTGACACTCCAACAATATGTTTTGCTTCAATTTGGCTCATTTTACAAAGGTGCTTATTTCTGGAGTGAACATGCAGTTCTACTCAAGAGTAAGCAACTAAGCGAAATAAACCTATAGAACGCCTATTTGTCTCTTATCTTTGCATTCTGACACTCCACCAATATGTTTTGCTTCAATTTGGCTCATTTTACAAAAGTGCTTATTTCTGGAGTGAACATGCAGTTCCACTCAAGAATAAGCAACTAAGCGAAATAAACCTATAGAACGCTTATTTGTCTGTTATCTATGCATTCTGACACTCCAACAATGTGTTTTGCGTCAATTTGGCTCATTTCACAAAGGTGCTTATTTCTTGAGTGCACATGCATTTCTACTCAAGAGTAAGCAAATAAGCTTTATAAACGTATAGAACGCTTATTTGTCTTCTTTCTATGCATTCTGACACCCCAACAATGTGTTTTGCTTCAATTTGGCTCATTTTACAAGGGTGCTTATTTCTTGAGTGAACATGCGGTTCTACTCAAGAGTAAGCAACTAAGCGAAATGAACCCATAGAACGCTTATTTGTCTTCTTTCTATGCATTCTGACACTCCAACAATGTGTTTTGCTTCAGTTTGGCTCATTTTACAAGGGTGCTTATTTCTTGAGTGAACTTGCAGTTCTACTCAAGGGTAAGCAACTAAGCGAAATGAACCTATAGAACGCTTATTTGTCTGTTATCTATGCATTCTGACACTCCAACAATGTGTTTTGCGTCAATTTGGCTCATTTTACAAAGGTGCTTATTTCTTGAGTGCACATGCATTTCTACTCAAGAGTAAGCAAATAAGCTTTATAAACGTATAGAACGCTTATTTGTCTTCTTTCTATGCATTCTGACACCCCAACAATGTGTTTTGCTTCAATTTGGCTCATTTTACAAGGGTGCTTATTTCTTGAGTGAACATGCAGTTCTACTCAAGAGTAAGCAACTAAGCGAAATGAACCCATAGAATGCTTATTTGTCTTCTTTCTATGCATTCTGACACTCCAACAATGTGTTTTGCTTCAATTTGGCTCATTTTACAAAGGTGTTTATTTCTGGAGTGAACATGCAGTTCTACTCAAGAGTAAGCAACTAAGCGAAATAAACCTATAGAACGCTTATTTGGCTTCTATCTAGGCATTCTGACACTCCACCAATATGTTTTGCTTCAATTTGGCTCATTTTACAAAAGTGCTTATTTCTGGAGTGAACATGCAGTTCCACTCAAGAGTAAGCAACTAAGCGAAATAAACCTATAGAACGCTTATTTGTCTGTTATCTATGCATTCTGACACTCCAACAATGTGTTTTGCGTCAATTTGGCTCATTTTACAAGGGTGCTTATTTCTGGAGTGAACATGCAGTTCTACTCAAGAGTAAGCAACTAAGCGAAATAAACCTATAGAACGCTTATTTGGCTTCTATCTATGCATTCTGACACTCCACCAATATGTTTTGCTTCAATTTGGCTCATTTTACAAGGGTGCTTATTTCTTGAGTGAACATGCAGTTCCACTCAAGAGTAAGCAACTAAGCGAAATAAACCTATAGAACGCTTATTTGGCTGTTATCTATGCATTTTGACACTCCAACAATGTGTTTTGCTTCAGTTTGGCTCATTTTACAAGGGTGCTTATTTCTTGAGTGAACTTGCAGTTCTACTCAAGAGTAAGCAAATAAGCGAAATGAACCCATAGTACGCTTATTTGGCTTCTATCTATGCATTCTGACACTCCACCAATATGTTTTGCTTCAATTTGGCTCATTTTACAAAAGTGCTTATTTCTGGAGTGAACATGCAGTTCCACTCAAGAATAAGCAACTAAGCGAAATAAACCTATAGAACGCTTATTTGTCTGTTATCTATGCATTCTGACACTCCAACAATGTGTTTTGCGTCAATTTGGCTCATTTCACAAAGGTGCTTATTTCTTGAGTGCACATGCATTTCTACTCAAGAGTAAGCAAATAAGCTTTATAAACGTATAGAACGCTTATTTGTCTTCTTTCTATGCATTCTGACACCCCAACAATGTGTTTTGCTTCAATTTGGCTCATTTTACAAGGGTGCTTATTTCTTGAGTGAACATGCGGTTCTACTCAAGAGTAAGCAACTAAGCGAAATGAACCCATAGAACGCTTATTTGTCTTCTTTCTATGCATTCTGACACTCCAACAATGTGTTTTGCTTCAGTTTGGCTCATTTTACAAGGGTGCTTATTTCTTGAGTGAATTTGCAGTTCTACTCAAGAGTAAGCAAATAAGCGAAATGAACCCATAGAACGCTTATTTGGCTTCTATCTATGCATTCTGACACTCCACCAATATGTTTTGCTTCAATTTGGCTCATTTTACAAAAGTGCTTATTTCTGGAGTGAACATGCAGTTCCACTCAAGAGTAAGCAACTAAGCGAAATGAACCCATAGAACGCTTATTTGTCTTCTTTCTATGCATTCTGACACTCCAACAATATGTTTTGCTTCAATTTGGCTCATTTTACAAAGGTGCTTATTTCTGGAGTGAACATGCAGTTCTACTCAAGAGTAAGCAACTAAGCGAAATAAACCTATAGAACGCCTATTTGTCTCTTATCTTTGCATTCTGACACTCCACCAATATGTTTTGCTTCAATTTGGCTCATTTTACAAAAGTGCTTATTTCTGGAGTGAACATGCAGTTCTACTCAAGAGTAAGCAACTGAGCGAAATAAACCTATAGAACGCTTATTTGTCTGTTATCTATGCATTCTGACACTCCAACAATGTGTTTTGCTTCAGTTTGGCTCATTTTACAAGGGTGCTTATTTCTTGAGTGAACTTGCAGTTCTACTCAAGAGTAAGCAACTGAGCGAAATGAACCCATAGAACGCTTATTTGTCTTCTTTCTATGCATTCTGACACTCCAACAATATGTTTTGCTTCAATTTGGCTCATTTTACAAAGGTGCTTATTTATTGAGTGAACTTGCAGTTCTACTCAAGAGTAAGCAACTAAGCGAAATAAACCTATAGAACGCTTATTTGGCTTCTATCTATGCATTCTGACACTCCACCAATATGTTTTGCTTCAATTTGGCTCATTTTACAAAAGTGCTTATTTCTGGAGTGAACATGCAGTTCTACTCTAGAGTACGCAACTAAGCGAAATAAACCTATAGAACGCTTATTTGGCTTCTATCTAGGCATTCTGACACTCCACCAATATGTTTTGCTTCAATTTGGCTCATTTTAGAAAGTTGCTTATTTCTGGAGTGCCCATGCATTTCTACTCAAGAGTAAGCAAATAAGCTTTCTAAACGTATAGAATGCTTATTTGTCTTCTTTCTATGCATTCTGACACTCCAACAATGTGTTTTGCGTCAATTTGGCTCATTTTACAAGGGTGCTTATTTCTGGAGTGAACATGCAGTTCTACTCAAGAGTAAGCAACTAAGCGAAATAAACCTATAGAACGCTTATTTGGCTTCTATCTATGCATTCTGACACTCCACCAATATGTTTTGCTTCAATTTGGCTCATTTTACAAAAGTGCTTATTTCTGGATTGAACATGCAGTTCCACTCAAGAGTAAGCAACTAAGCGAAATAAACCTATAGAACGCTTATTTGGCTGTTAACTATGCATTCTGACACTCCAACAATGTGTTTTGCTTCAGATTGGCTCATTTTACAAGGGTGCTTATTTCTTGAGTGAACTTGCAGTTCTACTCAAGAGTAAGCAAATAAGCGAAATGAACCCATAGAACGCTTATTTGGCTTCTATCTATGCATTCTGACACTCCACCAATATGTTTTGCTTCAATTTGGCTCATTTTACAAAAGTGCTTATTTCTGGAGTGAACATGCAGTTCCACTCAAGAGTAAGCAACTAAGCGAAATAAACCTATAGAACGCTTATTTGTCTGTTATCTATGCATTCTGACACTCCAACAATGTGTTTTGCTTCAGTTTGGCTCATTTTACAAGGGTGCTTATTTCTTGAGTGAACTTGCAGTTCTACTCAAGAGTAAGCAACTGAGCGAAATGAACCCATAGAACGCTTATTTGTCTTCTTTCTATGCATTCTGAAACTCCAACAATATGTTTTGCTTCAATTTGGCTCATTTTACAAAGGTGCTTATTTCTGGAGTGAACATGCAGTTCCACTCAAGAATAAGCAACTAAGCGAAATAAACCTATAGAACGCTTATTTGTCTGTTATCTATGCATTCTGACACTCCAACAATGTGTTTTGCGTCAATTTGGCTCATTTCACAAAGGTGCTTATTTCTTGAGTGCACATGCATTTCTACTCAAGAGTAAGCAAATAAGCTTTATAAACGTATAGAACGCTTATTTGTCTTCTTTCTATGCATTCTGACACCCCAACAATGTGTTTTGCTTCAATTTGGCTCATTTTACAAGGGTGCTTATTTCTTGAGTGAACATGCGGTTCTACTCAAGAGTAAGCAACTAAGCGAAATGAACCCATAGAACGCTTATTTGTCTTCTTTCTATGCATTCTGACACTCCAACAATGTGTTTTGCTTCAGTTTGGCTCATTTTACAAGGGTGCTTATTTCTTGAGTGAACTTGCAGTTCTACTCAAGAGTAAGCAAATAAGCGAAATGAACCCATAGAACGCTTATTTGGCTTCTATCTATGCATTCTGACACTCCACCAATATGTTTTGCTTCAATTTGGCTCATTTTACAAAAGTGCTTATTTCTGGAGTGAACATGCAGTTCCACTCAAGAGTAAGCAACTAAGCGAAATGAACCCATAGAACGCTTATTTGTCTTCTTTCTATGCATTCTGACACTCCAACAATATGTTTTGCTTCAATTTGGCTCATTTTACAAAGGTGCTTATTTCTGGAGTGAAGATGCAGTTCTACTCAAGAGTAAGCAACTAAGCGAAATAAACCTATAGAACGCCTATTTGTCTCTTATCTTTGCATTCTGACACTCCACCAATATGTTTTGCTTCAATTTGGCTCATTTTACAAAAGTGCTTATTTCTGGAGTGAACATGCAGTTCCACTCAAGAATAAGCAACTAAGCGAAATAAACCTATAGAACGCTTATTTGTCTGTTATCTATGCATTCTGACACTCCAACAATGTGTTTTGCGTCAATTTGGCTCATTTCACAAAGGTGCTTATTTCTTGAGTGCACATGCATTTCTACTCAAGAGTAAGCAAATAAGCTTTATAAACGTATAGAACGCTTATTTGTCTTCTTTCTATGCATTCTGACACCCCAACAATGTGTTTTGCTTCAATTTGGCTCATTTTACAAGGGTGCTTATTTCTTGAGTGAACATGCGGTTCTACTCAAGAGTAAGCAACTAAGCGAAATGAACCCATAGAACGCTTATTTGTCTTCTTTCTATGCATTCTGACACTCCAACAATGTGTTTTGCTTCAGTTTGGCTCATTTTACAAGGGTGCTTATTTCTTGAGTGAACTTGCAGTTCTACTCAAGGGTAAGCAACTAAGCGAAATGAACCTATAGAACGCTTATTTGTCTGTTATCTATGCATTCTGACACTCCAACAATGTGTTTTGCGTCAATTTGGCTCATTTTACAAAGGTGCTTATTTCTTGAGTGCACATGCATTTCTACTCAAGAGTAAGCAAATAAGCTTTATAAACGTATAGAACGCTTATTTGTCTTCTTTCTATGCATTCTGACACCCCAACAATGTGTTTTGCTTCAATTTGGCTCATTTTACAAGGGTGCTTATTTCTTGAGTGAACATGCAGTTCTACTCAAGAGTAAGCAACTAAGCGAAATGAACCCATAGAATGCTTATTTGTCTTCTTTCTATGCATTCTGACACTCCAACAATGTGTTTTGCTTCAATTTGGCTCATTTTACAAAGGTGTTTATTTCTGGAGTGAACATGCAGTTCTACTCAAGAGTAAGCAACTAAGCGAAATAAACCTATAGAACGCTTATTTGGCTTCTATCTAGGCATTCTGACACTCCACCAATATGTTTTGCTTCAATTTGGCTCATTTTACAAAAGTGCTTATTTCTGGAGTGAACATGCAGTTCCACTCAAGAGTAAGCAACTAAGCGAAATAAACCTATAGAACGCTTATTTGTCTGTTATCTATGCATTCTGACACTCCAACAATGTGTTTTGCGTCAATTTGGCTCATTTTACAAGGGTGCTTATTTCTGGAGTGAACATGCAGTTCTACTCAAGAGTAAGCAACTAAGCGAAATAAACCTATAGAACGCTTATTTGGCTTCTATCTATGCATTCTGACACTCCACCAATATGTTTTGCTTCAATTTGGCTCATTTTACAAGGGTGCTTATTTCTTGAGTGAACATGCAGTTCCACTCAAGAGTAAGCAACTAAGCGAAATAAACCTATAGAACGCTTATTTGGCTGTTATCTATGCATTTTGACACTCCAACAATGTGTTTTGCTTCAGTTTGGCTCATTTTACAAGGGTGCTTATTTCTTGAGTGAACTTGCAGTTCTACTCAAGAGTAAGCAAATAAGCGAAATGAACCCATAGTACGCTTATTTGGCTTCTATCTATGCATTCTGACACTCCACCAATATGTTTTGCTTCAATTTGGCTCATTTTACAAAAGTGCTTATTTCTGGAGTGAACATGCAGTTCCACTCAAGAATAAGCAACTAAGCGAAATAAACCTATAGAACGCTTATTTGTCTGTTATCTATGCATTCTGACACTCCAACAATGTGTTTTGCGTCAATTTGGCTCATTTCACAAAGGTGCTTATTTCTTGAGTGCACATGCATTTCTACTCAAGAGTAAGCAAATAAGCTTTATAAACGTATAGAACGCTTATTTGTCTTCTTTCTATGCATTCTGACACCCCAACAATGTGTTTTGCTTCAATTTGGCTCATTTTACAAGGGTGCTTATTTCTTGAGTGAACATGCGGTTCTACTCAAGAGTAAGCAACTAAGCGAAATGAACCCATAGAACGCTTATTTGTCTTCTTTCTATGCATTCTGACACTCCAACAATGTGTTTTGCTTCAGTTTGGCTCATTTTACAAGGGTGCTTATTTCTTGAGTGAACTTGCAGTTCTACTCAAGAGTAAGCAAATAAGCGAAATGAACCCATAGAACGCTTATTTGGCTTCTATCTATGCATTCTGACACTCCACCAATATGTTTTGCTTCAATTTGGCTCATTTTACAAAAGTGCTTATTTCTGGAGTGAACATGCAGTTCCACTCAAGAGTAAGCAACTAAGCGAAATGAACCCATAGAACGCTTATTTGTCTTCTTTCTATGCATTCTGACACTCCAACAATATGTTTTGCTTCAATTTGGCTCATTTTACAAAGGTGCTTATTTCTGGAGTGAACATGCAGTTCTACTCAAGAGTAAGCAACTAAGCGAAATAAACCTATAGAACGCCTATTTGTCTCTTATCTTTGCATTCTGACACTCCACCAATATGTTTTGCTTCAATTTGGCTCATTTTACAAAAGTGCTTATTTCTGGAGTGAACATGCAGTTCTACTCAAGAGTAAGCAACTGAGCGAAATAAACCTATAGAACGCTTATTTGTCTGTTATCTATGCATTCTGACACTCCAACAATGTGTTTTGCTTCAGTTTGGCTCATTTTACAAGGGTGCTTATTTCTTGAGTGAACTTGCAGTTCTACTCAAGAGTAAGCAACTGAGCGAAATGAACCCATAGAACGCTTATTTGTCTTCTTTCTATGCATTCTGACACTCCAACAATATGTTTTGCTTCAATTTGGCTCATTTTACAAAGGTGCTTATTTATTGAGTGAACTTGCAGTTCTACTCAAGAGTAAGCAACTAAGCGAAATAAACCTATAGAACGCTTATTTGGCTTCTATCTATGCATTCTGACACTCCACCAATATGTTTTGCTTCAATTTGGCTCATTTTACAAAAGTGCTTATTTCTGGAGTGAACATGCAGTTCTACTCTAGAGTACGCAACTAAGCGAAATAAACCTATAGAACGCTTATTTGGCTTCTATCTAGGCATTCTGACACTCCACCAATATGTTTTGCTTCAATTTGGCTCATTTTAGAAAGTTGCTTATTTCTGGAGTGCCCATGCATTTCTACTCAAGAGTAAGCAAATAAGCTTTCTAAACGTATAGAATGCTTATTTGTCTTCTTTCTATGCATTCTGACACTCCAACAATGTGTTTTGCGTCAATTTGGCTCATTTTACAAGGGTGCTTATTTCTGGAGTGAACATGCAGTTCTACTCAAGAGTAAGCAACTAAGCGAAATAAACCTATAGAACGCTTATTTGGCTTCTATCTATGCATTCTGACACTCCACCAATATGTTTTGCTTCAATTTGGCTCATTTTACAAAAGTGCTTATTTCTGGATTGAACATGCAGTTCCACTCAAGAGTAAGCAACTAAGCGAAATAAACCTATAGAACGCTTATTTGGCTGTTAACTATGCATTCTGACACTCCAACAATGTGTTTTGCTTCAGATTGGCTCATTTTACAAGGGTGCTTATTTCTTGAGTGAACTTGCAGTTCTACTCAAGAGTAAGCAAATAAGCGAAATGAACCCATAGAACGCTTATTTGGCTTCTATCTATGCATTCTGACACTCCACCAATATGTTTTGCTTCAATTTGGCTCATTTTACAAAAGTGCTTATTTCTGGAGTGAACATGCAGTTCCACTCAAGAGTAAGCAACTAAGCGAAATAAACCTATAGAACGCTTATTTGTCTGTTATCTATGCATTCTGACACTCCAACAATGTGTTTTGCTTCAGTTTGGCTCATTTTACAAGGGTGCTTTTTTCTTGAGTGAACTTGCAGTTCTACTCAAGAGTAAGCAACTGAGCGAAATGAACCCATAGAACGCTTATTTGTCTTCTTTCTATGCATTCTGACACTCCAACAATATGTTTTGCTTCAATTTGGCTCATTTTACAAAGGTGCTTATTTATTGAGTGAACTTGCAGTTCTACTCAAGAGTAAGCAACTAAGCGAAATAAACCTATAGAACGCTTATTTGGCTTCTATCTATGCATTCTGACACTCCACCAATATGTTTTGCTTCAATTTGGCTCATTTTACAAAAGTGCTTATTTCTGGAGTGAACATGCAGTTCTACTCTAGAGTACGCAACTAAGCGAAATAAACCTATAGAACGCTTATTTGGCTTCTATCTAGGCATTCTGACACTCCACCAATATGTTTTGCTTCAATTTGGCTCATTTTAGAAAGTTGCTTATTTCTGGAGTGCCCATGCATTTCTACTCAAGAGTAAGCAAATAAGCTTTCTAAACGTATAGAATGCTTATTTGTCTTCTTTCTATGCATTCTGACACTCCAACAATGTGTTTTGCGTCAATTTGGCTCATTTTACAAGGGTGCTTATTTCTGGAGTGAACATGCAGTTCTACTCAAGAGTAAGCAACTAAGCGAAATAAACCTATAGAACGCTTATTTGGCTTCTATCTATGCATTCTGACACTCCACCAATATGTTTTGCTTCAATTTGGCTCATTTTACAAAAGTGCTTATTTCTGGATTGAACATGCATTTCCACTCAAGAGTAAGCAACTAAGCGAAATAAACCTATAGAACGCTTATTTGGCTGTTAACTATGCATTCTGACACTCCAACAATGTGTTTTGCTTCAGATTGGCTCATTTTACAAGGGTGCTTATTTCTTGAGTGAACTTGCAGTTCTACTCAAGAGTAAGCAAATAAGCGAAATGAACCCATAGAACGCTTATTTGGCTTCTATCTATGCATTCTGACACTCCACCAATATGTTTTGCTTCAATTTGGCTCATTTTACAAAAGTGCTTATTTCTGGAGTGAACATGCAGTTCCACTCAAGAGTAAGCAACTAAGCGAAATAAACCTATAGAACGCTTATTTGTCTGTTATCTATGCATTCTGACACTCCAACAATGTGTTTTGCGTCAATTTGGCTCATTTTACAAAGGTGCTTATTTCTTGAGTGCACATGCATTTCTACTCAAGAGTAAGCAAATAAGCTTAATAAACGTATAGAACGCTTATTTGTCTTCTTTCTATGCATTCTGACACTCCAACAATGTGTTTTGCGTCAATTTGGCTCATTTTACAAAGGTGCTTATTTCTTGAGTGCACATGCATTTCTACTCAAGAGTAAGCAAATAAGCTTTATAAACGTATAGAACGCTTATTTGTCTTCTTTCTATGCATTCTGACACCCCAACAATG
Source organism: Zootoca vivipara (assembly GCF_963506605.1). Taxonomy (NCBI): domain Eukaryota; kingdom Metazoa; phylum Chordata; class Lepidosauria; order Squamata; family Lacertidae; genus Zootoca; species Zootoca vivipara. The sequence goes on along the minus strand of NC_083293.1, from coordinate 9,127,792 downwards.
TGTTTTGCTTCAATTTGGCTCATTTTACAAGGGTGCTTATTTCTTGAGTGAACATGCAGTTCTACTCAAGAGTAAGCAACTAAGCAAAATAAACCTGTAGAACGCTTATTTGTCTTCTGTCTATGCATTCTGACACTCCAACAATGTATTTTGCTTCAATTTGGCTCATTTTACAAAGGTGCTTATTTCTGGAGTGAACATTCAGTTCTACTCAAGAGTAAGCAACTAAGCGAAATAAACCTATAGAACGCTTATTTGTCTGTTATCTATGCATTCTGACACTCCAACAATGTGTTTTGCGTCAATTTGGCTCATTTTACAAAGGTGCTTATTTCTTGAGTGCACATGCATTTCTACTCAAGAGTAAGCAAATAAGCTTTATAAACGTATAGAATGCTTATTTGTCTTCTTTCTATGCATTCTGACACCCCAACAATGTGTTTTGCTTCAATTTGTCTCATTTTACAAGGGTGCTTATTTCTTGAGTGAACTTGCAGTTCTACTCAAGAGTAAGCAACTAAGCGGAATGAACCCATAGAACGCTTATTTGTCTTCTTTCTATGCATTCTGACACTCCAACAATGTGTTTTGCGTCAATTTGGCTCATTTTACAAAGGTGCTTATTTCTTGAGTGCACATGCATTACTACTCAAGAGTAAGCAAATAAGCTTTATAAACGTATAGAACGCTTATTTGTCTTCTTTCTATGCATTCTGACACCCCAACAATGTGTTTTGCTTCAATTTGGCTCATTTTACAAGGGTGCTTATTTCTTGAGTGAACTTGCAGTTCTACTCAAGAGTAAGCAACTAAGCGAAATGAACCCATAGAACGCTTATTTGTCTTCTTTCTATGCATTCTGACACTCCAACAATGTGTTTTTCTTCAGTTTGGCTCATTTTACAAGGGTGCTTATTTCTTGAGTGAACTTGCAGTTCTACTCAAGAGTAAGCAAATAAGCGAAATGAACCCATAGAACGCTTATTTGGCTTCTATCTATGCATTCTGACACTCCACCAATATGTTTTGCTTCAATTTGGCTCATTTTACAAAAGTGCTTATTTCTGGAGTGAACATGCAGTTCCACTCAAGAGTAAGCAACTAAGCGAAATGAACCCATAGAACGCTTATTTGTCTTCTTTCTATGCATTCTGACACTCCAACAATATGTTTTGCTTCAATTTGGCTCATTTTACGAAGGTGCTTATTTCTGGAGTGAACATGCAGTTCTACTCAAGAGTAAGCAACTAAGCGAAATAAACCTATAGAACGCTTATTTGGCTTCTATCTATGCATTCTGACACTCCACCAATATGTTTTGCTTCAATTTGGCTCATTTTACAAAAGTGCTTATTTCTGGAGTGAACATGCAGTTCTACTCAAGAGTAAGCAACTGAGCGAAATAAACCTATAGAACGCTTATTTGTCTGTTATCTATGCATTCTGACACTCCAACAATGTGTTTTGCTTCAGTTTGCTCATTTTACAAGGGTGCTTATTTCTTGAGTGAACTTGCAGTTCTACTCAAGAGTAAGCAACTAAGCGAAATAAACCTATAGAACGCTTATTTGGCTTCTATCTAGGCATTCTGACACCCCACCAATATGTTTTGCTTCAATTTGGCTCATTTTAGAAAGTTGCTTATTTCTGGAGTGCCCATGCATTTCTACTCAAGAGTAAGCAAATAAGCTTTCTAAACGTATAGAACGCTTATTTGTCTTCTTTCTATGCATTCTGACACTCCAACAATGTGTTTTGCGTCAATTTGGCTCATTTTACACTGGTGCTTATTTCTGGAGTGAACATGCAGTTCTACTCAAGAGTAAGCAACTAAGCGATATAAACCTGTAGAACGCTTAATTTTCTTCTATCTATGCATTCTGACACTCCAACAATATGTTTTGCTTCAATTTGGCTCATTTTACAAAAGTGCTTATTTCTGGAGGGAACATGCAGTTCCACTCAAGAGTAAGCAACTAAGCGAAATAAACCTATAGAACGCTTATTTGGCTGTTATCTATGCATTCTGACACTCCAACAATGTGTTTTGCTTCAGTTTGGCTCATTTTACAAGGGTGCTTATTTCTTGAGTGAAATTGCAGTTCTACTCAAGAGTAAGCAAATAAGCGAAATGAACCCATAGAACGCTTATTTGGCTTCTATCTATGCATTCTGACACTCCACCAATATGTTTTGCTTCAATTTGGCTCATTTTACAAAAGTGCTTATTTCTGGAGTGAACATGCAGTTCCACTCAAGAGTAAGCAACTAAGCGAAATAAACGTATAGAACGCTTATTTGTCTTCTTTCTATGCATTCTGACACCCCAACAATGTGTTTTGCTCCAATTTGGCTCATTTTACAAGGGTGCTTATTTCTTGAGTGAACTTGCAGTTCTACTCAAGAGTAAGCAACTAAGCGGAATGAACCCATAGAACGCTTATTTGTCTTCTTTCTATGCATTCTGACACTCCAACAATGTGTTTTGCGTCAATTTGGCTCATTTTACAAAGGTGCTTATTTCTTGAGTGCACATGCATTTCTACTCAAGAGTAAGCAAATAAGCTTTATAAACGTATAGAACGCTTATTTGTCTTCTTTCTATGCATTCTGACACCCCAACAATGTGTTTTGCTTCAATTTGGCTCATTTTACAAGGGTGCTTATTTCTTGAGTGAACATGCAGTTCTACTCAAGAGTAAGCAACTAAGCAAAATAAACCTGTAGAACGCTTATTTGTCTTCTGTCTATGCATTCTGACACTCCAACAATGTGTTTTGCTTCAATTTGGCTCATTTTACAAAGGTGCTTATTTCTGGAGTGAACATGCAGTTCTATTCAAGAGTAAGCAACTAAGCGAAATAAACCTATGGAACGCTTATTTGTCTTCTGTCTATGCATTCTGACACTCCAACAATGTGTTTTGCTTCAGTTTGGCTCATTTTACAAGGGTGCTTATTTCTTGAGTGAACTTGCAGTTCTACTCAAGAGTAAGCAACTAAGCGAAATGAACCCATAGAACGCTTATTTGTCTTCTTTCTATGAATTCTGACACTCCAACAATATGTTTTGCTTCAATTTGGCTCATTTTACAAAGGTGCTTATTTCTGGAGTGAACATGCAGTTCTACTCAAGAGTAAGCAACTAAGCGAAATAAACCTATAGAATGCTTATTTGTCTGTTATCTATGCATTCTGACACTCCACCAATATGTTTTGCTTCAATTTGGCTCATTTTACAAAAGTGCTTATTTCTGGAGTGAACATGCAGTTCTACTCAAGAGTAAGCAACTAAGTGAAATAAACCTATAGAACGCTTATTTGGCTGTTATCTATGCATTCTGACACTCCAACAATGTGTTTTGCTTCAGTTTGACTCATTTTACAAGTGTGCTTATTTCTTGAGTGAACATGCATTTCTACTCAAGAGTAAGCAACTAAGCGAAATGAACCCATAGAACGCTTATTTGTCTTCTTTCTATGCATTCTGACACTCCAACAATATGTTTTGCTTCAATTTGGCTCATTTTACAAAGGTGCTTATTTCTGGAGTGAACATGCAGTTCCACTCAAGAGTAAGAAACTAAGCGAAATAAACCTATAGAACGCTTATTTGGCTTCTATCTATGCATTCTGACACTCCACCAATATGTTTTGCTTCAATTTGGCTCATTTTACAAAAGTGCTTATTTCTGGAGTGAACATGCATTTCTACTCAAGAGTAAGCAAATAAGTGAAATGAACCCATAGAACGCTTATTTGGCTTCTATCTAGGCATTCTGACACTCCACCAATATGTTTTGCTTCAATTTGGCTCATTTTACAAAAGTGCTTATTTCTGGAGTGAACATGCAGTTCCACTCAAGAGTAAGCAACTAAGCGAAATAAACCTATAGAACGCTTATTTGGCTTCTATCTATGCATTCTGACACTCCACCAATATGTTTTGCTTCAATTTGGCTCATTTTACAAAAGTGCTTATTTCTGGAGTGAACATGCAGTTCCACTCAAGAGTAAGCAACTAAGCGAAATGAACCCATAGAACGCTTATTTGTCTTCTTTCTATGCATTCTGACACTCCAACAATATGTTTTGCTTCAATTTGGCTCATTTTACAAAGGTGCTTATTTCTGGAGTGAACATGCAGTTCTACTCAAGAGTAAGCAACTAAGCGAAATAAACCTATAGAATGCTTATTTGTCTGTTATCTATGCATTCTGACACTCCACCAATATGTTTTGCTTCAATTTGGCTCATTTTACAAAAGTGCTTATTTCTGGAGTGAACATGCAGTTCTACTCAAGAGTAAGCAACTAAGTGAAATAAACCTATAGAACGCTTATTTGGCTGTTATCTATGCATTCTGACACTCCAACAATGTGTTTTGCTTCAGTTTGACTCATTTTACAAGTGTGCTTATTTCTTGAGTGAACATGCATTTCTACTCAAGAGTAAGCAACTAAGCGAAATGAACCCATAGAACGCTTATTTGTCTTCTTTCTATGCATTCTGACACTCCAACAATATGTTTTGCTTCAATTTGGCTCATTTTACAAAGGTGCTTATTTCTGGAGTGAACATGCAGTTCCACTCAAGAGTAAGAAACTAAGCGAAATAAACCTATAGAACGCTTATTTGGCTTCTATCTATGCATTCTGACACTCCACCAATATGTTTTGCTTCAATTTGGCTCATTTTACAAAAGTGCTTATTTCTGGAGTGAACATGCATTTCTACTCAAGAGTAAGCAAATAAGTGAAATGAACCCATAGAACGCTTATTTGGCTTCTATCTAGGCATTCTGACACTCCACCAATATGTTTTGCTTCAATTTGGCTCATTTTACAAAAGTGCTTATTTCTGGAGTGAACATGCAGTTCCACTCAAGAGTAAGCAACTAAGCGAAATAAACCTATAGAACGCTTATTTGGCTTCTATCTATGCATTCTGACACTCCACCAATATGTTTTGCTTCAATTTGGCTCATTTTACAAAAGTGCTTATTTCTGGAGTGAACATGCAGTTCCACTCAAGAGTAAGCAACTAAGCGAAATGAACCCATAGAACGCTTATTTGTCTTCTTTCTATGCATTCTGACACTCCAACAATATGTTTTGCTTCAATTTGGCTCATTTTACAAAGGTGCTTATTTCTGGAGTGAACATGCAGTTCTACTCAAGAGTAAGCAACTAAGCGAAATAAACCTATAGAACGCTTATTTGTCTGTTATCTTTGCATTCTGACACTCCACCAATATGTTTTGCTTCAATTTGGCTCATTTTACAAAAGTGCTTATTTCTGGAGTGAACATGCAGTTCTACTCAAGAGTAAGCAACTGAGCGAAATAAACCTATAGAACGCTTATTTGTCTGTTATCTATGCATTCTGACACTCCAACAATGTGTTTTGCTTCAGTTTGCTCATTTTACAAGGGTGCTTATTTCTTGAGTGAACTTGCAGTTCTACTCAAGAGTAAGCAACTAAGCGAAATGAACCCATAGAACGCTGATTTGTCTTCTTTCTATGCATTCTGACACTCCAACAATATGTTGTGCTTCAATTTGGCTCATTTTACAAAGGTGCTTATTTATTGAGTGAACTTGCAGTTCTACTCAAGAGTAAGCAACTAAGCGAAATAAACCTATAGAACGCTTATTTGGCTTCTATCTATGCATTCTGACACTCCACCAATATGTTTTGCTTCAATTTGGCTCATTTTACAAAAGTGCTTATTTCTGGAGTGAACATGCAGTTCTACTCTAGAGTAAGCAACTAAGCGAAATAAACCTATAGAACGCTTATTTGGCTTCTATCTAGGCATTCTGACACCCCACCAATATGTTTTGCTTCAATTTGGCTCATTTTAGAAAGTTGCTTATTTCTGGAGTGCCCATGCATTTCTACTCAAGAGTAAGGAAATAAGCTTTCTAAACGTATAGAACGCTTATTTGTCTTCTTTCTATGCATTCTGACACTCCAACAATGTGTTTTGCGTCAATTTGGCTCATTTTACAATGGTGCTTATTTCTGGAGTGAACATGCAGTTCTACTCAAGAGTAAGCAACTAAGCGATATAAACCTATAGAATGCTTATTTGGCTTCTATCTATGCATTCTGACACTCCACCAATATGTTTTGCTTCAATTTGGCTCATTTTACAAAAGTGCTTATTTCTGGAGTGAACATGCAGTTCCACTCAAGAGTAAGCAACTAAGCGAAATAAACCTATAGAACGCTTATTTGGCTGTTATCTATGCATTCTGACACTCCAACAATGTGTTTTGCTTCAGTTTGGCTCATTTTACAAGGGTGCTTATTTCTTGAGTGAAATTGCAGTTCTACTCAAGAGTAAGCAAATAAGCGAAATGAACCCATAGAACGCTTATTTGGCTTCTATCTATGCATTCTGACACTCCACCAATATGTTTTGCTTCAATTTGGCTCATTTTACAAAAGTGCTTATTTCTGGAGTGAACATGCAGTTCCACTCAAGAGTAAGCAACTAAGCGAAATAAACGTATAGAACGCTTATTTGTCTTCTTTCTATGCATTCTGACACCCCAACAATGTGTTTTGCTCCAATTTGGCTCATTTTACAAGGGTGCTTATTTCTTGAGTGAACTTGCAGTTCTACTCAAGAGTAAGCAAATAAGCTTTATAAACGTATAGAACGCTTATTTGTCTTCTTTCTATGCATTCTGACACCCCAACAATGTGTTTTGCTTCAATTTGGCTCATTTTACAAGGGTGCTTATTTCTGGAGTGAACATGCAGTTCTACTCAAGAGTAAGCAACTAAGCAAAATAAACCTGTAGAACGCTTATTTGTCTTCTGTCTATGCATTCTGACACCCCAACAATGTGTTTTGCTTCAATTTGGCTCATTTTACAAGGGTGCTTATTTCTTGAGTGAACATGCAGTTCTACTCAAGAGTAAGCAACTAAGCAAAATAAACCTGTAGAACGCTTATTTGTCTTCTGTCTATGCATTCTGACACTCCAACAATGTGTTTTGCTTCAGTTTGGCTCATTTTACAAGGGTGCTTATTTCTTGAGTGAACTTGCAGTTCTACTCAAGAGTAAGCAACTAAGCGAAATGAACCCATAGAACGCTTATTTGTCTTCTTTCTATGAATTCTGACACTCCAACAATATGTTTTGCTTCAATTTGGCTCATTTTACAAAGGTGCTTATTTCTGGAGTGAACATGCAGTTCTACTCAAGAGTAAGCAACTAAGCGAAATAAACCTATAGAATGCTTATTTGTCTGTTATCTATGCATTCTGTCACTCCACCAATATGTTTTGCTTCAATTTGGCTCATTTTACAAAAGTGCTTATTTCTGGAGTGAACATGCAGTTCTACTCAAGAGTAAGCAACTAAGTGAAATAAACCTATAGAACGCTTATTTGGCTGTTATCTATGCATTCTGACACTCCAACAATGTGTTTTGCTTCAGTTTGACTCATTTTACAAGTGTGCTTATTTCTTGAGTGAACATGCATTTCTACTCAAGAGTAAGCAACTAAGCGAAATGAACCCATAGAACGCTTATTTGTCTTCTTTCTATGCATTCTGACACTCCAACAATGTGTTTTGCTTCAGTTTGGCTCATTTTACAAGGGTGCTTATTTCTTGAGTGAAGTTGCAGTTCTACTCAAGAGTAAGCAAATAAGCGAAATGAACCCATAGAACGCTTATTTGGCTTCTATCTATGCATTCTGACACTCCACCAATATGTTTTGCTTCAATTTGGCTCATTTTACAAAAGTGCTTATTTCTGGAGTGAACATGCAGTTCCACTCAAGAGTAAGCAACTAAGCGAAATGAACCCATAGAACGCTTATTTGTCTTCTTTCTATGCATTCTGACACTCCAACAATATGTTTTGCTTCAATTTGGCTCATTTTACAAAGGTGCTTATTTCTGGAGTGCACATGCAGTTCTACTCAAGAGTAAGCAAATAAGCTTTCTAAACGTATAAAACGCTTATTTGTCTTCTTTCTATGCATTCTGACACTCCAACAATGTGTTTTGCTTCAATTTGGCTCATTTTACAAAGGTGCTTATTTCTGGAGTGAACATGCAGTTCTACTCAAGAGTAAGCAACTAAGCGAAATAAACCTATAGAACGCTTATTTGTCTGTTATCTATGCATTCTGACACTCCAACAATGTGTTTTGCTTCAGTTTGGCTCATTTTACAAGGGTGCTTATTTCTTGAGTGAACTTGCAGTTCTACTCAAGAGTAAGCAACTAAGCGAAATGAACCCATAGAACGCTTATTTGTCTTCTTTCTATGAATTCTGACACTCCAACAATATGTTTTGCTTCAATTTGGCTCATTTTACAAAGGTGCTTATTTCTGGAGTGAACATGCAGTTCTACTCAAGAGTAAGCAAATAAGCTTTCTAAACGTATAAAACGCTTATTTGTCTTCTTTCTATGCATTCTGACACTCCAACAATGTGTTTTGCTTCAATTTGGCTCATTTTACAAAGGTGCTTATTTCTGGAGTGAACATGCAGTTCCACTCAAGAGTAAGAAACTAAGCGAAATAAACCTATAGAACGCTTATTTGGCTTCTATCTATGCATTCTGACACTCCACCAATATGTTTTGCTTCAATTTGGCTCATTTTACAAAAGTGCTTATTTCTGGAGTGAACATGCATTTCTACTCAAGAGTAAGCAAATAAGTGAAATGAACCCATAGAACGCTTATTTGGCTTCTATCTAGGCGTTCTGACACTCCACCAATATGTTTTGCTTCAATTTGGCTCATTTTACAAAAGTGCTTATTTCTGGAGTGAACATGCAGTTCCACTCAAGAGTAAGCAACTAAGCGAAATAAACCTATAGAACGCTTATTTGGCTTCTATCTATGCATTCTGACACTCCACCAATATGTTTTGCTTCAATTTGGCTCATTTTACAAAAGTGCTTATTTCTGGAGTGAACATGCAGTTCCACTCAAGAGTAAGCAACTAAGCGAAATGAACCCATAGAACGCTTATTTGTCTTCTTTCTATGCATTCTGACACTCCAACAATATGTTTTGCTTCAATTTGGCTCATTTTACAAAGGTGCTTATTTCTGGAGTGAACATGCAGTTCTACTCAAGAGTAAGCAACTAAGCGAAATAAACCTATAGAATGCTTATTTGTCTGTTATCTATGCATTCTGACACTCCACCAATATGTTTTGCTTCAATTTGGCTCATTTTACAAAAGTGCTTATTTCTGGAGTGAACATGCAGTTCTACTCAAGAGTAAGCAACTAAGTGAAATAAACCTATAGAACGCTTATTTGGCTGTTATCTATGCATTCTGACACTCCAACAATGTGTTTTGCTTCAGTTTGACTCATTTTACAAGTGTGCTTATTTCTTGAGTGAACATGCATTTCTACTCAAGAGTAAGCAACTAAGCGAAATGAACCCATAGAACGCTTATTTGTCTTCTTTCTATGCATTCTGACACTCCAACAATATGTTTTGCTTCAATTTGGCTCATTTTACAAAGGTGCTTATTTCTGGAGTGAACATGCAGTTCCACTCAAGAGTAAGAAACTAAGCGAAATAAACCTATAGAACGCTTATTTGGCTTCTATCTATGCATTCTGACACTCCACCAATATGTTTTGCTTCAATTTGGCTCATTTTACAAAAGTGCTTATTTCTGGAGTGAACATGCATTTCTACTCAAGAGTAAGCAAATAAGTGAAATGAACCCATAGAACGCTTATTTGGCTTCTATCTAGGCATTCTGACACTCCACCAATATGTTTTGCTTCAATTTGGCTCATTTTACAAAAGTGCTTATTTCTGGAGTGAACATGCAGTTCCACTCAAGAGTAAGCAACTAAGCGAAATAAACCTATAGAACGCTTATTTGGCTTCTATCTATGCATTCTGACACTCCACCAATATGTTTTGCTTCAATTTGGCTCATTTTACAAAAGTGCTTATTTCTGGAGTGAACATGCAGTTCCACTCAAGAGTAAGCAACTAAGCGAAATGAACCCATAGAACGCTTATTTGTCTTCTTTCTATGCATTCTGACACTCCAACAATATGTTTTGCTTCAATTTGGCTCATTTTACAAAGGTGCTTATTTCTGGAGTGAACATGCAGTTCTACTCAAGAGTAAGCAACTAAGCGAAATAAACCTATAGAACGCTTATTTGTCTGTTATCTTTGCATTCTGACACTCCACCAATATGTTTTGCTTCAATTTGGCTCATTTTACAAAAGTGCTTATTTCTGGAGTGAACATGCAGTTCTACTCAAGAGTAAGCAACTGAGCGAAATAAACCTATAGAACGCTTATTTGTCTGTTATCTATGCATTCTGACACTCCAACAATGTGTTTTGCTTCAGTTTGCTCATTTTACAAGGGTGCTTATTTCTTGAGTGAACTTGCAGTTCTACTCAAGAGTAAGCAACTAAGCGAAATGAACCCATAGAACGCTTATTTGTCTTCTTTCTATGCATTCTGACACTCCAACAATATGTTGTGCTTCAATTTGGCTCATTTTACAAAGGTGCTTATTTATTGAGTGAACTTGCAGTTCTACTCAAGAGTAAGCAACTAAGCGAAATAAACCTATAGAACGCTTATTTGGCTTCTATCTATGCATTCTGACACTCCACCAATATGTTTTGCTTCAATTTGGCTCATTTTACAAAAGTGCTTATTTCTGGAGTGAACATGCAGTTCTACTCTAGAGTAAGCAACTAAGCGAAATAAACCTATAGAACGCTTATTTGTCTGTTATCTATGCATTCTGACACTCCAACAATGTGTTTTGCTTCAGTTTGACTCATTTTACAAGTGTGCTTATTTCTTGAGTGAACATGCATTTCTACTCAAGAGTAAGCAACTAAGCGAAATGAACCCATAGAACGCTTATTTGTCTTCTTTCTATGCATTCTGACACTCCAACAATATGTTTTGCTTCAATTTGGCTCATTTTACAAAGGTGCTTATTTCTGGAGTGAACATGCAGTTCCACTCAAGAGTAAGAAACTAAGCGAAATAAACCTATAGAACGCTTATTTGGCTTCTATCTATGCATTCTGACACTCCACCAATATGTTTTGCTTCAATTTGGCTCATTTTACAAAAGTGCTTATTTCTGGAGTGAACATGCATTTCTACTCAAGAGTAAGCAAATAAGTGAAATGAACCCATAGAACGCTTATTTGGCTTCTATCTAGGCATTCTGACACTCCACCAATATGTTTTGCTTCAATTTGGCTCATTTTACAAAAGTGCTTATTTCTGGAGTGAACATGCAGTTCCACTCAAGAGTAAGCAACTAAGCGAAATAAACCTATAGAACGCTTATTTGGCTTCTATCTATGCATTCTGACACTCCACCAATATGTTTTGCTTCAATTTGGCTCATTTTACAAAAGTGCTTATTTCTGGAGTGAACATGCAGTTCCACTCAAGAGTAAGCAACTAAGCGAAATGAACCCATAGAACGCTTATTTGTCTTCTTTCTATGCATTCTGACACTCCAACAATATGTTTTGCTTCAATTTGGCTCATTTTACAAAGGTGCTTATTTCTGGAGTGAACATGCAGTTCTACTCAAGAGTAAGCAACTAAGCAAAATAAACCTATAGAACGCTTATTTGTCTGTTATCTTTGCATTCTGACACTCCACCAATATGTTTTGCTTCAATTTGGCTCATTTTACAAAAGTGCTTATTTCTGGAGTGAACATGCAGTTCTACTCAAGAGTAAGCAACTGAGCGAAATAAACCTATAGAACGCTTATTTGTCTGTTATCTATGCATTCTGACACTCCAACAATGTGTTTTGCTTCAGTTTGCTCATTTTACAAGGGTGCTTATTTCTTGAGTGAACTTGCAGTTCTACTCAAGAGTAAGCAACTAAGCGAAATGAACCCATAGAACGCTGATTTGTCTTCTTTCTATGCATTCTGACACTCCAACAATATGTTGTGCTTCAATTTGGCTCATTTTACAAAGGTGCTTATTTATTGAGTGAACATGCAGTTCCACTCAAGAGTAAGAAACTAAGCGAAATAAACCTATAGAACGCTTATTTGGCTTCTATCTATGCATTCTGACACTCCACCAATATGTTTTGCTTCAATTTGGCTCATTTTACAAAAGTGCTTATTTCTGGAGTGAACATGCAGTTCTACTCTAGAGTAAGCAACTAAGCGAAATAAACCTATAGAACGCTTATTTGGCTTCTATCTAGGCATTCTGACACCCCACCAATATGTTTTGCTTCAATTTGGCTCATTTTAGAAAGTTGCTTATTTCTGGAGTGCCCATGCATTTCTACTCAAGAGTAAGGAAATAAGCTTTCTAAACGTATAGAACGCTTATTTGTCTTCTTTCTATGCATTCTGACACTCCAACAATGTGTTTTGCGTCAATTTGGCTCATTTTACAATGGTGCTTATTTCTGGAGTGAACATGCAGTTCTACTCAAGAGTAAGCAACTAAGCGATATAAACCTATAGAATGCTTATTTGGCTTCTATCTATGCATTCTGACACTCCACCAATATGTTTTGCTTCAATTTGGCTCATTTTACAAAAGTGCTTATTTCTGGAGTGAACATGCAGTTCCACTCAAGAGTAAGCAACTAAGCGAAATAAACCTATAGAACGCTTATTTGGCTGTTATCTTTGCATTCTGACACTCCACCAATATGTTTTGCTTCAATTTGGCTCATTTTACAAAAGTGCTTATTTCTGGAGTCAACATGCAGTTCTACTCAAGAGTAAGCAACTAAGCGAAATAAACCTATAGAACGCTTATTTGTCTGTTATCTATGCATTCTGACACTCCAACAATGTGTTTTGCTTCAGTTTGACTCATTTTACAAGTGTGCTTATTTCTTGAGTGAACATGCATTTCTACTCAAGAGTAAGCAACTAAGCGAAATGAACCCATAGAACGCTTATTTGTCTTCTTTCTATGCATTCTGACACTCCAACAATATGTTTTGCTTCAATTTGGCTCATTTTACAAAGGTGCTTATTTCTGGAGTGAACATGCAGTTCCACTCAAGAGTAAGAAACTAAGCGAAATAAACCTATAGAACGCTTATTTGGCTTCTATCTATGCATTCTGACACTCCACCAATATGTTTTGCTTCAATTTGGCTCATTTTACAAAAGTGCTTATTTCTGGAGTGAACATGCATTTCTACTCAAGAGTAAGCAAATAAGTGAAATGAACCCATAGAACGCTTATTTGGCTTCTATCTAGGCATTCTGACACTCCACCAATATGTTTTGCTTCAATTTGGCTCATTTTACAAAAGTGCTTATTTCTGGAGTGAACATGCAGTTCCACTCAAGAGTAAGCAACTAAGCGAAATAAACCTATAGAACGCTTATTTGGCTTCTATCTATGCATTCTGACACTCCACCAATATGTTTTGCTTCAATTTGGCTCATTTTACAAAAGTGCTTATTTCTGGAGTGAACATGCAGTTCCACTCAAGAGTAAGCAACTAAGCGAAATGAACCCATAGAACGCTTATTTGTCTTCTTTCTATGCATTCTGACACTCCAACAATATGTTTTGCTTCAATTTGGCTCATTTTACAAAGGTGCTTATTTCTGGAGTGAACATGCAGTTCTACTCAAGAGTAAGCAACTAAGCGAAATAAACCTATAGAACGCTTATTTGTCTGTTATCTTTGCATTCTGACACTCCACCAATATGTTTTGCTTCAATTTGGCTCATTTTACAAAAGTGCTTATTTCTGGAGTGAACATGCAGTTCTACTCAAGAGTAAGCAACTGAGCGAAATAAACCTATAGAACGCTTATTTGTCTGTTATCTATGCATTCTGACACTCCAACAATGTGTTTTGCTTCAGTTTGCTCATTTTACAAGGGTGCTTATTTCTTGAGTGAACTTGCAGTTCTACTCAAGAGTAAGCAACTAAGCGAAATGAACCCATAGAACGCTGATTTGTCTTCTTTCTATGCATTCTGACACTCCAACAATATGTTGTGCTTCAATTTGGCTCATTTTACAAAGGTGCTTATTTATTGAGTGAACTTGCAGTTCTACTCAAGAGTAAGCAACTAAGCGAAATAAACCTATAGAACGCTTATTTGGCTTCTATCTATGCATTCTGACACTCCACCAATATGTTTTGCTTCAATTTGGCTCATTTTACAAAAGTGCTTATTTCTGGAGTGAACATGCAGTTCTACTCTAGAGTAAGCAACTAAGCGAAATAAACCTATAGAACGCTTATTTGGCTTCTATCTAGGCATTCTGACACCCCACCAATATGTTTTGCTTCAATTTGGCTCATTTTAGAAAGTTGCTTATTTCTGGAGTGCCCATGCATTTCTACTCAAGAGTAAGGAAATAAGCTTTCTAAACGTATAGAACGCTTATTTGTCTTCTTTCTATGCATTCTGACACTCCAACAATGTGTTTTGCGTCAATTTGGCTCATTTTACAATGGTGCTTATTTCTGGAGTGAACATGCAGTTCTACTCAAGAGTAAGCAACTAAGCGATATAAACCTATAGAATGCTTATTTGGCTTCTATCTATGCATTCTGACACTCCACCAATATGTTTTGCTTCAATTTGGCTCATTTTACAAAAGTGCTTATTTCTGGAGTGAACATGCAGTTCCAATCAAGAGTAAGCAACTAAGCGAAATAAACCTATAGAACGCTTATTTGGCTGTTATCTTTGCATTCTGACACTCCACCAATATGTTTTGCTTCAATTTGGCTCATTTTACAAAAGTGCTTATTTCTGGAGTCAACATGCAGTTCTACTCAAGAGTAAGCAACTAAGCGAAATAAACCTATAGAACGCTTATTTGTCTGTTATCTATGCATTCTGACACTCCAACAATGTGTTTTGCTTCAATTTGGCTCATTTTACAAAGGTGCTTATTTCTGGAGTGAACTTGCAGTACTACTCAAGAGTAAACAACTAAGCGAAATGAACCCATAGAACGCTTATTTGTCTTCTTTCTATGCATTCTGACACTCCAACAATATGTTTTGCATCAATTTGGCTCATTTTACAAAGGTGCTTATTTCTGGAGTGAAAATGCAGTTCTACTCAAGAGTAAGCAACTAAGCGAAATAAACCTATAGAACGCTTATTTGTCTGTTATCTTTGCATTCTGACACTCCACCAATATGTTTTGCTTCAATTTGGCTCATTTTACAAAAGTGCTTATTTCTGGAGTGAACATGCAGTTCTACTCAAGAGTAAGCAACTGAGCGAAATAAACCTATAGAACGCTTATTTGTCTGTTATCTATGCATTCTGACACTCCAACAATGTGTTTTGCTTCAGTTTGCTCATTTTACAAGGGTGCTTATTTCTTGAGTGAACTTGCAGTTCTACTCAAGAGTAAGCAACTAAGCGAAATGAACCCATAGAACGCTGATTTGTCTTCTTTCTATGCATTCTGACACTCCAACAATATGTTGTGCTTCAATTTGGCTCATTTTACAAAGGTGCTTATTTATTGAGTGAACTTGCAGTTCTACTCAAGAGTAAGCAACTAAGCGAAATAAACCTATAGAACGCTTATTTGGCTTCTATCTATGCATTCTGACACTCCACCAATATGTTTTGCTTCAATTTGGCTCATTTTACAAAAGTGCTTATTTCTGGAGTGAACATGCATTTCTACTCAAGAGTAAGGAAATAAGCTTTCTAAACGTATAGAACGCTTATTTGTCTTCTTTCTATGCATTCTGACACTCCAACAATGTGTTTTGCGTCAATTTGGCTCATTTTACAATGGTGCTTATTTCTGGAGTGAACATGCAGTTCTACTCAAGAGTAAGCAACTAAGCGATATAAACCTATAGAATGCTTATTTGGCTTCTATCTATGCATTCTGACACTCCACCAATATGTTTTGCTTCAATTTGGCTCATTTTACAAAAGTGCTTATTTCTGGAGTGAACATGCAGTTCCACTCAAGAGTAAGCAACTAAGCGAAATAAACCTATAGAACGCTTATTTGGCTGTTATCTATGCATTCTGACACTCCAACAATGTGTTTTGCTTCAGTTTGGCTCATTTTACAAGGGTGCTTATTTCTTGAGTGAAATTGCAGTTCTACTCAAGAGTAAGCAAATAAGCGAAATGAACCCATAGAACGCTTATTTGTCTTCTTTCTATGCATTCTGACACCCCAACAATGTGTTTTGCTTCAATTTGGCTCATTTTACAAGGGTGCTTATTTCTTGAGTGAACATGCAGTTCTACTCAAGAGTAAGCAACTAAGCAAAATAAACCTGTAGAACGCTTATTTGTCTTCTGTCTATGCATTCTGACACTCCAACAATGTGTTTTGCTTCAATTTGGCTCATTTTACAAAGGTGCTTATTTCTGGAGTGAACATGCAGTTCTATTCAAGAGTAAGCAACTAAGCGAAATAAACCTATGGAACGCTTATTTGTCTTCTGTCTATGCATTCTGACACTCCAACAATGTGTTTTGCTTCAGTTTGGCTCATTTTACAAGGGTGCTTATTTCTTGAGTGAACTTGCAGTTCTACTCAAGAGTAAGCAACTAAGCGAAATGAACCCATAGAACGCTTATTTGTCTTCTTTCTATGAATTCTGACACTCCAACAATATGTTTTGCTTCAATTTGGCTCATTTTACAAAGGTGCTTATTTCTGGAGTGAACATGCAGTTCTACTCAAGAGTAAGCAACTAAGCGAAATAAACCTATAGAATGCTTATTTGTCTGTTATCTATGCATTCTGACACTCCACCAATATGTTTTGCTTCAATTTGGCTCATTTTACAAAAGTGCTTATTTCTGGAGTGAACATGCAGTTCTACTCAAGAGTAAGCAACTAAGTGAAATAAACCTATAGAACGCTTATTTGGCTGTTATCTATGCATTCTGACACTCCAACAATGTGTTTTGCTTCAGTTTGGCTCATTTTACAAGTGTGCTTATTTCTTGAGTGAACATGCATTTCTACTCAAGAGTAAGCAACTAAGCGAAATGAACCCATAGAACGCTTATTTGTCTTCTTTCTATGCATTCTGACACTCCAACAATGTGTTTTGCTTCAGTTTGGCTCATTTTACAAGGGTGCTTATTTCTTGAGTGAACTTGCAGTTCTACTCAAGAGTAAGCAAATAAGCGAAATGAACCCATAGAACGCTTATTTGGCTTCTATCTATGCATTCTGACACTCCACCAATATGTTTTGCTTCAATTTGGCTCATTTTACAAAAGTGCTTATTTCTGGAGTGAACATGCAGTTCCACTCAAGAGTAAGCAACTAAGCGAAATGAACCCATAGAACGCTTATTTGTCTTCTTTCTATGCATTCTGACACTCCAACAATATGTTTTGCTTCAATTTGGCTCATTTTACAAAGGTGCTTATTTCTGGAGTGCACATGCAGTTCTACTCAAGAGTAAGCAAATAAGCTTTCTAAACGTATAAAACGCTTATTTGTCTTCTTTCTATGCATTCTGACACTCCAACAATGTGTTTTGCTTCAATTTGGCTCATTTTACAAAGGTGCTTATTTCTGGAGTGAACATGCAGTTCTACTCAAGAGTAAGCAACTAAGCGAAATAAACCTATAGAACGCTTATTTGTCTGTTATCTATGCATTCTGACACTCCAACAATGTGTTTTGCTTCAGTTTGGCTCATTTTACAAGGGTGCTTATTTCTTGAGTGAACTTGCAGTTCTACTCAAGAGTAAGCAACTAAGCGAAATGAACCCATAGAACGCTTATTTGTCTTCTTTCTATGCATTCTGACACTCCAACAATATGTTTTGCATCAATTTGGCTCATTTTACAAAGGTGCTTATTTCTGGAGTGAAAATGCAGTTCTACTCAAGAGTAAGCAACTAAGCGAAATAAACCTATAGAACGCTTATTTGTCTGTTATCTTTGCATTCTGACACTCCACCAATATGTTTTGCTTCAATTTGGCTCATTTTACAAAAGTGCTTATTTCTGGAGTCAACATGCAGTTCTACTCAAGAGTAAGCAACTAAGCGAAATAAACCTATAGAACGCTTATTTGTCTGTTATCTATGCATTCTGACACTCCAACAATGTGTTTTGCTTCAATTTGGCTCATTTTACAAAGGTGCTTATTTCTGGAGTGAACTTGCAGTACTACTCAAGAGTAAACAACTAAGCGAAATGAACCCATAGAACGCTTATTAGTCTTCTTTCTATGCATTCTGACACTCCAACAATGTGTTTTGCTTCAATTTGGCTCATTTTACAAAGGTGCTTATTTCTGTAGTGAACATGCAGTTCTACTCAAGAGTAAGCAACTAAGCGAAATAAACCTATAGAACGCTTATTTGTCTGTTATCTATGCATTCTGACACTCCAACAATGTGTTTTGCTTCAGTTTGGCTCATTTTACAAGGGTGCTTATTTCTTGAGTGAACTTGCAGTTCTACTCAAGAGTAAGCAAATAAGCGAAATGAACCCATAGAACGCTTATTTGGCTTCTATCTATGCATTCTGACATTCCACCAATATTTTTTGCTTCAATTTGGCTCATTTTACAAAAGTGCTTATTACTGGAGTGAACATGCAGTTCCATTCAAGAGTAAGCAACTAAGCTTTATAAACATATAGAACGCTTATTTGTCTTCTTTCTATGCATTCTGACACCCCAACAATGTGTTTTGCTTCAATTTGGCTCATTTTACAAGGGTGCTTATTTCTTGAGTGAACATGCAGTTCTACTCAAGAGTAAGCAACTAAGCGAAATGAACCCATAGAACGCTTATTTGTCTTCTTTCTATGCATTCTGACACTCCAACAATGTGTTTTGCTTCAGTTTGGCTCATTTTACAAGGGTGCTTATTTCTTGAGTGAACTTGCAGTTCTACTCAAGAGTAAGCAAATAAGCGAAATGAACCCATAGAACGCTTATTTGGCTTCTATCTATGCATTCTGACACTCCACCAATATGTTTTGCTTCAATTTGGCTCATTTTACAAAAGTGCTTATTTCTGGAGTGAACATGCAGTTCCACTCAAGAGTAAGCAACTAAGCGAAATGAACCCATAGAAAGCTTATTTGTCTTCTTTCTATGCATTCTGACACTCCAACAATATGTTTTGCTTCAATTTGGCTCATTTTACAAAAGTGCTTATTTCTGGAGTGAAAATGCAGTTCTACTCAAGAGTAAGCAACTGAGCGAAATAAACCTATAGAACGCTTATTTGTCTGTTATCTATGCATTCTGACACTCCAACAATATGTTTTGCTTCAATTTGGCTCATTTTACAAAGGTGCTTATTTCTGGAGTGAACATGCAGTTCTACTCAAGAGTAAGCAACTAAGCGAAATGAACCCATAGAACGCTGATTTGTCTTCTTTCTATGCATTCTGACGCTCCAACAATATGTTTTGCTTCAATTTGGCTCATTTTGCAAAGGTGCTTATTTATTGAGTGAACTTGCAGTTCTACTCAAGAGTAAGCAACTAAGCGAAATAAACCTATAGAACGCTTATTTGGCTTCTATCTATGCATTCTGACACTCCACCAATATGTTTTGCTTCAATTTGGCTCATTTTACAAAAGTGCTTATTTCTGGAGTGAACATGCAGTTCTACTCTAGAGTAAGCAACTAAGCGAAATAAACCTATAGAACGCTTATTTGGCTTCTATCTAGGCATTCTGACACTCCACCAATATGTTTTGCTTCAATTTGGCTCATTTTAGAAAGTTGCTTATTTCTGGAGTGCCCATGCATTTCTACTCAAGAGTAAGCAACTAAGCGAAATAAACCTATAGAACGCTTATTTGGCTTCTATCTATGCATTCTGACACTCCACCAATATGTTTTGCTTCAATTTGGCTCATTTTACAAAAGTGCTTATTTCTGGAGTGAACATGCAGTTCCACTCAAGAGTAAGCAACTAAGCGAAATAAACCTATAGAACGCTTATTTGGCTGTTATCTATGCATTCTGACACTCCAACAATGTGTTTTGCTTCAGTTTGGCTCATTTTACAAGGGTGCTTATTTCTTGAGTGAACTTGCAGTTCTACTCAAGAGTAAGCAAATAAACGAAATGAACCCATAGAACGCTTATTTGGCTTCTATCTATGCATTCTGACACTCCACCAATATGTTTTGCTTCAATTTGGCTCATTTTACATAAGTGCTTATTTCTGGAGTGAACATGCAGTTCCACTCAAGAGTAAGCAACTAAGCGAAATAAACGTATAGAACGCTTATTTGTCTTCTTTCTATGCATTCTGACACCCCAACAATGTGTTTTGCTCCAATTTGGCTCATTTTACAAGGGTGCTTATTTCTTGAGTGTACTTGCAGTTCTACTCAAGAGTAAGCAACTAAGCGGAATGAACCCATTGAACGCTTATTTGTCTTCTTTCTATGCATTCTGACACTCCAACAATGTGTTTTGCGTCAATTTGGCTCATTTTACAAAGGTGCTTATTTCTTGAGTGCACATGCATTTCTACTCAAGAGTAAGCAAATAAGCTTTATAAACGTATAGAACGCTTATTTGTCTTCTTTCTATGCATTCTGACACCCCAACAATGTGTTTTGCTTCAATTTGGCTCATTTTACAAGGGTGCTTATTTCTTGAGTGAACATGCAGTTCTAACTCAAGAGTAAGCAACTAAGCAAAATAAACCTGTAGAACGCTTATTTGTCTTCTGTCTATGCATTCTGACACTCCAACAATGTGTTTTGCTTCAATTTGGCTCATTTTACAAAGGTGCTTATTTCTGGAGTGAACATGCAGTTCTACTCAAGAGTAAGCAACTAAGCGAAATAAACCTATGGAACGCTTATTTGTCTGTTATCTATGCATTCTGACACTCCAACAATGTGTTTTGCGTCAATTTGGCTCATTTTACAAGGCTGCTTATTTCTTGAGTGAACATGCAGTTCTACTCAAGAGTAAGCAACTAAGCGAAATGAACCCATCGAACGCTTATTTGTTTTCTTTCTATGCATTCTGACACTCCAACAATGTGTTTTGCTTCAGTTTGGCTCATTTTACAAGGGTGCTTATTTCTTGAGTGAACTTGCAGTTCTACTCAAGAGTAAGCAAATAAGCGAAATGAACCCATAGAACGCTTATTTGGCTTCTATCTATGCATTCTGACACTCCACCAATATGTTTTGCTTCAATTTGGCTCATTTTACAAAAGTGCTTATTTCTGGAGTGAACATGCAGTTCCACTCAAGAGTAAGCAACTAAGCGAAATGAACCCATAGAACGCTTATTTGTCTTCTTTCTATGCATTCTGACACTCCAACAATATGTTTTGCTTCAATTTGGCTCATTTTACAAAGGTGCTTATTTCTGGAGTGAACATGCAGTTCTACTCAAGAGTAAGCAACTAAGCGAAATAAACCTATAGAACGCTTATTTGTCTGTTATCTTTGCATTCTGACACTCCACCAATATGTTTTGCTTCAATTTGGCTCATTTTACAAAAGTGCTTATTTATGGAGTGAACATGCAGTTCTACTCAAGAGTAAGCAACTGAACGAAATAAACCTATAGAACGCTTATTTCTCTGTTATCTATGCATTCTGACACTCCAACAATGTGTTTTGCTTCAGTTTGGCTCATTTTACAAAAGTGCTTATTTCTGGAGTGAACATGCAGTTCCACTCAAGAGTAAGCAACTAAGCGAAATAAACCTATAGAACGCTTATTTGGCTTCTATCTATGCATTCTGACACTCCACCAATATGTTTTGCTTCAATTTGGCTCATTTTACAAAAGTGCTTATTTCTGGAGTGAACATGCAGTTCCACTCAAGAGTAAGCAACTAAGCGAAATAAACCTATAGAACGCTTATTTGGCTGTTATCTATGCATTCTGACACTCCAACAATGTGTTTTGCTTCAGTTTGGCTCATTTTACAAGGGTGCTTATTTCTTGAGTGAACTTGCAGTTCTACTCAAGAGTAAGCAAATAAACGAAATGAACCCATAGAACGCTTATTTGGCTTCTATCTATGCATTCTGACACTCCACCAATATGTTTTGCTTCAATTTGGCTCATTTTACATAAGTGCTTATTTCTGGAGTGAACATGCAGTTCCACTCAAGAGTAAGCAACTAAGCGAAATAAACGTATAGAACGCTTATTTGTCTTCTTTCTATGCATTCTGACACCCCAACAATGTGTTTTGCTCCAATTTGGCTCATTTTACAAGGGTGCTTATTTCTTGAGTGTACTTGCAGTTCTACTCAAGAGTAAGCAACTAAGCGGAATGAACCCATTGAACGCTTATTTGTCTTCTTTCTATGCATTCTGACACTCCAACAATGTGTTTTGCGTCAATTTGGCTCATTTTACAAAGGTGCTTATTTCTTGAGTGCACATGCATTTCTACTCAAGAGTAAGCAAATAAGCTTTATAAACGTATAGAACGCTTATTTGTCTTCTTTCTATGCATTCTGACACCCCAACAATGTGTTTTGCTTCAATTTGGCTCATTTTACAAGGGTGCTTATTTCTTGAGTGAACATGCAGTTCTAACTCAAGAGTAAGCAACTAAGCAAAATAAACCTGTAGAACGCTTATTTGTCTTCTGTCTATGCATTCTGACACTCCAACAATGTGTTTTGCTTCAATTTGGCTCATTTTACAAAGGTGCTTATTTCTGGAGTGAACATGCAGTTCTACTCAAGAGTAAGCAACTAAGCGAAATAAACCTATGGAACGCTTATTTGTCTGTTATCTATGCATTCTGACACTCCAACAATGTGTTTTGCGTCAATTTGGCTCATTTTACAAGGCTGCTTATTTCTTGAGTGAACATGCAGTTCTACTCAAGAGTAAGCAACTAAGCGAAATGAACCCATCGAACGCTTATTTGTTTTCTTTCTATGCATTCTGACACTCCAACAATGTGTTTTGCTTCAGTTTGGCTCATTTTACAAGGGTGCTTATTTCTTGAGTGAACTTGCAGTTCTACTCAAGAGTAAGCAAATAAGCGAAATGAACCCATAGAACGCTTATTTGGCTTCTATCTATGCATTCTGACACTCCACCAATATGTTTTGCTTCAATTTGGCTCATTTTACAAAAGTGCTTATTTCTGGAGTGAACATGCAGTTCCACTCAAGAGTAAGCAACTAAGCGAAATGAACCCATAGAACGCTTATTTGTCTTCTTTCTATGCATTCTGACACTCCAACAATATGTTTTGCTTCAATTTGGCTCATTTTACAAAGGTGCTTATTTCTGGAGTGAACATGCAGTTCTACTCAAGAGTAAGCAACTAAGCGAAATAAACCTATAGAACGCTTATTTGTCTGTTATCTTTGCATTCTGACACTCCACCAATATGTTTTGCTTCAATTTGGCTCATTTTACAAAAGTGCTTATTTATGGAGTGAACATGCAGTTCTACTCAAGAGTAAGCAACTGAACGAAATAAACCTATAGAACGCTTATTTCTCTGTTATCTATGCATTCTGACACTCCAACAATGTGTTTTGCTTCAGTTTGGCTCATTTTACAAAAGTGCTTATTTCTGGAGTGAACATGCAGTTCCACTCAAGAGTAAGAAACTAAGCGAAATGAACCCATAGAACGCTTATTTGTCTTCTTTCTATGCATTCTGACACTCCAACAATATGTTTTGCTTCAATTTGGCTCATTTTACAAAGGTGCTTATTTCTGGAGTGAACATGCAGTTCCACTCAAGAGTAAGAAACTAAGCGAAATAAACCCATAGAACGCTTATTTGTCTTCTTTCTATGCATTCTGACACTCCAACAATATGTTTTGCTTCAATTTGGCTCATTTTACAAAGGTGCTTATTTCTGGAGTGAACATGCAGTTCTACTCAAGAGTAAGCAACTAAGCGAAATAAACCTATAGAACGCTTATTTGGCTTCTATCTATGCATTCTGACACTCCACCAATATGTTTTGCTTCAATTTGGCTCATTTTACAAAAGTGCTTATTTCTGGAGTGAACATGCAGTTCCACTCAAGAGTAAGCAACTAAGCGAAATAAACCTATAGAACGCTTATTTGGCTGTTATCTATGCATTCTGACACTCCAACAATGTGTTTTGCTTCAGTTTGGCTCATTTTACAAGGGTGCTTATTTCTTGAGTGAACTTGCAGTTCTACTCAAGAGTAAGCAAATAAACGAAATGAACCCATAGAACGCTTATTTGGCTTCTATCTATGCATTCTGACACTCCACCAATATGTTTTGCTTCAATTTGGCTCATTTTACATAAGTGCTTATTTCTGGAGTGAACATGCAGTTCCACTCAAGAGTAAGCAACTAAGCGAAATAAACGTATAGAACGCTTATTTGTCTTCTTTCTATGCATTCTGACACCCCAACAATGTGTTTTGCTCCAATTTGGCTCATTTTACAAGGGTGCTTATTTCTTGAGTGTACTTGCAGTTCTACTCAAGAGTAAGCAACTAAGCGGAATGAACCCATTGAACGCTTATTTGTCTTCTTTCTATGCATTCTGACACTCCAACAATGTGTTTTGCGTCAATTTGGCTCATTTTACAAAGGTGCTTATTTCTTGAGTGCACATGCATTTCTACTCAAGAGTAAGCAAATAAGCTTTATAAACGTATAGAACGCTTATTTGTCTTCTTTCTATGCATTCTGACACCCCAACAATGTGTTTTGCTTCAATTTGGCTCATTTTACAAGGGTGCTTATTTCTTGAGTGAACATGCAGTTCTAACTCAAGAGTAAGCAACTAAGCAAAATAAACCTGTAGAACGCTTATTTGTCTTCTGTCTATGCATTCTGACACTCCAACAATGTGTTTTGCTTCAATTTGGCTCATTTTACAAAGGTGCTTATTTCTGGAGTGAACATGCAGTTCTACTCAAGAGTAAGCAACTAAGCGAAATAAACCTATGGAACGCTTATTTGTCTGTTATCTATGCATTCTGACACTCCAACAATGTGTTTTGCGTCAATTTGGCTCATTTTACAAGGCTGCTTATTTCTTGAGTGAACATGCAGTTCTACTCAAGAGTAAGCAACTAAGCGAAATGAACCCATCGAACGCTTATTTGTTTTCTTTCTATGCATTCTGACACTCCAACAATGTGTTTTGCTTCAGTTTGGCTCATTTTACAAGGGTGCTTATTTCTTGAGTGAACTTGCAGTTCTACTCAAGAGTAAGCAAATAAGCGAAATGAACCCATAGAACGCTTATTTGGCTTCTATCTATGCATTCTGACACTCCACCAATATGTTTTGCTTCAATTTGGCTCATTTTACAAAAGTGCTTATTTCTGGAGTGAACATGCAGTTCCACTCAAGAGTAAGCAACTAAGCGAAATGAACCCATAGAACGCTTATTTGTCTTCTTTCTATGCATTCTGACACTCCAACAATATGTTTTGCTTCAATTTGGCTCATTTTACAAAGGTGCTTATTTCTGGAGTGAACATGCAGTTCTACTCAAGAGTAAGCAACTAAGCGAAATAAACCTATAGAACGCTTATTTGTCTGTTATCTTTGCATTCTGACACTCCACCAATATGTTTTGCTTCAATTTGGCTCATTTTACAAAAGTGCTTATTTATGGAGTGAACATGCAGTTCTACTCAAGAGTAAGCAACTGAACGAAATAAACCTATAGAACGCTTATTTCTCTGTTATCTATGCATTCTGACACTCCAACAATGTGTTTTGCTTCAGTTTGGCTCATTTTACAAAAGTGCTTATTTCTGGAGTGAACATGCAGTTCCACTCAAGAGTAAGAAACTAAGCGAAATGAACCCATAGAACGCTTATTTGTCTTCTTTCTATGCATTCTGACACTCCAACAATATGTTTTGCTTCAATTTGGCTCATTTTACAAAGGTGCTTATTTCTGGAGTGAACATGCAGTTCCACTCAAGAGTAAGAAACTAAGCGAAATAAACCCATAGAACGCTTATTTGTCTTCTTTCTATGCATTCTGACACTCCAACAATATGTTTTGCTTCAATTTGGCTCATTTTACAAAGGTGCTTATTTCTGGAGTGAACATGCAGTTCTACTCAAGAGTAAGCAACTAAGCGAAATAAACCTATAGAACGCTTATTTGTCTGTTATCTTTGCATTCTGACACTCCACCAATATGTTTTGCTTCAATTTGGCTCATTTTACAAAAGTGCTTATTTCTGGAGTGAACATGCAGTTCTACTCAAGAGTAAGCAACTGAGCGAAATAAACCTATAGAACGCTTATTTGTCTGTTATCTATGCATTCTGACACTCCAACAATGTGTTTTGCTTCAGTTTGGCTCATTTTACAAGGGTGCTTATTTCTTGAGTGAACTTGCAGTTCTACTCAAGAGTAAGCAACTAAGCGAAATGAACCCATAGAACGCTTATTTGGCTTCTATCTATGCATTCTGACACTCCACCAATATGTTTTGCTTCAATTTGGCTCATTTTACAAAAGTGCTTATTTCTGGAGTGAACATGCAGTTCTACTCTAGAGTAAGCAACTAAGCGAAATAAACCTATAGAACGCTTATTTGGCTTCTATCTAGGCATTCTGACACTCCACCAATATGTTTTGCTTCAATTTGGCTCATTTTAGAAAGTTGCTTATTTCTGGAGTGCCCATGCATTTCTACTCAAGAGTAAGCAACTAAGCGAAATAAACCTATAGAACGCTTATTTGGCTTCTATCTATGCATTCTGACACTCCACCAATATGTTTTGCTTCAATTTGGCTCATTTTACAAAAGTGCTTATTTCTGGAGTGAACATGCAGTTCCACTCAAGAGTAAGCAACTAAGCGAAATAAACCTATAGAACGCTTATTTGGCTGTTATCTATGCATTCTGACACTCCAACAATGTGTTTTGCTTCAGTTTGGCTCATTTTACAAGGGTGCTTATTTCTTGAGTGAACTTGCAGTTCTACTCAAGAGTAAGCAAATAAACGAAATGAACCCATAGAACGCTTATTTGGCTTCTATCTATGCATTCTGACACTCCACCAATATGTTTTGCTTCAATTTGGCTCATTTTACATAAGTGCTTATTTCTGGAGTGAACATGCAGTTCCACTCAAGAGTAAGCAACTAAGCGAAATAAACGTATAGAATGCTTATTTGTCTTCTTTCTATGCATTCTGACACCCCAACAATGTGTTTTGCTCCAATTTGGCTCATTT
Source organism: Zootoca vivipara (assembly GCF_963506605.1). Taxonomy (NCBI): domain Eukaryota; kingdom Metazoa; phylum Chordata; class Lepidosauria; order Squamata; family Lacertidae; genus Zootoca; species Zootoca vivipara. Next base: position 9,100,614 of record NC_083293.1, on the reverse strand, counting down.
TACAAGGGTGCTTATTTCTTGAGTGTACTTGCAGTTCTACTCAAGAGTAAGCAACTAAGCGGAATGAACCCATTGAACGCTTATTTGTCTTCTTTCTATGCATTCTGACACTCCAACAATGTGTTTTGCGTCAATTTGGCTCATTTTACAAAGGTGCTTATTTCTTGAGTGCACATGCATTTCTACTCAAGAGTAAGCAAATAAGCTTTATAAACGTATAGAACGCTTATTTGTCTTCTTTCTATGCATTCTGACACCCCAATAATGTGTTTTGCTTCAATTTGGCTCATTTTACAAGGGTGCTTATTTCTTGAGTGAACATGCAGTTCTAACTCAAGAGTAAGCAACTAAGCAAAATAAACCTGTAGAACGCTTATTTGTCTTCTGTCTATGCATTCTGACACTCCAACAATGTGTTTTGCTTCAATTTGGCTCATTTTACAAAGGTGCTTATTTCTGGAGTGAACATGCAGTTCTACTCAAGAGTAAGCAACTAAGCGAAATAAACCTATGGAACGCTTATTTGTCTGTTATCTATGCATTCTGACACTCCAACAATGTGTTTTGCGTCAATTTGGCTCATTTTACAAGGGTGCTTATTTCTTGAGTGAACATGCAGTTCTACTCAAGAGTAAGCAACTAAGCGAAATGAACCCATCGAACGCTTATTTGTTTTCTTTCTATGCATTCTGACACTCCAACAATGTGTTTTGCTTCAGTTTGGCTCATTTTACAAGGGTGCTTATTTCTTGAGTGAACTTGCAGTTCTACTCAAGAGTAAGCAAATAAGCGAAATGAACCCATAGAACGCTTATTTGGCTTCTATCTATGCATTCTGACACTCCACCAATATGTTTTGCTTCAATTTGGCTCATTTTACAAAAGTGCTTATTTCTGGAGTGAACATGCAGTTCCACTCAAGAGTAAGCAACTAAGCGAAATGAACCCATAGAACGCTTATTTGTCTTCTTTCTATGCATTCTGACACTCCAACAATATGTTTTGCTTCAATTTGGCTCATTTTACAAAGGTGCTTATTTCTGGAGTGAACATGCAGTTCTACTCAAGAGTAAGCAACTAAGCGAAATAAACCTATAGAACGCTTATTTGGCTTCTATCTATGCATTCTGACACTCCACCAATATGTTTTGCTTCAATTTGGCTCATTTTACAAAAGTGCTTATTTCTGGAGTGAACATGCAGTTCCACTCAAGAGTAAGCAACTAAGCGAAATAAACCTATAGAACGCTTATTTGGCTGTTATCTATGCATTCTGACACTCCAACAATGTGTTTTGCTTCAGTTTGGCTCATTTTACAAGGGTGCTTATTTCTTGAGTGAACTTGCAGTTCTACTCAAGAGTAAGCAAAAAAACGAAATGAACCCATAGAACGCTTATTTGGCTTCTATCTATGCATTCTGACACTCCACCAATATGTTTTGCTTCAATTTGGCTCATTTTACATAAGTGCTTATTTCTGGAGTGAACATGCAGTTCCACTCAAGAGTAAGCAACTAAGCGAAATAAACGTATAGAACGCTTATTTGTCTTCTTTCTATGCATTCTGACACCCCAACAATGTGTTTTGCTCCAATTTGGCTCATTTTACAAGGGTGCTTATTTCTTGAGTGTACTTGCAGTTCTACTCAAGAGTAAGCAACTAAGCGGAATGAACCCATTGAACGCTTATTTGTCTTCTTTCTATGCATTCTGACACTCCAACAATGTGTTTTGCGTCAATTTGGCTCATTTTACAAAGGTGCTTATTTCTTGAGTGCACATGCATTTCTACTCAAGAGTAAGCAAATAAGCTTTATAAACGTATAGAACGCTTATTTGTCTTCTTTCTATGCATTCTGACACCCCAACAATGTGTTTTGCTTCAATTTGGCTCATTTTACAAGGGTGCTTATTTCTTGAGTGAACATGCAGTTCTAACTCAAGAGTAAGCAACTAAGCAAAATAAACCTGTAGAACGCTTATTTGTCTTCTGTCTATGCATTCTGACACTCCAACAATGTGTTTTGCTTCAATTTGGCTCATTTTACAAAGGTGCTTATTTCTGGAGTGAACATGCAGTTCTACTCAAGAGTAAGCAACTAAGCGAAATAAACCTATGGAACGCTTATTTGTTTTCTTTCTATGCATTCTGACACTCCAACAATGTGTTTTGCTTCAGTTTGGCTCATTTTACAAGGGTGCTTATTTCTTGAGTGAACTTGCAGTTCTACTCAAGAGTAAGCAAATAAGCGAAATGAACCCATAGAACGCTTATTTGGCTTCTATCTATGCATTCTGACACTCCACCAATATGTTTTGCTTCAATTTGGCTCATTTTACAAAAGTGCTTATTTCTGGAGTGAACATGCAGTTCCACTCAAGAGTAAGCAACTAAGCGAAATGAACCCATAGAACGCTTATTTGTCTTCTTTCTATGCATTCTGACACTCCAACAATATGTTTTGCTTCAATTTGGCTCATTTTACAAAGGTGCTTATTTCTGGAGTGAACATGCAGTTCTACTCAAGAGTAAGCAACTAAGCAAAATAAACCTATAGAACGCTTATTTGTCTGTTATCTTTGCATTCTGACACTCCACCAATATGTTTTGCTTCAATTTGGCTCATTTTACAAAAGTGCTTATTTCTGGAGTGAACATGCAGTTCTACTCAAGAGTAAGCAACTGAACGAAATAAACCTATAGAACGCTTATTTCTCTGTTATCTATGCATTCTGACACTCCAACAATGTGTTTTGCTTCAGTTTGGCTCATTTTACAAAAGTGCTTATTTCTGGAGTGAACATGCAGTTCCACTCAAGAGTAAAAAACTAAGCGAAATGAACCCATAGAACGCTTATTTGTCTTCTTTCTATGCATTCTGACACTCCAAAAATATGTTTTGCTTCAATTTGGCTCATTTTACAAAGGTGCTTATTTCTGGAGTGAACATGCAGTTCCACTCAAGAGTAAGAAACTAAGCGAAATAAACCCATAGAACGCTTATTTGTCTTCTTTCTATGCATTCTGACACTCCAACAATATGTTTTGCTTCAATTTGGCTCATTTTACAAAGGTGCTTATTTCTGGAGTGAACATGCAGTTCTACTCAAGAGTAAGCAACTAAGCGAAATAAACCTATAGAACGCTTATTTGTCTGTTATCTTTGCATTCTGACACTCCACCAATATGTTTTGCTTCAATTTGGCTCATTTTACAAAAGTGCTTATTTCTGGAGTGAACATGCAGTTCTACTCAAGAGTAAGCAACTGAGCGAAATAAACCTATAGAACGCTTATTTGTCTGTTATCTATGCATTCTGACACTCCAACAATGTGTTTTGCTTCAGTTTGGCACATTTTACAAGGGTGCTTATTTCTTGAGTGAACTTGCAGTTCTACTCAAGAGTAAGCAACTAAGCGAAATAAACCTATAGAACGCTTATTTGGCTTCTATCTATGCATTCTGACACTCCACCAATATGTTTTGCTTCAATTTGGCTCATTTTACAAAGGTGCTTATTTCTGGAGTGAACATGCAGTTCTACTCAAGAGTAAGCAACTAAGCGAAATAAACCTATAGAATGCTTATTTGTCTTCTTTCTATGCATTCTGACACTCCAACAATGTGTTTTGCTTCAGTTTGGCTCATTTTACAAGGGTGCTTATTTCTTGAGTGAACTTGCAGTTCTACTCAAGAGTAAGCAACTAAGCGAAATGAACCCATAGAACGCTTATTTGTCTTCTTTCTATGCATTCTGACACTCCAACAATATGTTTTGCTTCAATTTGGCTCATTTTACAAAGGTGCTTATTTCTGGAGTGAACATGCAGTTCCACTCAAGAGTAAGAAACTAAGCGAAATGAACCCATAGAACGCTTATTTGTCTTCTTTCTATGCATTCTGACACTCCAACAATATGTTTTGCTTCAATTTGGCTCATTTTACAAAGGTGCTTATTTATTGAGTGAACTTGCAGTTCTACTCAAGAGTAAGCAACTAAGCGAAATAAACCTATAGAACGCTTATTTGGCTTCTATCTATGCATTCTGACACTCCACCAATATGTTTTGCTTCAATTTGGCTCATTTTACAAAGGTGCTTATTTATTGAGTGAACTTGCAGTTCTACTCAAGAGTAAGCAACTAAGCGAAATAAACCTATAGAACGCTTATTTGGCTTCTATCTATGCATTCTGACACTCCACCAATATGTTTTGCTTCAATTTGGCTCATTTTAGAAAGTTGCTTATTTCTGGAGTGCCCATGCATTTCTACTCAAGAGTAAGCAAATAAGCTTTCTAAACGTATAGAACGCTTATTTGTCTTCTTTCTATGCATTCTGACACTCCAACAATGTGTTTTGCGTCAATTTGGCTCATTTTACAAGGGTGCTTATTTCTGGAGTGAACATGCAGTTCTACTCAAGAGTAAGCAACTAAGCGAAATAAACCTATAGAACGCTTATTTGGCTTCTATCTATGCATTCTGACACTCCACCAATATGTTTTGCTTCAATTTGGCTCATTTTACAAAAGTGCTTATTTCTGGATTGAACATGCAGTTCCACTCAAGAGTAAGCAACTAAGCGAAATGAACCTATAGAACGCTTATTTGGCTGTTATCTATGCATTCTGACACTCCAACAATGTGTTTTGCTTCAGTTTGGCTCATTTTACAAGGGTGCTTATTTCTTGAGTGAACTTGCAGTTCTACTCAAGAGTAAGCAAATAAGCAAAATGAACCCATAGAACGCTTATTTGGCTTCTATCTATGCATTCTGACACTCCACCAATATGTTTTGCTTCAATTTGGCTCATTTTACAAAAGTGCTTATTTCTGGAGTGAACATGCAGTTCCACTCAAGAGTAAGCAACTAAGCGAAATAAACCTATAGAACGCTTATTTGTCTGTTATCTATGCATTCTGACACTCCAACAATGTGTTTTGCGTCAATTTGGCTCATTTTACAAAGGTGCTTATTTCTTGAGTGCACATGCATTTCTACTCAAGAGTAAGCAAATAAGCTTCATAAACGTATAGAACGCTTATTTGTCTTCTTTCTATGCTTACTGACACCCCAACAATGTGTTTTGCTTCAATTTGGCTCATTTTACAAGGGTGCTTATTTCTTGAGTGAACTTGCAGTTCTACTCAAGAGTAAGCAACTAAGCGGAATGAACCCATAGAACGCTTATTTGTCTTCTTTCTATGCATTCTGACACTCCAACAATGTGTTTTGCGTCAATTTAGCTCATTTTTCAAAGGTGCTTATTTCTTGAGTGCACATGCATTTCTACTCAAGAGTAAGCAAATAAGCTTTATAAACATATAGAACGCTTATTTGTCTTCTTTCTATGCATTCTGACACCCCAACAATGTGTTTTGCTTCAATTTGGCTCATTTTACAAGGGTGCTTATTTCTTGAGTGAACATGCAGTTCTACTCAAGAGTAAGCAACTAAGCGAAATGAACCCATAGAACGCTTATTTGTCTTCTTTCTATGCATTCTGACACTCCAACAATGTGTTTTGCTTCAGTTTGGCTCATTTTACAAGGGTGCTTATTTCTTGAGTGAACTTGCAGTTCTACTCAAGAGTAAGCAAATAAGCGAAATGAACCCATAGAACGCTTATTTGGCTTCTATCTATGCATTCTGACACTCCACCAATATGTTTTGCTTCAATTTGGCTCATTTTACAAAAGTGCTTATTTTTGGAGTGAACATGCAGTTCCACTCAAGAGTAAGCAACTAAGCGAAATGAACCCATAGAACGCTTATTTGTCTTCTTTCTATGCATTCTGACACTCCAACAATATGTTTTGCTTCAATTTGGCTCATTTTACAAAGGTGCTTATTTCTGGAGTGAACATGCAGTTCTACTCAAGAGTAAGCAACTAAGCGAAATAAACCTATAGAACGCTTATTTGTCTGTTATCTTTGCATTCTGACACTCCACCAATATGTTTTGCTTCAATTTGGCTCATTTTACAAAAGTGCTTATTTCTGGAGTGAAAATGCAGTTCTACTCAAGAGTAAGCAACTGAGCGAAATAAACCTATAGAACGCTTATTTGTCTGTTATCTATGCATTCTGACACTCCAACAATGTGTTTTGCTTCAGTTTGCTCATTTTACAAGGGTGCTTATTTCTTGAGTGAACTTGCAGTTCTACTCAAGAGTAAGCAACTAAGCGAAATGAACCCATAGAACGCTGATTTGTCTTCTTTCTATGCATTCTGACGCTCCAACAATATGTTTTGCTTCAATTTGGCTCATTTTACAAAGGTGCTTATTTATTGAGTGAACTTGCAGTTCTACTCAAGAGTAAGCAACTAAGCGAAATAAACCTATAGAACGCTTATTTGGCTTCTATCTATGCATTCTGACACTCCACCAATATGTTTTGCTTCAATTTGGCTCATTTTACAAAAGTGCTTATTTCTGGAGTGAACATGCAGTTCCACTCAAGAGTAAGCAACTAAGCGAAATAAACCTATAGAACGCTTATTTGGCTTCTATCTAGGCATTCTGACACTCCACCAATATGTTTTGCTTCAATTTGGCTCATTTTAGAAAGTTGCTTATTTCTGGAGTGCCCATGCATTTCTACTCAAGAGTAAGCAAATAAGCTTTCTAAACGTATAGAACGCTTATTTGTCTTCTTTCTATGCATTCTGACACTCCAACAATGTGTTTTGCGTCAATTTGGCTCATTTTACAAGGGTGCTTATTTCTGGAGTGAACATGCAGTTCTACTCAAGAGTAAGCAACTAAGCGAAATAAACCTATAGAACGCTTATTTGGCTTCTATCTATGCATTCTGACACTCCACCAATATGTTTTGCTTCAATTTGGCTCATTTTACATAAGTGCTTATTTCTGGAGTGAACATGCAGTTCCACTCAAGAGTAAGCAACTAAGCGAAATAAACGTATAGAACGCTTATTTGTCTTCTTTCTATGCATTCTGACACCCCAACAATGTGTTTTGCTCCAATTTGGCTCATTTTACAAGGGTGCTTATTTCTTGAGTGTACTTGCAGTTCTACTCAAGAGTAAGCAACTAAGCGGAATGAACCCATTGAACGCTTATTTGTCTTCTTTCTATGCATTCTGACACTCCAACAATGTGTTTTGCGTCAATTTGGCTCATTTTACAAAGGTGCTTTTTTCTTGAGTGCACATGCATTTCTACTCAAGAGTAAGCAAATAAGCTTTATAAATGTATAGAACGCTTATTTGTCTTCTTTCTATGCATTCTGACACCCCAACAATGTGTTTTGCTTCAATTTGGCTCATTTTACAAGGGTGCTTATTTCTTGAGTGAACATGCAGTTCTACTCAAGAGTAAGCAACTAAGCAAAATAAACCTGTAGAACGCTTATTTGTCTTCTGTCTATGCATTCTGACACTCCAACAATGTGTTTTGCTTCAATTTGGCTCATTTTACAAAGGTGCTTATTTCTGGAGTGAACATGCAGTTCTACTCAAGAGTAAGCAACTAAGCGAAATAAACCTATGGAACGCTTATTTGTCTGTTATCTATGCATTCTGACACTCCAACAATGTGTTTTGCGTCAATTTGGCTCATTTTACAAGGGTGCTTATTTCTTGAGTGAACATGCAGTTCTACTCAAGAGTAAGCAACTAAGCGAAATGAACCCATCGAACGCTTATTTGTCTTCTTTCTATGCATTCTGACACTCCAACAATGTGTTTTGCTTCAGCTTGGCTCATTTTACAAGGGTGCTTATTTCTTGAGTGAACTTGCAGTTCTACTCAAGAGTAAGCAAATAAGCGAAATGAACCCATAGAACGCTTATTTGGCTTCTATCTATGCATTCTGACACTCCACCAATATGTTTTGCTTCAATTTGGCTCATTTTACAAAAGTGCTTATTTCTGGAGTGAACATGCAGTTCCACTCAAGAGTAAGCAACTAAGCGAAATGAACCCATAGAACGCTTATTTGTCTTCTTTCTATGCATTCTGACACTCCAACAATATGTTTTGCTTCAATTTGGCTCATTTTACAAAGGTGCTTATTTCTGGAGTGAACATGCAGTTCTACTCAAGAGTAAGCAACTAAGCGAAATAAACCTATAGAACGCTTATTTGTCTGTTATCTTTGCATTCTGACACTCCAACAATGTGTTTTGCTTCAGTTTGGCTCATTTTACAAAAGTGCTTATTTCTGGAGTGAACATGCAGTTCCACTCAAGAGTAAGAAACTAAGCGAAATGAACCCATAGAAAGCTTATTTGTCTTCTTTCTATGCATTCTGACACTCCAACAATATGTTTTGCTTCAATTTGGCTCATTTTACAAAGGTGCTTATTTCTGGAGTGAACATGCAGTTCCACTCAAGAGTAAGAAACTAAGCGAAATGAACCCATAGAACGCTTATTTGTCTTCTTTCTATGCATTCTGACACTCCAACAATATGTTTTGCTTCAATTTGGCTCATTTTACAAAGGTGCTTATTTCTGGAGTGAACATGCGGTTCTACTCAAGAGTAAGCAACTAAGCGAAATAAACCTATAGAACGCTTATTTGTCTGTTATCTTTGCATTCTGACACTCCACCAATATGTTTTGCTTCAATTTGGCTCATTTTACAAAAGTGCTTATTTCTGGAGTGAACATGCAGTTCAACTCAAGAGTAAGCAACTAAGCGAAATGAACCCATAGAACGCTTATTTGTCTTCTTTCTATGCATTCTGACACTCCAACAATATGTTTTGCTTCAATTTGGCTCATTTTACAAAGGTGCTTATTTCTGGAGTGAACATGCAGTTCTACTCAAGAGTAAGCAACTAAGCGAAATGAACCCATAGAACGCTTATTTGTCTTCTTTCTATGCATTCTGACACTCCAACAATATGTTTTGCTTCACTTTGGCTCATTTTACAAAGGTGCTTATTTCTGGAGTGAACATGCAGTTCCACTCAAGAGTAAGAAACTAAGCGAAATGAACCCATAGAACGCTTATTTGTCTTCTTTCTATGCATTCTGACACTCCACCAATATGTTTTGCTTCAATTTGGCTCATTTTAGAAAGTTGCTTATTTCTGGAGTGCCCATGCATTTCTACTCAAGAGTAAGCAAATAACCTTTCTAAACGTATAGAACGCTTATTTGTCTTCTTTCTATGCATTCTGACACTCCAACAATGTGTTTTGCGTCAATTTGGCTCATTTTACAAGGGTGCTTATTTCTGGAGTGAACATGCAGTTCTACTCAAGAGTAAGCAACTAAGCGAAATAAACCTATAGAACGCTTATTTGGCTTCTATCTATGCATTCTGACACTCCACCAATATGTTTTGCTTCAATTTGGCTCATTTTACAAAAGTGCTTATTTCTGGATTGAACATGCAGTTCCACTCAAGAGTAAGCAACTAAGCGAAATAAACCTATAGAACGCTTATTTGGCTGTTATCTATGCATTCTGACACTCCAACAATGTGTTTTGCGTCAATTTGGCTCATTTTACAAAGGTGCTTATTTCTTGAGTGCACATGCATTTCTACTCAAGAGTAAGCAAATAAGCTTCATAAACGTATAGAACGCTTATTTGTCTTCTTTCTATGCATTCTGACACCCGAACAATGTGTTTTGCTTCAATTTGGCTCATTTTACAAGGGTGCTTATTTCTTGAGTGAACTTGCAGTTCTACTCAAGAGTAAGCAACTAAGCGAAATAAACCCATAGAACGCTTATTTGGCTTCTATCTATGCATTCTGACACTCCACCAATATGTTTTGCTTCAATTTGGCTCATTTTACAAAAGTGCTTATTTCTGGAGTGAACATGCAGTTCCACTCAAGAGTAAGCAACTAAGCGAAATAAACCTATAGAACGCTTATTTGTCTGTTATCTATGCATTCTGACACTCCAACAATGTGTTTTGCTTCAGTTTGGCTCATTTTACAAGGGTGCTTATTTCTTGAGTGAACTTGCAGTTCTACTCAAGAGTAAGCAACTAAGCGAAATGAACCCATAGAACGCTTATTTGTCTTCTTTCTATGCATTCTGACACTCCAACAATATGTTTTGCTTCAATTTGGCTCATTTTACAAAGGTGCTTATTTCTGGAGTGAACATGCAGTTCCACTCAAGAGTAAGCAAATAAGCTTTCTAAACGTATAGAACGCTTATTTGTCTTCTTTCTATGCATTCTGACACTCCACCAATATGTTTTGCGTCAATTTGGCTCATTTTACAAGGGTGCTTATTTCTGGAGTGAACATGCAGTTCTTCTCAAGAGTAAGCAACTAAGCGAAATAAACCTATAGAACGCTTATTTGGCTTCTATCTATGCATTCTGACACTCCACCATTATGTTTTGCTTCAATTTGGCTCATTTTACAAAAGTGCTTATTTCTGGAGTGAACATGCAGTTCTACTCAAGAGTAAGCAACTGAGCGAAATAAACCTATAGAACGCTTATTTGTCTGTTATCTTTGCATTCTGACACTCCACCAATATGTTTTGCTTCAATTTGGCTCATTTTACAAAAGTGCTTATTTCTGGAGTGAACATGCAGTTCTACTCAAGAGTAAGCAACTGAGCGAAATAAACCTATAGAACGCTTATTTGTCTGTTATCTTTGCATTCTGACACTCCACCAATATGTTTTGCTTCAATTTGGCTCATTTTACAAGGGTGCTTATTTCTTGAGTGAACTTGCAGTTCTACTCAAGAGTAAGCAACTAAGCGAAATGAACCCATAGAACGCTTATTTGTCTTCTTTCTATGCATTCTGACACTCCAACAATATGTTTTGCTTCAATTTGGCTCATTTTACAAAGGGTCTTATTTATTGAGTGAACTTGCAGTTCTACTCAAGAGTAAGCAAATAAGCTTTATAAACGTATAGAACGCTTATTTGTCTTCTTTCTATGCATTCTGACACCCCAACAATGTGTTTTGCTTCAATTTGGCTCATTTTACAAGGGTGCTTATTTCTTGAGTGAACATGCAGTTCTACTCAAGAGTAAGCAACTAAGCGAAATGAACCCATAGAACGCTTATTTGTCTTCTTTCTATGCATTCTGACACTCCACCAATATGTTTTGCTTCAATTTGGCTCATTTTACAAAAGTGCTTATTTCTGGAGTGAACATGCAGTTCCACTCAAGAGTAAGCAACTAAGCGAAATGAACCCATAGAACGCTTATTTGTCTTCTTTCTATGCATTCTGACACTCCAACAATATGTTTTGCTTCAATTTGGCTCATTTTACAAAGGTGCTTATTTCTGGAGTGAACATGCAGTTCTACTCTAGAGTAAGCAACTAAGCGAAATAAACCTATAGAACGCTTATTTGTCTGTTATCTATGCATTCTGACACTCCAACAATGTGTTTTCCTTCAGTTTGGCTCATTTTACAAGGGTGCTTCTTTCTGGAGTGAACATGCAGTTCTACTCAAGAGTAAGCAACTAAGCGAAATAAACCTATAGAACGCTTATTTGGCTTCTATCTATGCATTCTGACACTCCACCAATATGTTTTGCTTCAATTTGGCTCATTTTACAAAAGTGCTTATTTCTGGATTGAACATGCAGTTCCACTCAAGAGTAAGCAACTAAGCGAAATGAACCTATAGAACGCTTATTTGGCTGTTATCTATGCATTCTGACACTCCAACAATGTGTTTTGCTTCAGTTTGGCTCATTTTACAAGGGTGCTTATTTCTTGAGTGAACTTGCAGTTCTACTCAAGAGTAAGCAAATAAGCGAAATGAACCCATAGAACGCTTATTTGGCTTCTATCTATGCATTCTGACACTCCACCAATATGTTTTGCTTCAATTTGGCTCATTTTACAAAAGTGCTTATTTCTGGAGTGAACATGCAGTTCCACTCAAGAGTAAGCAACTAAGCGAAATAAACCCATAGAACGCTTATTTGTCTTCTTTCTATGCATTCTGACACTCCAACAATGTGTTTTGCGTCAATTTGGCTCATTTTACAAAGGTGCTTATTTCTTGAGTGCACATGCATTTCTACTCAAGAGTAAGCAAATAAGCTTTATAAACGTATAGAACGCTTATTTGTCTTCTTTCTATGCATTCTGACACCCCAACAATGTGTTTTGCTTCAATTTGGCTCATTTTACAAGGGTGCTTATTTCTTGAGTGAACATGCAGTTCTACTCAAGAGTAAGCAACTAAGCAAAATAAACCTGTAGAACGCTTATTTGTCTTCTGTCTATGCATTCTGACACTCCACCAATATGTTTTGCTTCAATTTGGCTCATTTTACAAAAGTGCTTATTTCTGGAGTGAACATGCAGTTCTACTCAAGAGTAAGCAACTAAGTGAAATAAACCTATAGAACGCTTATTTGGCTGTTATCTATGCATTCTGACACTCCAACAATGTGTTTTGCTTCAGTTTGGCTCATTTTACAAGTGTGCTTATTTCTTGAGTGAACATGCATTTCTACTCAAGAGTAAGCAACTAAGCGAAATGAACCCATAGAACGCTTATTTGTCTTCTTTCTATGCATTCTGACACTCCAACAATGTGTTTTGCTTCAGTTTGGCTCATTTTACAAGGGTGCTTATTTCTTGAGTGAACTTGCAGTTCTACTCAAGAGTAAGCAAATAAGCGAAATGAACCCATAGAACGCTTATTTGGCTTCTATCTATGCATTCTGACACTCCACCAATATGTTTTGCTTCAATTTGGCTCATTTTACAAAAGTGCTTATTTCTGGAGTGAACATGCAGTTCCACTCAAGAGTAAGCAACTAAGCGAAATGAACCCATAGAACGCTTATTTGTCTTCTTTCTATGCATTCTGACACTCCAACATTATGTTTTGCTTCAATTTGGCTCATTTTACAAAGGTGCTTATTTCTGGAGTGCACATGCAGTTCTACTCAAGAGTAAGCAAATAAGCTTTCTAAACGTATAAAACGCTTATTTGTCTTCTTTCTATGCATTCTGACACTCCAACAATGTGTTTTGCTTCAATTTGGCTCATTTTACAAAGGTGCTTATTTCTGGAGTGAACATGCAGTTCTACTCAAGAGTAAGCAACTAAGCGAAATAAACCTATAGAACGCTTATTTGTCTGTTATCTATGCATTCTGACACTCCAACAATGTGTTTTGCTTCAGTTTGGCTCATTTTACAAGGGTGCTTATTTCTTGAGTGAACTTGCAGTTCTACTCAAGAGTAAGCAACTAAGCAAAATGAACCCATAGAACGCTTATTTGTCTTCTTTCTATGCATTCTGACACTCCAACAATATGTTTTGCATCAATTTGGCTCATTTTACAAAGGTGCTTATTTCTGGAGTGAAAATGCAGTTCTACTCAAGAGTAAGCAACTAAGCGAAATAAACCTATAGAACGCTTATTTGTCTGTTATCTTTGCATTCTGACACTCCACCAATATGTTTTGCTTCAATTTGGCTCATTTTACAAAAGTGCTTATTTCTGGAGTCAACATGCAGTTCTACTCAAGAGTAAGCAACTAAGCGAAATAAACCTATAGAACGCTTATTTGTCTGTTATCTATGCATTCTGACACTCCAACAATGTGTTTTGCTTCAATTTGGCTCATTTTACAAAGGTGCTTATTTCTGGAGTGAACTTGCAGTACTACTCAAGAGTAAACAACTAAGCGAAATGAACCCATAGAACGCTTATTAGTCTTCTTTCTATGCATTCTGACACTCCAACAATGTGTTTTGCTTCAATTTGGCTCATTTTACAAAGGTGCTTATTTCTGTAGTGAACATGCAGTTCTACTCAAGAGTAAGCAACTAAGCGAAATAAACCTATAGAACGCTTATTTGTCTGTTATCTATGCATTCTGACACTCCAACAATGTGTTTTGCTTCAGTTTGGCTCATTTTACAAGGGTGCTTATTTCTTGAGTGAACTTGCAGTTCTACTCAAGAGTAAGCAAATAAGCGAAATGAACCCATAGAACGCTTATTTGGCTTCTATCTATGCATTCTGACATTCCACCAATATTTTTTGCTTCAATTTGGCTCATTTTACAAAAGTGCTTATTACTGGAGTGAACATGCAGTTCCATTCAAGAGTAAGCAACTAAGCAAAATAAACCTGTAGAACGCTTATTTGTCTTCTTTCTATGCATTCTGACACTCCAACAATGTGTTTTGCGTCAATTTGGCTCATTTTACAAAGGTGCTTATTTCTTGAGTGCACATGCATTTCTACTCAAGAGTAAGCAAATAAGCTTTATAAACATATAGAACGCTTATTTGTCTTCTTTCTATGCATTCTGACACCCCAACAATGTGTTTTGCTTCAATTTGGCTCATTTTACAAGGGTGCTTATTTCTTGAGTGAACATGCAGTTCTACTCAAGAGTAAGCAACTAAGCGAAATGAACCCATAGAACGCTTATTTGTCTTCTTTCTATGCATTCTGACACTCCAACAATGTGTTTTGCTTCAGTTTGGCTCATTTTACAAGGGTGTTTATTTCTTGAGTGAACTTGCAGTTCTACTCAAGAGTAAGCAAATAAGCGAAATGAACCCATAGAACGCTTATTTGGCTTCTATCTATGCATTCTGACACTCCACCAATATGTTTTGCTTCAATTTGGCTCATTTTACAAAAGTGCTTATTTCTGGAGTGAACATGCAGTTCCACTCAAGAGTAAGCAACTAAGCGAAATGAACCCATAGAACGCTTATTTGTCTTCTTTCTATGCATTCTGACACTCCAACAATATGTTTTGCTTCAATTTGGCTCATTTTACAAAGGTGCTTATTTCTGGAGTGAACATGCAGTTCTACTCAAGAGTAAGCAACTAAGCGAAATAAACCTATAGAACGCTTATTTGTCTGTTATCTTTGCATTCTGACACTCCACCAATATGTTTTGCTTCAATTTGGCTCATTTTACAAAAGTGCTTATTTCTGGAGTGAAAATGCAGTTCTACTCAAGAGTAAGCAACTGAGCGAAATAAACCTATAGAACGCTTATTTGTCTGTTATCTATGCATTCTGACACTCCAACAATGTGTTTTGCTTCAGTTTGCTCATTTTACAAGGGTGCTTATTTCTTGAGTGAACTTGCAGTTCTACTCAAGAGTAAGCAACTAAGCGAAATGAACCCATAGAACGCTGATTTGTCTTCTTTCTATGCATTCTGACGCTCCAACAATATGTTTTGCTTCAATTTGGCTCATTTTGCAAAGGTGCTTATTTATTGAGTGAACTTGCAGTTCTACTCAAGAGTAAGCAACTAAGCGAAATAAACCTATAGAACGCTTATTTGGCTTCTATCTATGCATTCTGACACTCCACCAATATGTTTTGCTTCAATTTGGCTCATTTTAGAAAGTTGCTTATTTCTGGAGTGCCCATGCATTTCTACTCAAGAGTAAGCAAATAAGCTTTCTAAACGTATAGAACGCTTATTTGTCTTCTTTCTATGCATTCTGACACTCCAACAATGTGTTTTGCGTCAATTTGGCTCATTTTACAAGGGTGCTTATTTCTGGAGTGAACATGCAGTTCTACTCAAGAGTAAGCAACTAAGCGAAATAAACCTATAGAACGCTTATTTGGCTTCTATCTATGCATTCTGACACTCCACCAATATGTTTTGCTTCAATTTGGCTCATTTTACAAAAGTGCTTATTTCTGGAGTGAACATGCAGTTCCACTCAAGAGTAAGCAACTAAGCGAAATAAACCTATAGAACGCTTATTTGGCTGTTATCTATGCATTCTGACACTCCAACAATGTGTTTTGCTTCAGTTTGGCTCATTTTACAAGGGTGCTTATTTCTTGAGTGAACTTGCAGTTCTACTCAAGAGTAAGCAAATAAACGAAATGAACCCATAGAACGCTTATTTGGCTTCTATCTATGCATTCTGACACTCCACCAATATGTTTTGCTTCAATTTGGCTCATTTTACATAAGTGCTTATTTCTGGAGTGAACATGCAGTTCCACTCAAGAGTAAGCAACTAAGCGAAATAAACGTATAGAACGCTTATTTGTCTTCTTTCTATGCATTCTGACACTCCAACAATGTGTTTTGCGTCAATTTGGCTCATTTTACAAAGGTGCTTATTTCTTGAGTGCACATGCATTTCTACTCAAGAGTAAGCAAATAAGCTTTATAAACATATAGAACGCTTATTTGTCTTCTTTCTATGCATTCTGACACCCCAACAATGTGTTTTGCTTCAATTTGGCTCATTTTACAAGGGTGCTTATTTCTTGAGTGAACATGCAGTTCTACTCAAGAGTAAGCAACTAAGCGAAATGAACCCATAGAACGCTTATTTGTCTTCTTTCTATGCATTCTGACACTCCAACAATGTGTTTTGCTTCAGTTTGGCTCATTTTACAAGGGTGCTTATTTCTTGAGTGAACTTGCAGTTCTACTCAAGAGTAAGCAAATAAGCGAAATGAACCCATAGAACGCTTATTTGGCTTCTATCTATGCATTCTGACACTCCACCAATATGTTTTGCTTCAATTTGGCTCATTTTACAAAAGTGCTTATTTCTGGAGTGAACATGCAGTTCCACTCAAGAGTAAGCAACTAAGCGAAATGAACCCATAGAACGCTTATTTGTCTTCTTTCTATGCATTCTGACACTCCAACAATATGTTTTGCTTCAATTTGGCTCATTTTACAAAGGTGCTTATTTCTGGAGTGAACATGCAGTTCTACTCAAGAGTAAGCAACTAAGCGAAATAAACCTATAGAACGCTTATTTGTCTGTTATCTTTGCATTCTGACACTCCACCAATATGTTTTGCTTCAATTTGGCTCATTTTACAAAAGTGCTTATTTCTGGAGTGAAAATGCAGTTCTACTCAAGAGTAAGCAACTGAGCGAAATAAACCTATAGAACGCTTATTTGTCTGTTATCTATGCATTCTGACACTCCAACAATGTGTTTTGCTTCAGTTTGCTCATTTTACAAGGGTGCTTATTTCTTGAGTGAACTTGCAGTTCTACTCAAGAGTAAGCAACTAAGCGAAATGAACCCATAGAACGCTGATTTGTCTTCTTTCTATGCATTCTGACGCTCCAACAATATGTTTTGCTTCAATTTGGCTCATTTTGCAAAGGTGCTTATTTATTGAGTGAACTTGCAGTTCTACTCAAGAGTAAGCAACTAAGCGAAATAAACCTATAGAACGCTTATTTGGCTTCTATCTATGCATTCTGACACTCCACCAATATGTTTTGCTTCAATTTGGCTCATTTTAGAAAGTTGCTTATTTCTGGAGTGCCCATGCATTTCTACTCAAGAGTAAGCAAATAAGCTTTCTAAACGTATAGAACGCTTATTTGTCTTCTTTCTATGCATTCTGACACTCCAACAATGTGTTTTGCGTCAATTTGGCTCATTTTACAAGGGTGCTTATTTCTGGAGTGAACATGCAGTTCTACTCAAGAGTAAGCAACTAAGCGAAATAAACCTATAGAACGCTTATTTGGCTTCTATCTATGCATTCTGACACTCCACCAATATGTTTTGCTTCAATTTGGCTCATTTTACAAAAGTGCTTATTTCTGGAGTGAACATGCAGTTCCACTCAAGAGTAAGCAACTAAGCGAAATAAACCTATAGAACGCTTATTTGGCTGTTATCTATGCATTCTGACACTCCAACAATGTGTTTTGCTTCAGTTTGGCTCATTTTACAAGGGTGCTTATTTCTTGAGTGAACTTGCAGTTCTACTCAAGAGTAAGCAAATAAACGAAATGAACCCATAGAACGCTTATTTGGCTTCTATCTATGCATTCTGACACTCCACCAATATGTTTTGCTTCAATTTGGCTCATTTTACATAAGTGCTTATTTCTGGAGTGAACATGCAGTTCCACTCAAGAGTAAGCAACTAAGCGAAATAAACGTATAGAACGCTTATTTGTCTTCTTTCTATGCATTCTGACACCCCAACAATGTGTTTTGCTCCAATTTGGCTCATTTTACAAGGGTGCTTATTTCTTGAGTGTACTTGCAGTTCTACTCAAGAGTAAGCAACTAAGCGGAATGAACCCATTGAACGCTTATTTGTCTTCTTTCTATGCATTCTGACACTCCAACAATGTGTTTTGCGTCAATTTGGCTCATTTTACAAAGGTGCTTATTTCTTGAGTGCACATGCATTTCTACTCAAGAGTAAGCAAATAAGCTTTATAAACGTATAGAACGCTTATTTGTCTTCTTTCTATGCATTCTGACACCCCAACAATGTGTTTTGCTTCAATTTGGCTCATTTTACAAGGGTGCTTATTTCTTGAGTGAACATGCAGTTCTAACTCAAGAGTAAGCAACTAAGCAAAATAAACCTGTAGAACGCTTATTTGTCTTCTGTCTATGCATTCTGACACTCCAACAATGTGTTTTGCTTCAATTTGGCTCATTTTACAAAGGTGCTTATTTCTGGAGTGAACATGCAGTTCTACTCAAGAGTAAGCAACTAAGCGAAATAAACCTATGGAACGCTTATTTGTCTGTTATCTATGCATTCTGACACTCCAACAATGTGTTTTGCGTCAATTTGGCTCATTTTACAAGGGTGCTTATTTCTTGAGTGAACATGCAGTTCTACTCAAGAGTAAGCAACTAAGCGAAATGAACCCATCGAACGCTTATTTGTTTTCTTTCTATGCATTCTGACACTCCAACAATGTGTTTTGCTTCAGTTTGGCTCATTTTACAAGGGTGCTTATTTCTTGAGTGAACTTGCAGTTCTACTCAAGAGTAAGCAAATAAGCGAAATGAACCCATAGAACGCTTATTTGTCTGTTATCTATGCATTCTGACACTCCAACAATGTGTTTTGCGTCAATTTGGCTCATTTTACAAGGGTGCTTATTTCTTGAGTGAACATGCAGTTCTACTCAAGAGTAAGCAACTAAGCGAAATGAACCCATCGAACGCTTATTTGTTTTCTTTCTATGCATTCTGACACTCCAACAATGTGTTTTGCTTCAGTTTGGCTCATTTTACAAGGGTGCTTATTTCTTGAGTGAACTTGCAGTTCTACTCAAGAGTAAGCAAATAAGCGAAATGAACCCATAGAACGCTTATTTGGCTTCTATCTATGCATTCTGACACTCCACCAATATGTTTTGCTTCAATTTGGCTCATTTTACAAAAGTGCTTATTTCTGGAGTGAACATGCAGTTCCACTCAAGAGTAAGCAACTAAGCGAAATAAACCTATAGAACGCTTATTTGGCTGTTATCTATGCATTCTGACACTCCAACAATGTGTTTTGCTTCAGTTTGGCTCATTTTACAAGGGTGCTTATTTCTTGAGTGAACTTGCAGTTCTACTCAAGAGTAAGCAAATAAACGAAATGAACCCATAGAACGCTTATTTGGCTTCTATCTATGCATTCTGACACTCCACCAATATGTTTTGCTTCAATTTGGCTCATTTTACATAAGTGCTTATTTCTGGAGTGAACATGCAGTTCCACTCAAGAGTAAGCAACTAAGCGAAATAAACGTATAGAACGCTTATTTGTCTTCTTTCTATGCATTCTGACACCCCAACAATGTGTTTTGCTCCAATTTGGCTCATTTTACAAGGGTGCTTATTTCTTGAGTGTACTTGCAGTTCTACTCAAGAGTAAGCAACTAAGCGGAATGAACCCATTGAACGCTTATTTGTCTTCTTTCTATGCATTCTGACACTCCAACAATGTGTTTTGCGTCAATTTGGCTCATTTTACAAAGGTGCTTATTTCTTGAGTGCACATGCATTTCTACTCAAGAGTAAGCAAATAAGCTTTATAAACGTATAGAACGCTTATTTGTCTTCTTTCTATGCATTCTGACACCCCAACAATGTGTTTTGCTTCAATTTGGCTCATTTTACAAGGGTGCTTATTTCTTGAGTGAACATGCAGTTCTAACTCAAGAGTAAGCAACTAAGCAAAATAAACCTGTAGAACGCTTATTTGTCTTCTGTCTATGCATTCTGACACTCCAACAATGTGTTTTGCTTCAATTTGGCTAATTTTACAAAGGTGCTTATTTCTGGAGTGAACATGCAGTTCTACTCAAGAGTAAGCAACTAAGCGAAATAAACCTATGGAACGCTTATTTGTCTGTTATCTATGCATTCTGACACTCCAACAATGTGTTTTGCGTCAATTTGGCTCATTTTACAAGGGTGCTTATTTCTTGAGTGAACATGCAGTTCTACTCAAGAGTAAGCAACTAAGCGAAATGAACCCATCGAACGCTTATTTGTTTTCTTTCTATGCATTCTGACACTCCAACAATGTGTTTTGCTTCAGTTTGGCTCATTTTACAAGGGTGCTTATTTCTTGAGTGAACTTGCAGTTCTACTCAAGAGTAAGCAAATAAGCGAAATGAACCCATAGAACGCTTATTTGGCTTCTATCTATGCATTCTGACACTCCACCAATATGTTTTGCTTCAATTTGGCTCATTTTACAAAAGTGCTTATTTCTGGAGTGAACATGCAGTTCCACTCAAGAGTAAGCAACTAAGCGAAATGAACCCATAGAACGCTTATTTGTCTTCTTTCTATGCATTCTGACACTCCAACAATATGTTTTGCTTCAATTTGGCTCATTTTACAAAGGTGCTTATTTCTGGAGTGAACATGCAGTTCTACTCAAGAGTAAGCAACTAAGCGAAATAAACCTATAGAACGCTTATTTGTCTGTTATCTTTGCATTCTGACACTCCACCAATATGTTTTGCTTCAATTTGGCTCATTTTACAAAAGTGCTTATTTCTGGAGTGAACATGCAGTTCTACTCAAGAGTAAGCAAATAAGCTTCATAAACCTATAGAACGCTTATTTGTCTGTTATCTTTGCATTCTGACACTCCACCAATATGTTTTGCTTCAATTTGGCTCATTTTACAAAAGTGCTTATTTCTGGAGTGAACATGCAGTTCTACTCAAGAGTAAGCAACTGAGCGAAATAAACCTATAGAACGCTTATTTGTCTGTTATCTATGCATTCTGACACTCCAACAATGTGTTTTGCTTCAGTTTGGCTCATTTTACAAGGGTGCTTATTTCTTGAGTGAACTTGCAGTTCTACTCAAGAGTAAGCAACTAAGCGAAATGAACCCATAGAACGCTTATTTGTCTTCTTTCTATGCATTCTGACACTCCAACAATATGTTTTGCTTCAATTTGGCTCATTTTACAAAGGTGCTTATTTATTGAGTGAACTTGCAGTTCTACTCAAGAGTAAGCAACTAAGCGAAATAAACCTATAGAACGCTTATTTGGCTTCTATCTATGCATTCTGACACTCCACCAATATGTTTTGCTTCAATTTGGCTCATTTTAGAAAGTTGCTTATTTCTGGAGTGCCCATGCATTTCTACTCAAGAGTAAGCAAATAAGCTTTCTAAACGTATAGAACGCTTATTTGTCTTCTTTCTATGCATTCTGACACTCCACCAATATGTTTTGCTTCAATTTGGCTCATTTTACAAAAGTGCTTATTTCTGGATTGAACATGCAGTTCCACTCAAGAGTAAGCAACTAAGCGAAATGAACCTATAGAACGCTTATTTGGCTGTTATCTATGCATTCTGACACTCCAACAATGTGTTTTGCTTCAGTTTGGCTCATTTTACAAGGGTGCTTATTTCTTGAGTGAACTTGCAGTTCTACTCAAGAGTAAGCAAATAAGCAAAATGAACCCATAGAACGCTTATTTGGCTTCTATCTATGCATTCTGACACTCCACCATTTCTACTCAAGAGTAAGCAAATAAGCTTCATAAACGTATAGAACGCTTATTTGTCTTCTTTCTATGCATTCTGACACCCCAACAATGTGTTTTGCTTCAATTTGGCTCATTTTACAAGGGTGCTTATTTCTTGAGTGAACTTGCAGTTCTACTCAAGAGTAAGCAACTAAGCGGAATGAACCCATAGAACGCTTATTTGTCTTCTTTCTATGCATTCTGACACTCCAACAATGTGTTTTGCGTCAATTTAGCTCATTTTTCAAAGGTGCTTATTTCTTGAGTGCACATGCATTTCTACTCAAGAGTAAGCAAATAAGCTTTATAAACATATAGAACGCTTATTTGTCTTCTTTCTATGCATTCTGACACCCCAACAATGTGTTTTGCTTCAATTTGGCTCATTTTACAAGGGTGCTTATTTCTTGAGTGAACATGCAGTTCTACTCAAGAGTAAGCAACTAAGCGAAATGAACCCATAGAACGCTTATTTGTCTTCTTTCTATGCATTCTGACACTCCAACAATGTGTTTTGCTTCAGTTTGGCTCATTTTACAAGGGTGCTTATTTCTTGAGTGAACTTGCAGTTCTACTCAAGAGTAAGCAAATAAGCGAAATGAACCCATAGAACGCTTATTTGGCTTCTATCTATGCATTCTGACACTCCACCAATATGTTTTGCTTCAATTTGGCTCATTTTACAAAAGTGCTTATTTCTGGAGTGAACATGCAGTTCCACTCAAGAGTAAGCAACTAAGCGAAATGAACCCATAGAACGCTTATTTGTCTTCTTTCTATGCATTCTGACACTCCAACAATATGTTTTGCTTCAATTTGGCTCATTTTACAAAGGTGCTTATTTCTGGAGTGAACATGCAGTTCTACTCAAGAGTAAGCAACTAAGCGAAATAAACCTATAGAACGCTTATTTGTCTGTTATCTTTGCATTCTGACACTCCACCAATATGTTTTGCTTCAATTTGGCTCATTTTACAAAAGTGCTTATTTCTGGAGTGAAAATGCAGTTCTACTCAAGAGTAAGCAACTGAGCGAAATAAACCTATAGAACGCTTATTTGTCTCTTATCTATGCATTCTGACACTCCAACAATGTGTTTTGCTTCAGTTTGCTCATTTTACAAGGGTGCTTATTTCTTGAGTGAACTTGCAGTTCTACTCAAGAGTAAGCAACTAAGCGAAATGAACCCATAGAACGCTGATTTGTCTTCTTTCTATGCATTCTGACGCTCCAACAATATGTTTTGCTTCAATTTGGCTCATTTTACAAAGGTGCTTATTTATTGAGTGAACTTGCAGTTCTACTCAAGAGTAAGCAACTAAGCGAAATAAACCTATAGAACGCTTATTTGGCTTCTATCTATGCATTCTGACACTCCACCAATATGTTTTGCTTCAATTTGGCTCATTTTACAAAAGTGCTTATTTCTGGAGTGAACATGCAGTTCTACTCTAGAGTAAGCAACTAAGCGAAATAAACCTATAGAACGCTTATTTGTCTTCTTTCTATGCATTCTGACACTCCAACAATGTGTTTTGCGTCAATTTGGCTCATTTTACAAGGGTGCTTATTTCTGGAGTGAACATGCAGTTCTACTCAAGAGTAAGCAACTAAGCGAAATAAACCTATAGAACGCTTATTTGGCTTCTATCTATGCATTCTGACACTCCACCAATATGTTTTGCTTCAATTTGGCTCATTTTACATAAGTGCTTATTTCTGGAGTGAACATGCAGTTCCACTCAAGAGTAAGCAACTAAGCGAAATAAACGTATAGAACGCTTATTTGTCTTCTTTCTATGCATTCTGACACCCCAACAATGTGTTTTGCTCCAATTTGGCTCATTTTACAAGGGTGCTTATTTCTTGAGTGTACTTGCAGTTCTACTCAAGAGTAAGCAACTAAGCGGAATGAACCCATTGAACGCTTATTTGTCTTCTTTCTATGCATTCTGACACTCCAACAATGTGTTTTGCGTCAATTTGGCTCATTTTACAAAGGTGCTTATTTCTTGAGTGCACATGCATTTCTACTCAAGAGTAAGCAAATAAGCTTTATAAACGTATAGAACGCTTATTTGTCTTCTTTCTATGCATTCTGACACCCCAACAATGTGTTTTGCTTCAATTTGGCTCATTTTACAAGGGTGCTTATTTCTTGAGTGAACATGCAGTTCTACTCAAGAGTAAGCAACTAAGCAAAATAAACCTGTAGAACGCTTATTTGTCTTCTGTCTATGCATTCTGACACTCCAACAATGTGTTTTGCTTCAATTTGGCTCATTTTACAAAGGTGCTTATTTCTGGAGTGAACATGCAGTTCTACTCAAGAGTAAGCAACTAAGCGAAATAAACCTATGGAACGCTTATTTGTCTGTTATCTATGCATTCTGACACTCCAACAATGTGTTTTGCGTCAATTTGGCTCATTTTACAAGGGTTCTTATTTCTTGAGTGAACATGCAGTTCTACTCAAGAGTAAGCAACTAAGCGAAATGAACCCATCGAACGCTTATTTGTCTTCTTTCTATGCATTCTGACACTCCAACAATGTGTTTTGCTTCAGTTTGGCTCATTTTACAAGGGTGCTTATTTCTTGAGTGAACTTGCAGTTCTACTCAAGAGTAAGCAAATAAGCGAAATGAACCCATAGAACGCTTATTTGGCTTCTATCTATGCATTCTGACACTCCACCAATATGTTTTGCTTCAATTTGGCTCATTTTACAAAAGTGCTTATTTCTGGAGTGAACATGCAGTTCCACTCAAGAGTAAGCAACTAAGCGAAATGAACCCATAGAACGCTTATTTGTCTTCTTTCTATGCATTCTGACACTCCAACAATATGTTTTGCTTCAATTTGGCTCATTTTACAAAGGTGCTTATTTCTGGAGTGAACATGCAGTTCTACTCAAGAGTAAGCAACTAAGCGAAATAAACCTATAGAACGCTTATTTGTCTGTTATCTTTGCATTCTGACACTCCACCAATATGTTTTGCTTCAATTTGGCTCATTTTACAAAAGTGCTTATTTCTGGAGTGAACATGCAGTTCTACTCAAGAGTAAGCAACTGAACGAAATAAACCTATAGAACGCTTATTTGTCTGTTATCTATGCATTCTGACACTCCAACAATGTGTTTTGCTTCAGTTTGGCTCATTTTACAAAAGTGCTTATTTCTGGAGTGAACATGCAGTTCCACTCAAGAGTAAGAAACTAAGCGAAATGAACCCATAGAAAGCTTATTTGTCTTCTTTCTATGCATTCTGACACTCCAACAATATGTTTTGCTTCAATTTGGCTCATTTTACAAAGGTGCTTATTTCTGGAGTGAACATGCAGTTCCACTCAAGAGTAAGAAACTAAGCGAAATGAACCCATAGAACGCTTATTTGTCTTCTTTCTATGCATTCTGACACTCCAACAATATGTTTTGCTTCAATTTGGCTCATTTTACAAAGGTGCTTATTTCTGGAGTGAACATGCGGTTCTACTCAAGAGTAAGCAACTAAGCGAAATAAACCTATAGAACGCTTATTTGTCTGTTATCTTTGCATTCTGACACTGCACCAATATGTTTTGCTTCAATTTGGCTCATTTTACAAAAGTGCTTATTTCTGGAGTGAACATGCAGTTCCACTCAAGAGTAAGCAACTAAGCGAAATGAACCCATAGAACGCTTATTTGTCTTCTTTCTATGCATTCTGACACTCCAACAATATGTTTTGCTTCAATTTGGCTCATTTTACAAAGGTGCTTATTTCTGGAGTGAACATGCAGTTCTACTCAAGAGTAAGCAACTAAGCGAAATAAACCTATAGAACGCTTATTTGTCTGTTATCTTTGCATTCTGACACTCCACCAATATGTTTTGCTTCAATTTGGCTCATTTTACAAAAGTGCTTATTTCTGGAGTGAACATGCAGTTCTACTCAAGAGTAAGCAACTGAACGAAATAAACCTATAGAACGCTTATTTGTCTGTTATCTATGCATTCTGACACTCCAACAATGTGTTTTGCTTCAGTTTGGCTCATTTTACAAGGGTGCTTATTTCTGGAGTGAACATGCAGTTCTACTCAAGAGTAAGCAACTAAGCGAAATGAACCCATAGAACGCTTATTTGTCTTCTTTCTATGCATTCTGACACTCCACCAATATGTTTTGCTTCAATTTGGCTCATTTTACAAGGGTGCTTATTTCTTGAGTGAACATGCAGTTCTACTCAAGAGTAAGCAACTAAGCAAAATAAACCTGTAGAACGCTTATTTGTCTTCTGTCTATGCATTCTGACACTCCAACAATGTGTTTTGCTTCAATTTGGCTCATTTTACAAAAGTGCTTATTTCTGGAGTGAACATGCAGTTCCACTCAAGAGTAAGAAACTAAGCGAAATGAACCCATAGAACGCTTATTTGTCTTCTTTCTATGCATTCTGACACTCCACCAATATGTTTTGCTTCAATTTGGCTCATTTTAGAAAGTTGCTTATTTCTGGAGTGCCCATGCATTTCTACTCAAGAGTAAGCAAATAAGCTTTCTAAACGTATAGAACGCTTATTTGTCTTCTTTCTATGCATTCTGACACTCCAACAATGTGTTTTGCGTCAATTTGGCTCATTTTACAAGGGTGCTTATTTCTGGAGTGAACATGCAGTTCTACTCAAGAGTAAGCAACTAAGCGAAATAAACCTATAGAACGCTTATTTGGCTTCTATCTATGCATTCTGACACTCCACCAATATGTTTTGCTTCAATTTGGCTCATTTTACAAAAGTGCTTATTTCTGGATTGAACATGCAGTTCCACTCAAGAGTAAGCAACTAAGTGAAATAAACCTATAGAACGCTTATTTGGCTGTTATCTATGCATTCTGACACTCCAACAATGTGTTTTGCGTCAATTTGGCTCATTTTACAAAGGTGCTTATTTCTTGAGTGCACATGCATTTCTACTCAAGAGTAAGCAAATAAGCTTCATAAACGTATAGAACGCTTATTTGTCTTCTTTCTATGCATTCTGACACTCCACCAATATGTTTTGCTTCAATTTGGCTCATTTTACAAGGGTGCTTATTTCTTGAGTGAACATGCAGTTCTACTCAAGAGTAAGCAACTAAGCAAAATAAACCTGTAGAACGCTTATTTGTCTTCTGTCTATGCATTCTGACACTCCAACAATGTGTTTTGCTTCAATTTGGCTCATTTTACAAAAGTGCTTATTTCTGGATTGAACATGCAGTTCCACTCAAGAGTAAGCAACTAAGCGAAATAAACCTATAGAACGCTTATTTGGCTGTTATCTATGCATTCTGACACTCCAACAATGTGTTTTGCGTCAATTTGGCTCATTTTACAAAGGTGCTTATTTCTTGAGTGCACATGCATTTCTACTCAAGAGTAAGCAAATAAGCTTCATAAACGTATAGAACGCTTATTTGTCTTCTTTCTATGCATTCTGACACCCCAACAATGTGTTTTGCTTCAATTTGGCTCATTTTACAAGGGTGCTTATTTCTTGAGTGAACTTGCAGTTCTACTCAAGAGTAAGCAACTAAGCGAAATAAACCCATAGAACGCTTATTTGGCTTCTATCTATGCATTCTGACACTCCACCAATATGTTTTGCTTCAATTTGGCTCATTTTACAAAAGTGCTTATTTCTGGAGTGAACATGCAGTTCCACTCAAGAGTAAGCAACTAAGCGAAATAAACCTATAGAACGCTTATTTGTCTGTTATCTATGCATTCTGACACTCCAACAATGTGTTTTGCGTCAATTTGGCTCATTTTACAAAGGTGCTTATTTCTTGAGTGCACATGCATTTCTACTCAAGAGTAAGCAAATAAGCTTCATAAACGTATAGAACGCTTATTTGTCTTCTTTCTATGCATTCTGACACCCCAACAATGTGTTTTGCTTCAATTTGGCTCATTTTACAAGGGTGCTTATGTCTTGAGTGAACTTGCAGTTCTACTCAAGAGTAAGCAACTAAGCGGAATGAACCCATAGAACGCTTATTTGTCTTCTTTCTATGCATTCTGACACTCCAACAATGTGTTTTGCTTCAATTTGGCTCATTTTACAAAGGTGCTTATTTCTGGAGTGAACATGCAGTTCCACTCAAGAGTAAGAAACTAAGCGAAATGAACCCATAGAACGCTTATTTGTCTTCTTTCTATGCATTCTGACACTCCAACAATATGTTTTGCTTCAATTTGGCTCATTTTACAAAGGTGCTTATTTCTGGAGTGAACATGCGGTTCTACTCAAGAGTAAGCAACTAAGCGAAATAAACCTATAGAACGCTTATTTGTCTGTTATCTTTGCATTCTGACACTCCACCAATATGTTTTGCTTCAATTTGGCTCATTTTACAAAAGTGCTTATTTCTGGAGTGAACATGCAGTTCCACTCAAGAGTAAGCAACTAAGCGAAATGAACCCATAGAACGCTTATTTGTCTTCTTTCTATGCATTCTGACACTCCAACAATATGTTTTGCTTCAATTTGGCTCATTTTACAAAGGTGCTTATTTCTGGAGTGAACATGCAGTTCTACTCAAGAGTAAGCAACTAAGCGAAATAAACCTATAGAACGCTTATTTGTCTGTTATCTTTGCATTCTGACACTCCACCAATATGTTTTGCTTCAATTTGGCTCATTTTACAAAAGTGCTTATTTCTGGAGTGAACATGCAGTTCTACTCAAGAGTAAGCAACTGAACGAAATAAACCTATAGAACGCTTATTTGTCTGTTATCTATGCATTCTGACACTCCAACAATGTGTTTTGCTTCAGTTTGGCTCATTTTACAAGGGTGCTTATTTCTGGAGTGAACATGCAGTTCTACTCAAGAGTAAGCAACTAAGCGAAATGAACCCATAGAACGCTTATTTGTCTTCTTTCTATGCATTCTGACACTCCACCAATATGTTTTGCTTCAATTTGGCTCATTTTACAAGGGTGCTTATTTCTTGAGTGAACATGCAGTTCTACTCAAGAGTAAGCAACTAAGCAAAATAAACCTGTAGAACGCTTATTTGTCTTCTGTCTATGCATTCTGACACTCCAACAATGTGTTTTGCTTCAATTTGGCTCATTTTACAAAAGTGCTTATTTCTGGAGTGAACATGCAGTTCCACTCAAGAGTAAGAAACTAAGCGAAATGAACCCATAGAACGCTTTTTTGTCTTCTTTCTATGCATTCTGACACTCCACCAATATGTTTTGCTTCAATTTGGCTCATTTTAGAAAGTTGCTTATTTCTGGAGTGCCCATGCATTTCTACTCAAGAGTAAGCAAATAAGCTTTCTAAACGTATAGAACGCTTATTTGTCTTCTTTCTATGCATTCTGACACTCCAACAATGTGTTTTGCGTCAATTTGGCTCATTTTACAAGGGTGCTTATTTCTGGAGTGAACATGCAGTTCTACTCAAGAGTAAGCAACTAAGCGAAATAAACCTATAGAACGCTTATTTGGCTTCTATCTATGCATTCTGACACTCCACCAATATGTTTTGCTTCAATTTGGCTCATTTTACAAAAGTGCTTATTTCTGGATTGAACATGCAGTTCCACTCAAGAGTAAGCAACTAAGTGAAATAAACCTATAGAACGCTTATTTGGCTGTTATCTATGCATTCTGACACTCCAACAATGTGTTTTGCGTCAATTTGGCTCATTTTACAAAGGTGCTTATTTCTTGAGTGCACATGCATTTCTACTCAAGAGTAAGCAAATAAGCTTCATAAACGTATAGAACGCTTATTTGTCTTCTTTCTATGCATTCTGACACTCCACCAATATGTTTTGCTTCAATTTGGCTCATTTTACAAGGGTGCTTATTTCTTGAGTGAACATGCAGTTCTACTCCAGAGTAAGCAACTAAGCAAAATAAACCTGTAGAACGCTTATTTGTCTTCTGTCTATGCATTCTGACACTCCAACAATGTGTTTTGCTTCAATTTGGCTCATTTTACAAAAGTGCTTATTTCTGGAGTGAACATGCAGTTCCACTCAAGAGTAAGAAACTAAGCGAAATGAACCCATAGAACGCTTATTTGTCTTCTTTCTATGCATTCTGACACTCCACCAATATGTTTTGCTTCAATTTGGCTCATTTTAGAAAGTTGCTTATTTCTGGAGTGCCCATGCATTTCTACTCAAGAGTAAGCAAATAAGCTTTCTAAACGTATAGAACGCTTATTTGTCTTCTTTCTATGCATTCTGACACTCCAACAATGTGTTTTGCGTCAATTTGGCTCATTTTACAAGGGTGCTTATTTCTGGAGTGAACATGCAGTTCTACTCAAGAGTAAGCAACTAAGCGAAATAAACCTATAGAACGCTTATTTGGCTTCTATCTATGCATTCTGACACTCCACCAATATGTTTTGCTTCAATTTGGCTCATTTTACAAAAGTGCTTATTTCTGGATTGAACATGCAGTTCCACTCAAGAGTAAGCAACTAAGCGAAATAAACCTATAGAACGCTTATTTGGCTGTTATCTATGCATTCTGACACTCCAACAATGTGTTTTGCGTCAATTTGGCTCATTTTACAAAGGTGCTTATTTCTTGAGTGCACATGCATTTCTACTCAAGAGTAAGCAAATAAGCTTCATAAACGTATAGAACGCTTATTTGTCTTCTTTCTATGCATTCTGACACCCCAACAATGTGTTTTGCTTCAATTTGGCTCATTTTACAAAAGTGCTTATTTCTGGAGTGAACATGCAGTTCCACTCAAGAGTAAGCAACTAAGCGAAATAAACCTATAGAACGCTTATTTGTCTGTTATCTATGCATTCTGACACTCCAACAATGTGTTTTGCGTCAATTTGGCTCATTTTACAAAGGTGCTTATTTCTTGAGTGCACATGCATTTCTACTCAAGAGTAAGCAAATAAGCTTCATAAACGTATAGAACGCTTATTTGTCTTCTTTCTATGCATTCTGACACCCCAACAATGTGTTTTGCTTCAATTTGGCTCATTTTACAAGGGTGCTTATGTCTTGAGTGAACTTGCAGTTCTACTCAAGAGTAAGCAACTAAGCGGAATGAACCCATAGAACGCTTATTTGTCTTCTTTCTATGCATTCTGACACTCCAACAATGTGTTTTGCGTCAATTTGGCTCATTTTACAAAGGTGCTTATTTCTTGAGTGCACATGCATTTCTACTCAAGAGTAAGCAAATAAGCTTTATAAACATATAGAACGCTTATTTGTCTTCTTTCTATGCATTCTGACACCCCAACAATGTGTTTTGCTTCAATTTGGCTCATTTTACAAAAGTGCTTATTTCTGGAGTGAACATGCAGTTCCACTCAAGAGTAAGCAACTAAGCGAAATGAACCCATAGAACGCTTATTTGTCTTCTTTCTATGCATTCTGACACTCCAACAATATGTTTTGCTTCAATTTGGCTCATTTTACAAAGGTGCTTATTTCTGGAGTGAACATGCAGTTCTACTCAAGAGTAAGCAACTAAGCGAAATAAACCTATAGAACGCTTATTTGTCTGTTATCTTTGCATTCTGACACTCCACCAATATGTTTTGCTTCAATTTGGCTCATTTTACAAAAGTGCTTATTTCTGGAGTGAAAATGCAGTTCTACTCAAGAGTAAGCAACTGAGCGAAATAAACCTATAGAACACTTATTTGTCTGTTATCTATGCATTCTGACACTCCAACAATGTGTTTTGCTTCAGTTTGCTCATTTTACAAGGGTGCTTATTTCTTGAGTGAACTTGCAGTTCTACTCAAGAGTAAGCAACTAAGCGAAATGAACCCATAGAACGCTGATTTGTCTTCTTTCTATGCATTCTGACGCTCCAACAATATGTTTTGCTTCAATTTGGCTCATTTTACAAAGGTGCTTATTTATTGAGTGAACTTGCAGTTCTACTCAAGAGTAAGCAACTAAGCGAAATAAACCTATAGAACGCTTATTTGGCTTCTATCTATGCATTCTGATACTCCACCAATATGTTTTGCTTCAATTTGGCTCATTTTACAAAAGTGCTTATTTCTGGAGTGAACATGCAGTTCTACTCTAGAGTAAGCAACTAAGCGAAATAAACCTATAGAACGCTTATTTGGCTTCTATCTAGGCATTCTGACACTCCACCAATATGTTTTGCTTCAATTTGGCTCATTTTAGAAAGTTGCTTATTTCTGGAGTGCCCATGCATTTCTACTCAAGAGTAAGCAAATAAGCTTTCTAAACGTATAGAACGCTTATTTGTCTTCTTTCTATGCATTCTGACACTCCAACAATGTGTTTTGCGTCAATTTGGCTCATTTTACAAGGGTGCTTATTTCTGGAGTGAACATGCAGTTCTACTCAAGAGTAAGCAACTAAGCGAAATAAACCTATAGAACGCTTATTTGGCTTCTATCTATGCATTCTGACACTCCACCAATATGTTTTGCTTCAATTTGGCTCATTTTACAAAAGTGCTTATTTCTGGATTGAACATGCAGTTCCACTCAAGAGTAAGCAACTAAGCGAAATAAACCTATAGAACGCTTATTTGGCTGTTATCTATGCATTCTGACACTCCAACAATGTGTTTTGCGTCAATTTGGCTCATTTTACAAAGGTGCTTATTTCTTGAGTGCACATGCATTTCTACTCAAGAGTAAGCAAATAAGCTTCATAAACGTATAGAACGCTTATTTGTCTTCTTTCTATGCATTCTGACACCCCAACAATGTGTTTTGCTTCAATTTGGCTCATTTTACAAAAGTGCTTATTTCTGGAGTGAACATGCAGTTCCACTCAAGAGTAAGCAACTAAGCGAAATAAACCTATAGAACGCTTATTTGTCTGTTATCTATGCATTCTGACACTCCAACAATGTGTTTTGCGTCAATTTGGCTCATTTTACAAAGGTGCTTATTTCTTGAGTGCACATGCATTTCTACTCAAGAGTAAGCAAATAAGCTTCATAAACGTATAGAACGCTTATTTGTCTTCTTTCTATGCATTCTGACACCCCAACAATGTGTTTTGCTTCAATTTGGCTCATTTTACAAGGGTGCTTATGTCTTGAGTGAACTTGCAGTTCTACTCAAGAGTAAGCAACTAAGCGGAATGAACCCATAGAACGCTTATTTGTCTTCTTTCTATGCATTCTGACACTCCAACAATGTGTTTTGCGTCAATTTGGCTCATTTTACAAAGGTGCTTATTTCTTGAGTGCACATGCATTTCTACTCAAGAGTAAGCAAATAAGCTTTATAAACATATAGAACGCTTATTTGTCTTCTTTCTATGCATTCTGACACCCCAACAATGTGTTTTGCTTCAATTTGGCTCATTTTACAAAAGTGCTTATTTCTGGAGTGAACATGCAGTTCCACTCAAGAGTAAGCAACTAAGCGAAATGAACCCATAGAACGCTTATTTGTCTTCTTTCTATGCATTCTGACACTCCAACAATATGTTTTGCTTCAATTTGGCTCATTTTACAAAGGTGCTTATTTCTGGAGTGAACATGCAGTTCTACTCAAGAGTAAGCAACTAAGCGAAATAAACCTATAGAACGCTTATTTGTCTGTTATCTTTGCATTCTGACACTCCACCAATATGTTTTGCTTCAATTTGGCTCATTTTACAAAAGTGCTTATTTCTGGAGTGAAAATGCAGTTCTACTCAAGAGTAAGCAACTGAGCGAAATAAACCTATAGAACACTTATTTGTCTGTTATCTATGCATTCTGACACTCCAACAATGTGTTTTGCTTCAGTTTGCTCATTTTACAAGGGTGCTTATTTCTTGAGTGAACTTGCAGTTCTACTCAAGAGTAAGCAACTAAGCGAAATGAACCCATAGAACGCTGATTTGTCTTCTTTCTATGCATTCTGACGCTCCAACAATATGTTTTGCTTCAATTTGGCTCATTTTACAAAGGTGCTTATTTATTGAGTGAACTTGCAGTTCTACTCAAGAGTAAGCAACTAAGCGAAATAAACCTATAGAACGCTTATTTGGCTTCTATCTATGCATTCTGATACTCCACCAATATGTTTTGCTTCAATTTGGCTCATTTTACAAAAGTGCTTATTTCTGGAGTGAACATGCAGTTCTACTCTAGAGTAAGCAACTAAGCGAAATAAACCTATAGAACGCTTATTTGGCTTCTATCTAGGCATTCTGACACTCCACCAATATGTTTTGCTTCAATTTGGCTCATTTTAGAAAGTTGCTTATTTCTGGAGTGCCCATGCATTTCTACTCAAGAGTAAGCAAATAAGCTTTCTAAACGTATAGAACGCTTATTTGTCTTCTTTCTATGCATTCTGACACTCCAACAATGTGTTTTGCGTCAATTTGGCTCATTTTACAAGGGTGCTTATTTCTGGAGTGAACATGCAGTTCTACTCAAGAGTAAGCAACTAAGCGAAATAAACCTATAGAACGCTTATTTGGCTTCTATCTATGCATTCTGACACTCCACCAATATGTTTTGCTTCAATTTGGCTCATTTTACAAAAGTGCTTATTTCTGGAGTGAACATGCAGTTCCACTCAAGAGTAAGCAACTAAGCGAAATAAACCTATAGAACGCTTATTTGGCTGTTATCTATGCATTCTGACACTCCAACAATGTGTTTTGCTTCAGTTTGGCTCATTTTACAAGGGTGCTTATTTCTTGAGTGAACTTGCAGTTCTACTCAAGAGTAAGCAAATAAACGAAATGAACCCATAGAACGCTTATTTGGCTTCTATCTATGCATTCTGACACTCCACCAATATGTTTTGCTTCAATTTGGCTCATTTTACATAAGTGCTTATTTCTGGAGTGAACATGCAGTTCCACTCAAGAGTAAGCAACTAAGCGAAATAAACGTATAGAACGCTTATTTGTCTTCTTTCTATGCATTCTGACACCCCAACAATGTGTTTTGCTCCAATTTGGCTCATTTTACAAGGGTGCTTATTTCTTGAGTGTACTTGCAGTTCTACTCAAGAGTAAGCAACTAAGCGGAATGAACCCATTGAACGCTTATTTGTCTTCTTTCTATGCATTCTGACACTCCAACAATGTGTTTTGCGTCAATTTGGCTCATTTTACAAAGGTGCTTATTTCTTGAGTGCACATGCATTTCTACTCAAGAGTAAGCAAATAAGCTTTATAAACGTATAGAACGCTTATTTGTCTTCTTTCTATGCATTCTGACACCCCAACAATGTGTTTTGCTTCAATTTGGCTCATTTTACAAGGGTGCTTATTTCTTGAGTGAACATGCAGTTCTACTCAAGAGTAAGCAACTAAGCAAAATAAACCTGTAGAACGCTTATTTGTCTTCTGTCTATGCATTCTGACACTCCAACAATATGTTTTGCTTCAATTTGGCTCATTTTAC
This sequence comes from Zootoca vivipara, assembly GCF_963506605.1. Lineage (NCBI taxonomy): Eukaryota > Metazoa > Chordata > Lepidosauria > Squamata > Lacertidae > Zootoca > Zootoca vivipara. The sequence continues at coordinate 9,065,488 of NC_083293.1, read as the reverse complement.
AAAAGTGCTTATTTCTGGATTGAACATGCAGTTCCACTCAAGAGTAAGCAACTAAGCGAAATAAACCTATAGAACGCTTATTTGGCTGTTATCTATGCATTCTGACACTCCAACAATGTGTTTTGCGTCAATTTGGCTCATTTTACAAAGGTGCTTATTTCTTGAGTGCACATGCATTTCTACTCAAGAGTAAGCAAATAAGCTTTATAAACGTATAGAACGCTTATTTGTCTTCTTTCTATGCATTCTGACCCCCCAACAATGTGTTTTGCTTCAATTTGGCTCATTTTACAAGGGTGCTTATTTCTTGAGTGAACATGCAGTTCTACTCAAGAGTAAGCAACTAAGCGAAATGAACCCATCGAACGCTTATTTGTCTTCTTTCTATGCATTCTGACACTCCAACAATGTGTTTTGCTTCAGTTTGGCTCATTTTACAAGGGTGCTTATTTCTTGAGTGAACTTGTAGTTCTACTCAAGAGTAAGCAAATAAGCGAAATAAACCCATAGAACGCTTATTTGGCTTCTATCTATGCATTCTGACACTCCACCAATATGTTTTGCTTCAATTTGGCTCATTTTACAAAAGTGCTTATTTCTGGAGTGAACATGCAGTTCCACTCAAGAGTAAGCAACTAAGCGAAATGAACCCATAGAACGCTTATTTGTCTTCTTTCTATGCATTCTGACACTCCAACAATATGTTTTGCTTCAATTTGGCTCATTTTACAAAGGTGCTTATTTCTGGAGTGAACATGCAGTTCTACTCAAGAATAAGCAACTAAGCGAAATAAACCTATAGAACGCTTATTTGTCTGTTATCTTTGCATTCTGACACTCCACCAATATGTTTTGCTTCAATTTGGCTCATTTTACAAAAGTGCTTATTTCTGGAGTGAACATGCAGTTCTACTCAAGAGTAAGCCACTGAACGAAATAAACCTATAGAACGCTTATTTGTCTGTTATCTATGCATTCTGACACTCCAACAATGTGTTTTGCTTCAGTTTGGCTCATTTTACAAGGGTGCTTATTTCTTGAGTGAACTTGCAGTTCTACTCAAGAGTAAGCAACTAAGCGAAATGAACCCATAGAACGCTTATTTGTCTTCTTTCTATGCATTCTGACACTCCAACAATATGTTTTGCTTCAATTTGGCTCATTTTACAAAGGTGCTTATTTATTGAGTGAACTTGCAGTTCTACTCAAGAGTAAGCAACTAAGCGAAATAAACCTATAGAACGCTTATTTGGCTTCTATCTATGCATTCTGACACTCCACCAATATGTTTTGCTTCAATTTGGCTCATTTTACAAAAGTGCTTATTTCTGGAGTGAACATGCAGTTCTACTCTAGAGTAAGCAACTAAGCGAAATAAACCTATAGAACGCTTATTTGGCTTCTATCTAGGCATTCTGACACTCCACCAATATGTTTTGCTTCAATTTGGCTCATTTTACAAAAGTGCTTATTTCTGGAGTGAACATGCAGTTCTACTCAAGAGTAAGCAACTGAGCGAAATAAACCTATAGAACGCTTATTTGTCCGTTATCTTTGCATTCTGACACTCCACCAATATGTTTTGCTTCAATTTGGCTCATTTTACAAAAGTGCTTATTTCTGGAGTGAACATGCAGTTCTACTCAAGAGTAAGCAACTGAGCGAAATAAACCTATAGAACGCTTATTTGTCTGTTATCTTTGCATTCTGACACTCCACCAATATGTTTTGCTTCAATTTGGCTCATTTTACAAGGGTGCTTATTTCTTGAGTGAACTTGCAGTTCTACTCAAGAGTAAGCAACTAAGCGAAATGAACCCATAGAACGCTTATTTGTCTTCTTTCTATGCATTCTGACACTCCAACAATATGTTTTGCTTCAATTTGGCTCATTTTACAAAGGGTCTTATTTATTGAGTGAACTTACAGTTCTACTCAAGAGTAAGCAAATAAGCTTTATAAACGTATAGAACGCTTATTTGTCTTCTTTCTATGCATTCTGACACCCCAACAATGTGTTTTGCTTCAATTTGGCTCATTTTACAAGGGTGCTTATTTCTTGAGTGAACATGCAGTTCTACTCAAGAGTAAGCAACTAAGCGAAATGAACCCATAGAACGCTTATTTGTCTTCTGTCTATGCATTCTGACACTCCACCAATATGTTTTGCTTCAATTTGGCTCATTTTACAAAAGTGCTTATTTCTGGAGTGAACATGCAGTTCCACTCAAGAGTAAGCAACTAAGCGAAATGAACCCATAGAACGCTTATTTGTCTTCTTTCTATGCATTCTGACACTCCAACAATATGTTTTGCTTCAACTTGGCTCATTTTACAAAGGTGCTTATTTCTGGAGTGAACATGCAGTTCTACTCAAGAGTAAGCAACTAAGCGAAATAAACCTATAGAACGCTTATTTGTCTGTTATCTTTGCATTCTGACACTCCACCAATATGTTTTGCTTCAATTTGGCTCATTTTACAAAAGTGCTTATTTCTGGAGTGAGAATGCAGTTCTACTCAAGAGTAAGCAACTGAGCGAAATAAACCTATAGAACGCTTATTTGTCTGTTATCAATGCATTCTGACACTCCAACAATGTGTTTTGCTTCAGTTTGCTCATTTTACAAGGGTGCTTATTTCTTGAGTGAACTTGCAGTTCTACTCAAGAGTAAGCAACTAAGCGAAATGAACCCATAGAACGCTTATTTGTCTTCTTTCTATGCATTCTGACACTCCAACAATATGTTTTGCTTCAATTTGGCTCATTTTACAAAGGTGCTTATTTATTGAGTGAACTTGCAGTTCTACTCAAGAGTAAGCAACTAAGCGAAATAAACCTATAGAACGCTTATTTGGCTTCTATCTATGCATTCTGACACTCCACCAATATGTTTTGCTTCAATTTGGCTCATTTTACAAAAGTGCTTATTTCTGGAGTGAACATGCAGTTCTACTCTAGAGTAAGCAACTAAGCGAAATAAACCTATAGAACGCTTATTTGGCTTCTATCTAGGCATTCTGACACTCCACCAATATGTTTTGCTTCAATTTGGCTCATTTTAGAAAGTTGCTTATTTCTGGAGTGCCCATGCATTTCTACTCAAGAGTAAGCAAATAAGCTTTCTAAACGTATAGAACGCTTATTTGTCTTCTTTCTATGCATTCTGACACTCCAACAATGTGTTTTGCGTCAATTTGGCTCATTTTACAAGGGTGCTTATTTCTGGAGTGAACATGCAGTTCTACTCAAGAGTAAGCAACTAAGCGAAATAAACCTATAGAACGCTTATTTGGCTTCTATCTATGCATTCTGACACTCCACCAATATGTTTTGCTTCAATTTGGCTCATTTTACAAAAGTGCTTATTTCTGGAGTGAACATGCAGTTCCACTCAAGAGTAAGCAACTAAGCGAAATAAACCTATAGAACGCTTATTTGGCTGTTATCTATGCATTCTGACACTCCAACAATGTGTTTTGCTTCAGTTTGGCTCATTTTACAAGGGTGCTTATTTCTGGAGTGAACATGCAGTTCTACTCAAGAGTAAGCAACTAAGCGAAATAAACCTATAGAACGCTTATTTGGCTTCTATCTATGCATTCTGACACTCCACCAATATGTTTTGCTTCAATTTGGCTCATTTTACAAAAGTGCTTATTTCTGGAGTGAACATGCAGTTCTACTCAAGAGTAAGCAACTGAGCGAAATAAACCTATAGAACGCTTATTTGTCTGTTATCTTTGCATTCTGACACTCCACCAATATGTTTTGCTTCAATTTGGCTCATTTTACAAAAGTGCTTATTTCTGGAGTGAACATGCTGTTCTACTCAAGAGTAAGCAACTGAGCGAAATAAACCTATAGAACGCTTATTTGTCTGTTATCTTTGCATTCTGACACTCCACCAATATGTTTTGCTTCAATTTGGCTCATTTTACAAGGGTGCTTATTTCTTGAGTGAACTTGCAGTTCTACTCAAGAGTAAGCAACTAAGCGAAATGAACCCATAGAACGCTTATTTGTCTTCTTTCTATGCATTCTGACACTCCAACAATATGTTTTGCTTCAATTTGGCTCATTTTACAAAGGTGCTTATTTATTGAGTGAACTTGCAGTTCTACTCAAGAGTAAGCAAATAAGCTTTATAAACGTATAGAACGCTTATTTGTCTTCTTTCTATGCATTCTGACACCCCAACAATGTGTTTTGCTTCAATTTGGCTCATTTTACAAGGGTGCTTATTTCTTGAGTGAACATGCAGTTCTACTCAAGAGTAAGCAACTAAGCGAAATGAACCCATAGAACGCTTATTTGTCTTCTTTCTATGCATTCTGACACTCCAACAATGTGTTTTGCTTCAGTTTGGCTCATTTTACAAGGGTGCTTATTTCTTGAGTGAACTTGCAGTTCTACTCAAGAGTAAGCAAATAAGCGAAATGAACCCATAGAACGCTTATTCGGCTTCTATCTATGCATTCTGACACTCCACCAATATGTTTTGCTTCAATTTGGCTCATTTTACAAAAGTGCTTATTTCTGGAGTGAACATGCAGTTCCACTCAAGAGTAAGCAACTAAGCGAAATGAACCCATAGAACGCTTATTTGTCTTCTTTCTATGCATTCTGACACTCCAACAATGTGTTTTGCTTCAGTTTGGCTCATTTTACAAGGGTGCTTATTTCTGGAGTGAACATGCAGTTCTACTCAAGAGTAAGCAACTAAGCGAAATAAACCTATAGAACGCTTATTTGGCTTCTATCTATGCATTCTGACACTCCACCAATATGTTTTGCTTCAATTTGGCTCATTTTACAAAAGTGCTTATTTCTGGAGTGAACATGCAGTTCTACTCAAGAGTAAGCAACTGAGCGAAATAAACCTATAGAACGCTTATTTGTCTGTTATCTTTGCATTCTGACACTCCACCAATATGTTTTGCTTCAATTTGGCTCATTTTACAAAAGTGCTTATTTCTGGAGTGAACATGCTGTTCTACTCAAGAGTAAGCAACTGAGCGAAATAAACCTATAGAACGCTTATTTGTCTGTTATCTTTGCATTCTGACACTCCACCAATATGTTTTGCTTCAATTTGGCTCATTTTACAAGGGTGCTTATTTCTTGAGTGAACTTGCAGTTCTACTCAAGAGTAAGCAACTAAGCGAAATAAACCTATAGAACGCTTATTTGTCTGTTATCTATGCATTCTGACACTCCAACAATGTGTTTTGCTTCAGTTTGCTCATTTTACAAGGGTGCTTATTTCTTGAGTGAACTTGCAGTTCTACTCAAGAGTAAGCAACTAAGCGAAATGAACCCATAGAACGCTTATTTGGCTTCTTTCTATGCATTCTGACACTCCAACAATATGTTTTGCTTCAATTTGGCTCATTTTACAAAGGTGCTTATTCATTGAGTGAACTTGCAGTTCTACTCAAGAGTAAGCAACTAAGCGAAATAAACCTATAGAACGCTTATTTGGCTTCTATCTATGCATTCTGACACTCCACCAATATGTTTTGCTTCAATTTGGCTCATTTTACAAAAGTGCTTATTTCTGGAGTGAACATGCAGTTCTACTCTAGAGTAAGCAACTAAGCGAAAAAAACCTATAGAACGCTTATTTGGCTTCTATCTAGGCATTCTGACACTCCACCAATATGTTTTGCTTCAATTTGGCTCATTTTAGAAAGTTGCTTATTTCTGGAGTGCCCATGCATTTCTACTCAAGAGTAAGCAAATAAGCTTTCTAAACGTATAGAACGCTTATTTGTCTTCTTTCTATGCATTCTGACACTCCAACAATGTGTTTTGCGTCAATTTGGCTCATTTTACAAGGGTGCTTATTTCTGGAGTGAACATGCAGTTCTACTCAAGAGTAAGCAACTAAGCGAAATAAACCTATAGAACGCTTATTTGGCTTCTATCTATGCATTCTGACACTCCACCAATATGTTTTGCTTCAATTTGGCTCATTTTACAAAAGTGCTTATTTCTGGAGTGAACATGCAGTTCCACTCAAGAGTAAGCAACTAAGCGAAATAAACCTATAGAACGCTTATTTGGCTGTTATCTATGCATTCTGACACTCCAACAATGTGTTTTGCTTCAGTTTGGCTCATTTTACAAGGGTGCTTATTTCTTGAGTGAACTTGGAGTTCTACTCAAGAGTAAGCAAATAAACGAAATGAACCCTTAGAACGCTTATTTGGCTTCTATCTATGCATTCTGACACTCCACCAATATGTTTTGCTTCAATTTGGCTCATTTTACATAAGTGCTTATTTCTGGAGTGAACATGCAGTTCCACTCAAGAGTAAGCAACTAAGCGAAATAAACGTATAGAACGCTTATTTGTCTTCTTTCTATGCATTCTGACACCCCAACAATGTGTTTTGCTCCAATTTGGCTCATTTTACAAGGGTGCTTATTTCTTGAGTGTACTTGCAGTTCTACTCAAGAGTAAGCAACTAAGCGGAATGAACCCATAGAACGCTTATTTGTCTTCTTTCTATGCATTCTGACACTCCAACAATGTGTTTTGCGTCAATTTGGCTCATTTTACAAAGGTGCTTATTTCTTGAGTGCACATGCATTTCTACTCAAGAGTAAGCAAATAAGCTTTATAAACGTATAGAACGCTTATTTGTCTTCTTTCTATGCATTCTGACACCCCAACAATGTGTTTTGCTTCAATTTGGCTCATTTTACAAGGGTGCTTATTTCTTGAGTGAACATGCAGTTCTACTCAAGAGTAAGCAACTAAGCAAAATAAACCTGTAGAACGCTTATTTGTCTTCTGTCTATGCATTCTGACACTCCAACAATGTGTTTTGCTTCAATTTGGCTCATTTTACAAAGGTGCTTATTTCTGGAGTGAACATGCAGTTCTACTCAAGAGTAAGCAACTAAGCGAAATAAACCTATGGAACGCTTATTTGTCTGTTATCTATGCATTCTGACACTCCAACAATGTGTTTTGCGTCAATTTGGCTCATTTCACAAAGGTGCTTATTTCTTGAGTGCACATGCATTTCTACTCAAGAGTAAGCAAATAAGCTTTATAAACGTATAGAACGCTTATTTGTCTTCTTTCTATGCATTCTGACACCCCAACAATGTGTTTTGCTTCAATTTGGCTCATTTTACAAGGGTGCTTATTTCTTGAGTGAACATGCAGTTCTACTCAAGAGTAAGCAAATAAACGAAATGAACCCTTAGAACGCTTAGAACTCCACCAATATGTTTTGCTTCAATTTGGCTCATTTTAGAAAGTTGCTTATTTCTGGAGTGCCCATGCATTTCTACTCAAGAGTAAGCGAAATGAACCCATAGAACGCTTATTTGTCTTCTTTCTATGCATTCTGACACTCCAACAATGTGTTTTGCTTCAGTTTGGCTCATTTTACAAAGGTGCTTATTTATTGAGTGAACTTGCAGTTCTACTCAAGAGTAAGCAACTAAGCGAAATAAACCTATAGAACGCTTATTTGGCTTCTATCTATGCATTCTGACACTCCACCAATATGTTTTGCTTCAATTTGGCTCATTTTACAAAAGTGCTTATTTCTGGAGTGAACATGCAGTTCTACTCTAGAGTAAGCAACTAAGCGAAATAAACCTATAGAACGCTTATTTGGCTTCTATCTAGGCATTCTGACACTCCACCAATATGTTTTGCTTCAATTTGGCTCATTTTAGAAAGTTGCTTATTTCTGGAGTGCCCATGCATTTCTACTCAAGAGTAAGCAAATAAGCTTTCTAAACGTATAGAACGCTTATTTGTCTTCTTTCTATGCATTCTGACACTCCACCAATATGTTTTGCGTCAATTTGGCTCATTTTACAAGGGTGCTTATTTCTGGAGTGAACATGCAGTTCTACTCAAGAGTAAGCAACTAAGCGAAATAAACCTATAGAACGCTTATTTGGCTTCTATCTATTTATTCTGACACTCCACCAATATGTTTTGCTTCAATTTGGCTCATTTTACAAAAGTGCTTATTTCTGGAGTGAACATGCAGTTCCACTCAAGAGTAAGAAACTAAGCGAAATGAACCCATAGAACGCTTATTTGTCTTCTTTCTATGCATTCTGACACTCCAACAATATGTTTTGCTTCAATTTGGCTCATTTTACAAAGGTGCTTATTTCTGGAGTGAACATGCAGTTCTACTCAAGAGTAAGCAACTAAGCGAAATAAACCTATAGAACGCTTATTTGTCTGTTATCTTTGCATTCTGACACTCCACCAATATGTTTTGCTTCAATTTGGCTCATTTTACAAGGGTGCTTATTTCTTGAGTGAAATTGCAGTTCTACTCAAGAGTAAGCAACTAAGCGAAATGAACCCATAGAACGCTTATTTGTCTTCTTTCTATGCATTCTGACCCTCCAACAATATGTTTTGCTTCAATTTGGCTCATTTTACAAAGGTGCTTATTTATTGAGTGAACTTGCAGTTCTACTCAAGAGTAAGCAAATAAGCTTTATAAACGTATAGAACGCTTATTTGTCTTCTTTCTATGCATTCTGACACCCCAACAATGTGTTTTGCTTCAATTTGGCTCATTTTACAAGGGTGCTTATTTCTTGAGTGAACATGCAGTTCTACTCAAGAGTAAGCAACTAAGCGAAATGAACCCATAGAACGCTTATTTGTCTTCTTTCTATGCATTCTGACACTCCAACAATGTGTTTTGCTTCAGTTTGGCTCATTTTACAAGGGTGCTTATTTCTTGAGTGAACTTGCAGTTCTACTCAAGAGTAAGCAAATAAGCGAAATGAACCCATAGAACGCTTATTCGGCTTCTATCTATGCATTCTGACACTCCACCAATATGTTTTGCTTCAATTTGGCTCATTTTACAAAAGTGCTTATTTCTGGAGTGAACATGCAGTTCCACTCAAGAGTAAGCAACTAAGCGAAATGAACCCATAGAACGCTTATTTGTCTTCTTTCTATGCATTCTGACACTCCAACAATATGTTTTGCTTCAATTTGGCTCATTTTACAAAGGTGCTTATTTCTGGAGTGAACATGCAGTTCTACTCAAGAGTAAGCAACTAAGCGAAATAAACCTATAGAACGCTTATTTGTCTGTTATCTTTGCATTCTGACACTCCACCAATATGTTTTGCTTCAATTTGGCTCATTTTACAAAAGTGCTTATTTCTGGAGTGAAAAAGTTGTTCTACTCAAGAGTAAGCAACTGAGCGAAATAAACCTATAGAACGCTTATTTGTCTGTTATCTATGCATTCTGACACTCCAACAATGTGTTTTGCTTCAGTTTGCTCATTTTACAAGGGTGCTTATTTCTTGAGTGAACTTGCAGTTCTACTCAAGAGTAAGCAACTAAGCGAAATGAACCCATAGAACGCTTATTTGGCTTCTTTCTATGCATTCTGACACTCCAACAATATGTTTTGCTTCAATTTGGCTCATTTTACAAAGGTGCTTATTCATTGAGTGAACTTGCAGTTCTACTCAAGAGTAAGCAACTAAGCGAAATAAACCTATAGAACGCTTATTTGGCTTCTATCTATGCATTCTGACACTCCACCAATATGTTTTGCTTCAATTTGGCTCATTTTACAAAAGTGCTTATTTCTGGAGTGAACATGCAGTTCTACTCTAGAGTAAGCAACTAAGCGAAATAAACCTATAGAACGCTTATTTGGCTTCTATCTAGGCATTCTGACACTCCACCAATATGTTTTGCTTCAATTTGGCTCATTTTAGAAAGTTGCTTATTTCTGGAGTGCCCATGCATTTCTACTCAAGAGTAAGCAAATAAGCTTTCTAAACGTATAGAACGCTTATTTGTCTTCTTTCTATGCATTCTGACACTCCAACAATGTGTTTTGCGTCAATTTGGCTCATTTTACAAGGGTGCTTATTTCTGGAGTGAACATGCAGTTCTACTCAAGAGTAAGCAACTAAGCGAAATAAACCTATAGAACGCTTATTTGGCTTCTATCTATGCATTCTGACACTCCACCAATATGTTTTGCTTCAATTTGGCTCATTTTACAAAAGTGCTTATTTCTGGAGTGAACATGCAGTTCCACTCAAGAGTAAGCAACTAAGCGAAATAAACCTATAGAACGCTTATTTGGCTGTTATCTATGCATTCTGACACTCCAACAATGTGTTTTGCTTCAGTTTGGCTCATTTTACAAGGGTGCTTATTTCTGGAGTGAACATGCAGTTCTACTCAAGAGTAAGCAACTAAGCGAAATAAACCTATAGAACGCTTATTTGGCTTCTATCTATGCATTCTGACACTCCACCAATATGTTTTGCTTCAATTTGGCTCATTTTACAAAAGTGCTTATTTCTGGAGTGAACATGCAGTTCTACTCAAGAGTAAGCAACTGAGCGAAATAAACCTATAGAACGCTTATTTGTCTGTTATCTTTGCATTCTGACACTCCACCAATATGTTTTGCTTCAATTTGGCTCATTTTACAAAAGTGCTTATTTCTGGAGTGAACATGCTGTTCTACTCAAGAGTAAGCAACTGAGCGAAATAAACCTATAGAACGCTTATTTGTCTGTTATCTTTGCATTCTGACACTCCACCAATATGTTTTGCTTCAATTTGGCTCATTTTACAAGGGTGCTTATTTCTTGAGTGAACTTGCAGTTCTACTCAAGAGTAAGCAACTAAGCGAAATGAACCCATAGAACGCTTATTTGTCTTCTTTCTATGCATTCTGACACTCCAACAATATGTTTTGCTTCAATTTGGCTCATTTTACAAAGGTGCTTATTTATTGAGTGAACTTGCAGTTCTACTCAAGAGTAAGCAAATAAGCTTTATAAACGTATAGAACGCTTATTTGTCTTCTTTCTATGCATTCTGACACCCCAACAATGTGTTTTGCTTCAATTTGGCTCATTTTACAAGGGTGCTTATTTCTTGAGTGAACATGCAGTTCTACTCAAGAGTAAGCAACTAAGCGAAATGAACCCATAGAACGCTTATTTGTCTTCTTTCTATGCATTCTGACACTCCAACAATGTGTTTTGCTTCAGTTTGGCTCATTTTACAAGGGTGCTTATTTCTTGAGTGAACTTGCAGTTCTACTCAAGAGTAAGCAAATAAGCGAAATGAACCCATAGAACGCTTATTCGGCTTCTATCTATGCATTCTGACACTCCACCAATATGTTTTGCTTCAATTTGGCTCATTTTACAAAAGTGCTTATTTCTGGAGTGAACATGCAGTTCCACTCAAGAGTAAGCAACTAAGCGAAATGAACCCATAGAACGCTTATTTGTCTTCTTTCTATGCATTCTGACACTCCAACAATGTGTTTTGCTTCAGTTTGGCTCATTTTACAAGGGTGCTTATTTCTGGAGTGAACATGCAGTTCTACTCAAGAGTAAGCAACTAAGCGAAATAAACCTATAGAACGCTTATTTGGCTTCTATCTATGCATTCTGACACTCCACCAATATGTTTTGCTTCAATTTGGCTCATTTTACAAAAGTGCTTATTTCTGGAGTGAACATGCAGTTCTACTCAAGAGTAAGCAACTGAGCGAAATAAACCTATAGAACGCTTATTTGTCTGTTATCTTTGCATTCTGACACTCCACCAATATGTTTTGCTTCAATTTGGCTCATTTTACAAAAGTGCTTATTTCTGGAGTGAACATGCTGTTCTACTCAAGAGTAAGCAACTGAGCGAAATAAACCTATAGAACGCTTATTTGTCTGTTATCTTTGCATTCTGACACTCCACCAATATGTTTTGCTTCAATTTGGCTCATTTTACAAGGGTGCTTATTTCTTGAGTGAACTTGCAGTTCTACTCAAGAGTAAGCAACTAAGCGAAATAAACCTATAGAACGCTTATTTGTCTGTTATCTATGCATTCTGACACTCCAACAATGTGTTTTGCTTCAGTTTGCTCATTTTACAAGGGTGCTTATTTCTTGAGTGAACTTGCAGTTCTACTCAAGAGTAAGCAACTAAGCGAAATGAACCCATAGAACGCTTATTTGGCTTCTTTCTATGCATTCTGACACTCCAACAATATGTTTTGCTTCAATTTGGCTCATTTTACAAAGGTGCTTATTCATTGAGTGAACTTGCAGTTCTACTCAAGAGTAAGCAACTAAGCGAAATAAACCTATAGAACGCTTATTTGGCTTCTATCTATGCATTCTGACACTCCACCAATATGTTTTGCTTCAATTTGGCTCATTTTACAAAAGTGCTTATTTCTGGAGTGAACATGCAGTTCTACTCTAGAGTAAGCAACTAAGCGAAAAAAACCTATAGAACGCTTATTTGGCTTCTATCTAGGCATTCTGACACTCCACCAATATGTTTTGCTTCAATTTGGCTCATTTTAGAAAGTTGCTTATTTCTGGAGTGCCCATGCATTTCTACTCAAGAGTAAGCAAATAAGCTTTCTAAACGTATAGAACGCTTATTTGTCTTCTTTCTATGCATTCTGACACTCCAACAATGTGTTTTGCGTCAATTTGGCTCATTTTACAAGGGTGCTTATTTCTGGAGTGAACATGCAGTTCTACTCAAGAGTAAGCAACTAAGCGAAATAAACCTATAGAACGCTTATTTGGCTTCTATCTATGCATTCTGACACTCCACCAATATGTTTTGCTTCAATTTGGCTCATTTTACAAAAGTGCTTATTTCTGGAGTGAACATGCAGTTCCACTCAAGAGTAAGCAACTAAGCGAAATAAACCTATAGAACGCTTATTTGGCTGTTATCTATGCATTCTGACACTCCAACAATGTGTTTTGCTTCAGTTTGGCTCATTTTACAAGGGTGCTTATTTCTTGAGTGAACTTGGAGTTCTACTCAAGAGTAAGCAAATAAACGAAATGAACCCTTAGAACGCTTATTTGGCTTCTATCTATGCATTCTGACACTCCACCAATATGTTTTGCTTCAATTTGGCTCATTTTACATAAGTGCTTATTTCTGGAGTGAACATGCAGTTCCACTCAAGAGTAAGCAACTAAGCGAAATAAACGTATAGAACGCTTATTTGTCTTCTTTCTATGCATTCTGACACCCCAACAATGTGTTTTGCTCCAATTTGGCTCATTTTACAAGGGTGCTTATTTCTTGAGTGTACTTGCAGTTCTACTCAAGAGTAAGCAACTAAGCGGAATGAACCCATAGAACGCTTATTTGTCTTCTTTCTATGCATTCTGACACTCCAACAATGTGTTTTGCGTCAATTTGGCTCATTTTACAAAGGTGCTTATTTCTTGAGTGCACATGCATTTCTACTCAAGAGTAAGCAAATAAGCTTTATAAACGTATAGAACGCTTATTTGTCTTCTTTCTATGCATTCTGACACCCCAACAATGTGTTTTGCTTCAATTTGGCTCATTTTACAAGGGTGCTTATTTCTTGAGTGAACATGCAGTTCTACTCAAGAGTAAGCAACTAAGCAAAATAAACCTGTAGAACGCTTATTTGTCTTCTGTCTATGCATTCTGACACTCCAACAATGTGTTTTGCTTCAATTTGGCTCATTTTACAAAGGTGCTTATTTCTGGAGTGAACATGCAGTTCTACTCAAGAGTAAGCAACTAAGCGAAATAAACCTATGGAACGCTTATTTGTCTGTTATCTATGCATTCTGACACTCCAACAATGTGTTTTGCGTCAATTTGGCTCATTTCACAAAGGTGCTTATTTCTTGAGTGCACATGCATTTCTACTCAAGAGTAAGCAAATAAGCTTTATAAACGTATAGAACGCTTATTTGTCTTCTTTCTATGCATTCTGACACCCCAACAATGTGTTTTGCTTCAATTTGGCTCATTTTACAAGGGTGCTTATTTCTTGAGTGAACATGCAGTTCTACTCAAGAGTAAGCAAATAAACGAAATGAACCCTTAGAACGCTTAGAACTCCACCAATATGTTTTGCTTCAATTTGGCTCATTTTAGAAAGTTGCTTATTTCTGGAGTGCCCATGCATTTCTACTCAAGAGTAAGCGAAATGAACCCATAGAACGCTTATTTGTCTTCTTTCTATGCATTCTGACACTCCAACAATGTGTTTTGCTTCAGTTTGGCTCATTTTACAAAGGTGCTTATTTATTGAGTGAACTTGCAGTTCTACTCAAGAGTAAGCAACTAAGCGAAATAAACCTATAGAACGCTTATTTGGCTTCTATCTATGCATTCTGACACTCCACCAATATGTTTTGCTTCAATTTGGCTCATTTTACAAAAGTGCTTATTTCTGGAGTGAACATGCAGTTCTACTCTAGAGTAAGCAACTAAGCGAAATAAACCTATAGAACGCTTATTTGGCTTCTATCTAGGCATTCTGACACTCCACCAATATGTTTTGCTTCAATTTGGCTCATTTTAGAAAGTTGCTTATTTCTGGAGTGCCCATGCATTTCTACTCAAGAGTAAGCAAATAAGCTTTCTAAACGTATAGAACGCTTATTTGTCTTCTTTCTATGCATTCTGACACTCCACCAATATGTTTTGCGTCAATTTGGCTCATTTTACAAGGGTGCTTATTTCTGGAGTGAACATGCAGTTCTACTCAAGAGTAAGCAACTAAGCGAAATAAACCTATAGAACGCTTATTTGGCTTCTATCTATTTATTCTGACACTCCACCAATATGTTTTGCTTCAATTTGGCTCATTTTACAAAAGTGCTTATTTCTGGAGTGAACATGCAGTTCCACTCAAGAGTAAGAAACTAAGCGAAATGAACCCATAGAACGCTTATTTGTCTTCTTTCTATGCATTCTGACACTCCAACAATATGTTTTGCTTCAATTTGGCTCATTTTACAAAGGTGCTTATTTCTGGAGTGAACATGCAGTTCTACTCAAGAGTAAGCAACTAAGCGAAATAAACCTATAGAACGCTTATTTGTCTGTTATCTTTGCATTCTGACACTCCACCAATATGTTTTGCTTCAATTTGGCTCATTTTACAAGGGTGCTTATTTCTTGAGTGAAATTGCAGTTCTACTCAAGAGTAAGCAACTAAGCGAAATGAACCCATAGAACGCTTATTTGTCTTCTTTCTATGCATTCTGACCCTCCAACAATATGTTTTGCTTCAATTTGGCTCATTTTACAAAGGTGCTTATTTATTGAGTGAACTTGCAGTTCTACTCAAGAGTAAGCAAATAAGCTTTATAAACGTATAGAACGCTTATTTGTCTTCTTTCTATGCATTCTGACACCCCAACAATGTGTTTTGCTTCAATTTGGCTCATTTTACAAGGGTGCTTATTTCTTGAGTGAACATGCAGTTCTACTCAAGAGTAAGCAACTAAGCGAAATGAACCCATAGAACGCTTATTTGTCTTCTTTCTATGCATTCTGACACTCCAACAATGTGTTTTGCTTCAGTTTGGCTCATTTTACAAGGGTGCTTATTTCTTGAGTGAACTTGCAGTTCTACTCAAGAGTAAGCAAATAAGCGAAATGAACCCATAGAACGCTTATTCGGCTTCTATCTATGCATTCTGACACTCCACCAATATGTTTTGCTTCAATTTGGCTCATTTTACAAAAGTGCTTATTTCTGGAGTGAACATGCAGTTCCACTCAAGAGTAAGCAACTAAGCGAAATGAACCCATAGAACGCTTATTTGTCTTCTTTCTATGCATTCTGACACTCCAACAATATGTTTTGCTTCAATTTGGCTCATTTTACAAAGGTGCTTATTTCTGGAGTGAACATGCAGTTCTACTCAAGAGTAAGCAACTAAGCGAAATAAACCTATAGAACGCTTATTTGTCTGTTATCTTTGCATTCTGACACTCCACCAATATGTTTTGCTTCAATTTGGCTCATTTTACAAAAGTGCTTATTTCTGGAGTGAAAAAGTTGTTCTACTCAAGAGTAAGCAACTGAGCGAAATAAACCTATAGAACGCTTATTTGTCTGTTATCTATGCATTCTGACACTCCAACAATGTGTTTTGCTTCAGTTTGCTCATTTTACAAGGGTGCTTATTTCTTGAGTGAACTTGCAGTTCTACTCAAGAGTAAGCAACTAAGCGAAATGAACCCATAGAACGCTTATTTGGCTTCTTTCTATGCATTCTGACACTCCAACAATATGTTTTGCTTCAATTTGGCTCATTTTACAAAGGTGCTTATTCATTGAGTGAACTTGCAGTTCTACTCAAGAGTAAGCAACTAAGCGAAATAAACCTATAGAACGCTTATTTGGCTTCTATCTATGCATTCTGACACTCCACCAATATGTTTTGCTTCAATTTGGCTCATTTTACAAAAGTGCTTATTTCTGGAGTGAACATGCAGTTCTACTCTAGAGTAAGCAACTAAGCGAAATAAACCTATAGAACGCTTATTTGGCTTCTATCTAGGCATTCTGACACTCCACCAATATGTTTTGCTTCAATTTGGCTCATTTTAGAAAGTTGCTTATTTCTGGAGTGCCCATGCATTTCTACTCAAGAGTAAGCAAATAAGCTTTCTAAACGTATAGAACGCTTATTTGTCTTCTTTCTATGCATTCTGACACTCCAACAATGTGTTTTGCGTCAATTTGGCTCATTTTACAAGGGTGCTTATTTCTGGAGTGAACATGCAGTTCTACTCAAGAGTAAGCAACTAAGCGAAATAAACCTATAGAACGCTTATTTGGCTTCTATCTATGCATTCTGACACTCCACCAATATGTTTTGCTTCAATTTGGCTCATTTTACAAAAGTGCTTATTTCTGGAGTGAACATGCAGTTCCACTCAAGAGTAAGCAACTAAGCGAAATAAACCTATAGAACGCTTATTTGGCTGTTATCTATGCATTCTGACACTCCAACAATGTGTTTTGCTTCAGTTTGGCTCATTTTACAAGGGTGCTTATTTCTTGAGTGAACTTGGAGTTCTACTCAAGAGTAAGCAAATAAACGAAATGAACCCTTAGAACGCTTATTTGGCTTCTATCTATGCATTCTGACACTCCACCAATATGTTTTGCTTCAATTTGGCTCATTTTACATAAGTGCTTATTTCTGGAGTGAACATGCAGTTCCACTCAAGAGTAAGCAACTAAGCGAAATAAACGTATAGAACGCTTATTTGTCTTCTTTCTATGCATTCTGACACCCCAACAATGTGTTTTGCTCCAATTTGGCTCATTTTACAAGGGTGCTTATTTCTTGAGTGTACTTGCAGTTCTACTCAAGAGTAAGCAACTAAGCGGAATGAACCCATAGAACGCTTATTTGTCTTCTTTCTATGCATTCTGACACTCCAACAATGTGTTTTGCGTCAATTTGGCTCATTTTACAAAGGTGCTTATTTCTTGAGTGCACATGCATTTCTACTCAAGAGTAAGCAAATAAGCTTTATAAACGTATAGAACGCTTATTTGTCTTCTTTCTATGCATTCTGACACCCCAACAATGTGTTTTGCTTCAATTTGGCTCATTTTACAAGGGTGCTTATTTCTTGAGTGAACATGCAGTTCTACTCAAGAGTAAGCAACTAAGCAAAATAAACCTGTAGAACGCTTATTTGTCTTCTGTCTATGCATTCTGACACTCCAACAATGTGTTTTGCTTCAATTTGGCTCATTTTACAAAGGTGCTTATTTCTGGAGTGAACATGCAGTTCTACTCAAGAGTAAGCAACTAAGCGAAATAAACCTATGGAACGCTTATTTGTCTGTTATCTATGCATTCTGACACTCCAACAATGTGTTTTGCGTCAATTTGGCTCATTTCACAAAGGTGCTTATTTCTTGAGTGCACATGCATTTCTACTCAAGAGTAAGCAAATAAGCTTTATAAACGTATAGAACGCTTATTTGTCTTCTTTCTATGCATTCTGACACCCCAACAATGTGTTTTGCTTCAATTTGGCTCATTTTACAAGGGTGCTTATTTCTTGAGTGAACATGCAGTTCTACTCAAGAGTAAGCAAATAAACGAAATGAACCCTTAGAACGCTTAGAACTCCACCAATATGTTTTGCTTCAATTTGGCTCATTTTAGAAAGTTGCTTATTTCTGGAGTGCCCATGCATTTCTACTCAAGAGTAAGCGAAATGAACCCATAGAACGCTTATTTGTCTTCTTTCTATGCATTCTGACACTCCAACAATGTGTTTTGCTTCAGTTTGGCTCATTTTACAAAGGTGCTTATTTATTGAGTGAACTTGCAGTTCTACTCAAGAGTAAGCAACTAAGCGAAATAAACCTATAGAACGCTTATTTGGCTTCTATCTATGCATTCTGACACTCCACCAATATGTTTTGCTTCAATTTGGCTCATTTTACAAAAGTGCTTATTTCTGGAGTGAACATGCAGTTCTACTCTAGAGTAAGCAACTAAGCGAAATAAACCTATAGAACGCTTATTTGGCTTCTATCTAGGCATTCTGACACTCCACCAATATGTTTTGCTTCAATTTGGCTCATTTTAGAAAGTTGCTTATTTCTGGAGTGCCCATGCATTTCTACTCAAGAGTAAGCAAATAAGCTTTCTAAACGTATAGAACGCTTATTTGTCTTCTTTCTATGCATTCTGACACTCCACCAATATGTTTTGCGTCAATTTGGCTCATTTTACAAGGGTGCTTATTTCTGGAGTGAACATGCAGTTCTACTCAAGAGTAAGCAACTAAGCGAAATAAACCTATAGAACGCTTATTTGGCTTCTATCTATGCATTCTGACACTCCACCAATATGTTTTGCTTCAATTTGGCTCATTTTACAAAAGTGCTTATTTCTGGAGTGAACATGCAGTTCCACTCAAGAGTAAGAAACTAAGCGAAATGAACCCATAGAACGCTTATTTGTCTTCTTTCTATGCATTCTGACACTCCAACAATATGTTTTGCTTCAATTTGGCTCATTTTACAAAGGTGCTTATTTCTGGAGTGAACATGCAGTTCTACTCAAGAGTAAGCAACTAAGCGAAATAAACCTATAGAACGCTTATTTGTCTGTTATCTTTGCATTCTGACACTCCACCAATATGTTTTGCTTCAATTTGGCTCATTTTACAAAAGTGCTTATTTCTGGAGTGAACATGCAGTTCTACTCTAGAGTAAGCAACTAAGCGAAATAAACCTATAGAACGCTTATTTGGCTTCTATCTAGGCATTCTGACACTCCACCAATATGTTTTGCTTCAATTTGGCTCATTTTAGAAAGTTGCTTATTTCTGGAGTGCCCATGCATTTCTACTCAAGAGTAAGCAAATAAGCTTTCTAAACGTATAGAACGCTTATTTGTCTTCTTTCTATGCATTCTGACACTCCAACAATGTGTTTTGCGTCAATTTGGCTCATTTTACAAGGGTGCTTATTTCTGGAGTGAACATGCAGTTCTACTCAAGAGTAAGCAACTAAGCGAAATAAACCTATAGAACGCTTATTTGGCTTCTATCTATGCATTCTGACACTCCACCAATATGTTTTGCTTCAATTTGGCTCATTTTAGAAAGTTGCTTATTTCTGGAGTGCCCATGCATTTCTACTCAAGAGTAAGCAAATAAGCTTTCTAAACGTATAGAACGCTTATTTGTCTTCTTTCTATGCATTCTGACACTCCAACAATGTGTTTTGCGTCAATTTGGCTCATTTTACAAGGGTGCTTATTTCTTGAGTGAACTTGGAGTTCTACTCAAGAGTAAGCAAATAAACGAAATGAACCCTTAGAACGCTTATTTGGCTTCTATCTATGCATTCTGACACTCCACCAATATGTTTTGCTTCAATTTGGCTCATTTTACATAAGTGCTTATTTCTGGAGTGAACATGCAGTTCCACTCAAGAGTAAGCAACTAAGCGAAATAAACGTATAGAACACTTATTTGTCTTCTTTCTATGCATTCTGACACCCCAACAATGTGTTTTGCTCCAATTTGGCTCATTTTACAAGGGTGCTTATTTCTTGAGTGTACTTGCAGTTCTACTCAAGAGTAAGCAACTAAGCGGAATGAACCCATAGAACGCTTATTTGTCTTCTTTCTATGCATTCTGACACTCCAACAATGTGTTTTGCGTCAATTTGGCTCATTTTACAAAGGTGCTTATTTCTTGAGTGCACATGCATTTCTACTCAAGAGTAAGCAAATAAGCTTTATAAACGTATAGAACGCTTATTTGTCTTCTTTCTATGCATTCTGACACCCCAACAATGTGTTTTGCTTCAATTTGGCTCATTTTACAAGGGTGCTTATTTCTTGAGTGAACATGCAGTTCTACTCAAGAGTAAGCAACTAAGCAAAATAAACCTGTAGAACGCTTATTTGTCTTCTGTCTATGCATTCTGACACTCCAACAATGTGTTTTGCTTCAATTTGGCTCATTTTACAAAGGTGCTTATTTCTGGAGTGAACATGCAGTTCTACTCAAGAGTAAGCAACTAAGCGAAATAAACCTATGGAACGCTTATTTGTCTGTTATCTATGCATTCTGACACTCCAACAATGTGTTTTGCGTCAATTTGGCTCATTTCACAAAGGTGCTTATTTCTTGAGTGCACATGCATTTCTACTCAAGAGTAAGCAAATAAGCTTTATAAACGTATAGAACGCTTATTTGTCTTCTTTCTATGCATTCTGACACCCCAACAATGTGTTTTGCTTCAATTTGGCTCATTTTACAAGGGTGCTTATTTCTTGAGTGAACATGCAGTTCTACTCAAGAGTAAGCAAATAAACGAAATGAACCCTTAGAACGCTTAGAACTCCACCAATATGTTTTGCTTCAATTTGGCTCATTTTAGAAAGTTGCTTATTTCTGGAGTGCCCATGCATTTCTACTCAAGAGTAAGCGAAATGAACCCATAGAACGCTTATTTGTCTTCTTTCTATGCATTCTGACACTCCAACAATGTGTTTTGCTTCAGTTTGGCTCATTTTACAAAGGTGCTTATTTATTGAGTGAACTTGCAGTTCTACTCAAGAGTAAGCAACTAAGCGAAATAAACCTATAGAACGCTTATTTGGCTTCTATCTATGCATTCTGACACTCCACCAATATGTTTTGCTTCAATTTGGCTCATTTTACAAAAGTGCTTATTTCTGGAGTGAACATGCAGTTCTACTCTAGAGTAAGCAACTAAGCGAAATAAACCTATAGAACGCTTATTTGGCTTCTATCTAGGCATTCTGACACTCCACCAATATGTTTTGCTTCAATTTGGCTCATTTTAGAAAGTTGCTTATTTCTGGAGTGCCCATGCATTTCTACTCAAGAGTAAGCAAATAAGCTTTCTAAACGTATAGAACGCTTATTTGTCTTCTTTCTATGCATTCTGACACTCCACCAATATGTTTTGCGTCAATTTGGCTCATTTTACAAGGGTGCTTATTTCTGGAGTGAACATGCAGTTCTACTCAAGAGTAAGCAACTAAGCGAAATAAACCTATAGAACGCTTATTTGGCTTCTATCTATGCATTCTGACACTCCACCAATATGTTTTGCTTCAATTTGGCTCATTTTACAAAAGTGCTTATTTCTGGAGTGCACATGCATTTCTACTCAAGAGTAAGCAAATAAGCTTTATAAACGTATAGAACGCTTATTTGTCTTCTTTCTATGCATTCTGACACCCCAACAATGTGTTTTGCTTCAATTTGGCTCATTTTACAAGGGTGCTTATTTCTGGAGTGAACATGCAGTTCTACTCAAGAGTAAGCAACTAAGCGAAATGAACCCATAGAACGCTTATTTGTCTTCTTTCTATGCATTCTGACACTCCAACAATATGTTTTGCTTCAATTTGGCTCATTTTACAAAAGTGCTTATTTCTGGAGTGAACATGCAGTTCCACTCAAGAGTAAGAAACTAAGCGAAATGAACCCATAGAACGCTTATTTGTCTTCTTTCTATGCATTCTGACACTCCAACAATATGTTTTGCTTCAATTTGGCTCATTTTACAAAGGTGCTTATTTCTGGAGTGAACATGCAGTTCTACTCAAGAGTAAGCAACTAAGCGAAATAAACCTATAGAACGCTTATTTGTCTGTTATCTTTGCATTCTGACACTCCACCAATATGTTTTGCTTCAATTTGGCTCATTTTACAAAAGTACTTATTTCTGGAGTGAACATGCAGTTCTACTCAAGAGTAAGCAACTGAGCGAAATAAACCTATAGAACGCTTATTTGTCTGTTATCTTTGCATTCTGACACTCCACCAATATGTTTTGCTTCAATTTGGCTCATTTTACAAAGGTGCTTATTTATTGAGTGAACTTGCAGTTCTACTCAAGAGTAAGCAAATAAGCTTTATAAACGTATAGAACGCTTATTTGTCTTCTTTCTATGCATTCTGACACCCCAACAATGTGTTTTGCTTCAATTTGGCTCATTTTACAAGGGTGCTTATTTCTTGAGTGAACATGCAGTTCTACTCAAGAGTAAGCAACTAAGCGAAATGAACCCATAGAACGCTTATTTGTCTTCTTTCTATGCATTCTGACACTCCAACAATGTGTTTTGCTTCAGTTTGGCTCATTTTACAAGGGTGCTTATTTCTTGAGTGAACTTGCAGTTCTACTCAAGAGTAAGCAAATAAGCGAAATGAACCCATAGAACGCTTATTCGGCTTCTATCTATGCATTCTGACACTCCACCAATATGTTTTGCTTCAATTTGGCTCATTTTACAAAAGTGCTTATTTCTGGAGTGAACATGCAGTTCCACTCAAGAGTAAGCAACTAAGCGAAATGAACCCATAGAACGCTTATTTGTCTTCTTTCTATGCATTCTGACACTCCACCAATATGTTTTGCTTCAATTTGGCTCATTTTACAAAAGTGCTTATTTCTGGAGTGAAAATGCAGTTCTACTCAAGAGTAAGCAACTGAGCGAAATAAACCTATAGAACGCTTATTTGTCTGTTATCTATGCATTCTGACACTCCAAAAATGTGTTTTGCTTCAGTTTGCTCATTTTACAAGGGTGCTTATTTCTTGAGTGAACTTGCAGTTCTACTCAAGAGTAAGCAACTAAGCGAAATGAACCCATAGAACGCTGATTTGTCTTCTTTCTATGCATTCTGACACTCCAACAATATGTTTTGCTTCAATTTGGCTCATTTTACAAAGGTGCTTATTTCTGGAGTGAACATGCAGTTCTACTCAAGAGTAAGCAACTAAGCGAAATAAACCTATAGAACGCTTATTTGTCTGTTATCTTTGCATTCTGACACTCCACCAATATGTTTTGCTTCAATTTGGCTCATTTTACAAAAGTGCTTATTTCTGGAGTGAACATGCAGTTCTACTCTAGAGTAAGCAACTAAGCGAAATAAACCTATAGAACGCTTATTTGGCTTCTATCTAGGCATTCTGACACTCCACCAATATGTTTTGCTTCAATTTGGCTCATTTTAGAAAGTTGCTTATTTCTGGAGTGCCCATGCATTTCTACTCAAGAGTAAGCAAATAAGCTTTCTAAACGTATAGAACGCTTATTTGTCTTCTTTCTATGCATTCTGACACTCCAACAATGTGTTTTGCGTCAATTTGGCTCATTTTACAAGGGTGCTTATTTCTGGAGTGAACATGCAGTTCTACTCAAGAGTAAGCAACTAAGCGAAATAAACCTATAGAACGCTTATTTGGCTTCTATCTATGCATTCTGACACTCCACCAATATGTTTTGCTTCAATTTGGCTCATTTTACAAAAGTGCTTATTTCTGGAGTGAACATGCAGTTCCACTCAAGAGTAAGCAACTAAGCGAAATAAACCTATAGAACGCTTATTTGGCTGTTATCTATGCATTCTGACACTCCAACAATGTGTTTTGCTTCAGTTTGGCTCATTTTACAAGGGTGCTTATTTCTTGAGTGAACTTGCAGTTCTACTCAAGAGTAAGCAAATAAACGAAATGAACCCTTAGAACGCTTATTTGGCTTCTATCTATGCATTCTGACACTCCACCAATATGTTTTGCTTCAATTTGGCTCATTTTACATAAGTGCTTATTTCTGGAGTGAACATGCAGTTCCACTCAAGAGTAAGCAACTAAGCGAAATAAACGTATAGAACGCTTATTTGTCTTCTTTCTATGCATTCTGACACCCCAACAATGTGTTTTGCTCCAATTTGGCTCATTTTACAAGGGTGCTTATTTCTTGAGTGTACTTGCAGTTCTACTCAAGAGTAAGCAACTAAGCGGAATGAACCCATAGAACGCTTATTTGTCTTCTTTCTATGCATTCTGACACCCCAACAATGTGTTTTGCTTCAATTTGGCTCATTTTACAAGGGTGCTTATTTCTTGAGTGAACATGCAGTTCTACTCAAGAGTAAGCAACTAAGCAAAATAAACCTGTAGAACGCTTATTTGTCTTCTGTCTATGCATTCTGACACTCCAACAATGTGTTTTGCTTCAATTTGGCTCATTTTACAAAGCTGCTTATTTCTGGAGTGAACATGCAGTTCTACTCAAGAGTAAGCAACTAAGCGAAATAAACCTATGGAACGCTTATTTGTCTGTTATCTATGCATTCTGACACTCCAACAATGTGTTTTGCGTCAATTTGGCTCATTTTACAAGGGTGCTTATTTCTTGAGTGAACTTGCAGTTCTACTCAAGAGTAAGCAAATAAGCGAAATGAACCCATAGAACGCTTATTTGGCTTCTATCTATGCATTCTGACACTCCACCAATATGTTTTGCTTCAATTTGGCTCATTTTACAAAAGTGCTTATTTCTGGAGTGAACATGCAGTTACACTCAAGAGTAAGCAACTAAGCGAAATGAACCCATAGAACGCTTATTTGTCTTCTTTCTATGCATTCTGACACCCCAACAATGTGTTTTGCTTCAATTTGGCTCATTTTACAAGGGTGCTTATTTCTTGAGTGAACATGCAGTTCTACTCAAGAGTAAGCAAATAAACGAAATGAACCCTTAGAACGCTTAGAACTCCACCAATATGTTTTGCTTCAATTTGGCTCATTTTAGAAAGTTGCTTATTTCTGGAGTGCCCATGCATTTCTACTCAAGAGTAAGCGAAATGAACCCATAGAACGCTTATTTGTCTTCTTTCTATGCATTCTGACACTCCAACAATGTGTTTTGCTTCAGTTTGGCTCATTTTACAAAGGTGCTTATTTATTGAGTGAACTTGCAGTTCTACTCAAGAGTAAGCAACTAAGCGAAATAAACCTATAGAACGCTTATTTGGCTTCTATCTATGCATTCTGACACTCCACCAATATGTTTTGCTTCAATTTGGCTCATTTTACAAAAGTGCTTATTTCTGGAGTGAACATGCAGTTCTACTCTAGAGTAAGCAACTAAGCGAAATAAACCTATAGAACGCTTATTTGGCTTCTATCTAGGCATTCTGACACTCCACCAATATGTTTTGCTTCAATTTGGCTCATTTTAGAAAGTTGCTTATTTCTGGAGTGCCCATGCATTTCTACTCAAGAGTAAGCAAATAAGCTTTCTAAACGTATAGAACGCTTATTTGTCTTCTTTCTATGCATTCTGACACTCCACCAATATGTTTTGCGTCAATTTGGCTCATTTTACAAGGGTGCTTATTTCTGGAGTGAACATGCAGTTCTACTCAAGAGTAAGCAACTAAGCGAAATAAACCTATAGAACGCTTATTTGGCTTCTATCTATGCATTCTGACACTCCACCAATATGTTTTGCTTCAATTTGGCTCATTTTACAAAAGTGCTTATTTCTGGAGTGAACATGCAGTTCCACTCAAGAGTAAGAAACTAAGCGAAATGAACCCATAGAACGCTTATTTGTCTTCTTTCTATGCATTCTGACACTCCAACAATATGTTTTGCTTCAATTTGGCTCATTTTACAAAGGTGCTTATTTCTGGAGTGAACATGCAGTTCTACTCAAGAGTAAGCAACTAAGCGAAATAAACCTATAGAACGCTTATTTGTCTGTTATCTTTGCATTCTGACACTCCACCAATATGTTTTGCTTCAATTTGGCTCATTTTACAAAAGTGCTTATTTCTGGAGTGAACATGCAGTTCTACTCTAGAGTAAGCAACTAAGCGAAATAAACCTATAGAACGCTTATTTGGCTTCTATCTAGGCATTCTGACACTCCACCAATATGTTTTGCTTCAATTTGGCTCATTTTAGAAAGTTGCTTATTTCTGGAGTGCCCATGCATTTCTACTCAAGAGTAAGCAAATAAGCTTTCTAAACGTATAGAACGCTTATTTGTCTTCTTTCTATGCATTCTGACACTCCAACAATGTGTTTTGCGTCAATTTGGCTCATTTTACAAGGGTGCTTATTTCTGGAGTGAACATGCAGTTCTACTCAAGAGTAAGCAACTAAGCGAAATAAACCTATAGAACGCTTATTTGGCTTCTATCTATGCATTCTGACACTCCACCAATATGTTTTGCTTCAATTTGGCTCATTTTAGAAAGTTGCTTATTTCTGGAGTGCCCATGCATTTCTACTCAAGAGTAAGCAAATAAGCTTTCTAAACGTATAGAACGCTTATTTGTCTTCTTTCTATGCATTCTGACACTCCAACAATGTGTTTTGCGTCAATTTGGCTCATTTTACAAGGGTGCTTATTTCTTGAGTGAACTTGGAGTTCTACTCAAGAGTAAGCAAATAAACGAAATGAACCCTTAGAACGCTTATTTGGCTTCTATCTATGCATTCTGACACTCCACCAATATGTTTTGCTTCAATTTGGCTCATTTTACATAAGTGCTTATTTCTGGAGTGAACATGCAGTTCCACTCAAGAGTAAGCAACTAAGCGAAATAAACGTATAGAACACTTATTTGTCTTCTTTCTATGCATTCTGACACCCCAACAATGTGTTTTGCTCCAATTTGGCTCATTTTACAAGGGTGCTTATTTCTTGAGTGTACTTGCAGTTCTACTCAAGAGTAAGCAACTAAGCGGAATGAACCCATAGAACGCTTATTTGTCTTCTTTCTATGCATTCTGACACTCCAACAATGTGTTTTGCGTCAATTTGGCTCATTTTACAAAGGTGCTTATTTCTTGAGTGCACATGCATTTCTACTCAAGAGTAAGCAAATAAGCTTTATAAACGTATAGAACGCTTATTTGTCTTCTTTCTATGCATTCTGACACCCCAACAATGTGTTTTGCTTCAATTTGGCTCATTTTACAAGGGTGCTTATTTCTTGAGTGAACATGCAGTTCTACTCAAGAGTAAGCAACTAAGCAAAATAAACCTGTAGAACGCTTATTTGTCTTCTGTCTATGCATTCTGACACTCCAACAATGTGTTTTGCTTCAATTTGGCTCATTTTACAAAGGTGCTTATTTCTGGAGTGAACATGCAGTTCTACTCAAGAGTAAGCAACTAAGCGAAATAAACCTATGGAACGCTTATTTGTCTGTTATCTATGCATTCTGACACTCCAACAATGTGTTTTGCGTCAATTTGGCTCATTTCACAAAGGTGCTTATTTCTTGAGTGCACATGCATTTCTACTCAAGAGTAAGCAAATAAGCTTTATAAACGTATAGAACGCTTATTTGTCTTCTTTCTATGCATTCTGACACCCCAACAATGTGTTTTGCTTCAATTTGGCTCATTTTACAAGGGTGCTTATTTCTTGAGTGAACATGCAGTTCTACTCAAGAGTAAGCAAATAAACGAAATGAACCCTTAGAACGCTTAGAACTCCACCAATATGTTTTGCTTCAATTTGGCTCATTTTAGAAAGTTGCTTATTTCTGGAGTGCCCATGCATTTCTACTCAAGAGTAAGCGAAATGAACCCATAGAACGCTTATTTGTCTTCTTTCTATGCATTCTGACACTCCAACAATGTGTTTTGCTTCAGTTTGGCTCATTTTACAAAGGTGCTTATTTATTGAGTGAACTTGCAGTTCTACTCAAGAGTAAGCAACTAAGCGAAATAAACCTATAGAACGCTTATTTGGCTTCTATCTATGCATTCTGACACTCCACCAATATGTTTTGCTTCAATTTGGCTCATTTTACAAAAGTGCTTATTTCTGGAGTGAACATGCAGTTCTACTCTAGAGTAAGCAACTAAGCGAAATAAACCTATAGAACGCTTATTTGGCTTCTATCTAGGCATTCTGACACTCCACCAATATGTTTTGCTTCAATTTGGCTCATTTTAGAAAGTTGCTTATTTCTGGAGTGCCCATGCATTTCTACTCAAGAGTAAGCAAATAAGCTTTCTAAACGTATAGAACGCTTATTTGTCTTCTTTCTATGCATTCTGACACTCCACCAATATGTTTTGCGTCAATTTGGCTCATTTTACAAGGGTGCTTATTTCTGGAGTGAACATGCAGTTCTACTCAAGAGTAAGCAACTAAGCGAAATAAACCTATAGAACGCTTATTTGGCTTCTATCTATGCATTCTGACACTCCACCAATATGTTTTGCTTCAATTTGGCTCATTTTACAAAAGTGCTTATTTCTGGAGTGCACATGCATTTCTACTCAAGAGTAAGCAAATAAGCTTTATAAACGTATAGAACGCTTATTTGTCTTCTTTCTATGCATTCTGACACCCCAACAATGTGTTTTGCTTCAATTTGGCTCATTTTACAAGGGTGCTTATTTCTGGAGTGAACATGCAGTTCTACTCAAGAGTAAGCAACTAAGCGAAATGAACCCATAGAACGCTTATTTGTCTTCTTTCTATGCATTCTGACACTCCAACAATATGTTTTGCTTCAATTTGGCTCATTTTACAAAAGTGCTTATTTCTGGAGTGAACATGCAGTTCCACTCAAGAGTAAGAAACTAAGCGAAATGAACCCATAGAACGCTTATTTGTCTTCTTTCTATGCATTCTGACACTCCAACAATATGTTTTGCTTCAATTTGGCTCATTTTACAAAGGTGCTTATTTCTGGAGTGAACATGCAGTTCTACTCAAGAGTAAGCAACTAAGCGAAATAAACCTATAGAACGCTTATTTGTCTGTTATCTTTGCATTCTGACACTCCACCAATATGTTTTGCTTCAATTTGGCTCATTTTACAAAAGTACTTATTTCTGGAGTGAACATGCAGTTCTACTCAAGAGTAAGCAACTGAGCGAAATAAACCTATAGAACGCTTATTTGTCTGTTATCTTTGCATTCTGACACTCCACCAATATGTTTTGCTTCAATTTGGCTCATTTTACAAAGGTGCTTATTTATTGAGTGAACTTGCAGTTCTACTCAAGAGTAAGCAAATAAGCTTTATAAACGTATAGAACGCTTATTTGTCTTCTTTCTATGCATTCTGACACCCCAACAATGTGTTTTGCTTCAATTTGGCTCATTTTACAAGGGTGCTTATTTCTTGAGTGAACATGCAGTTCTACTCAAGAGTAAGCAACTAAGCGAAATGAACCCATAGAACGCTTATTTGTCTTCTTTCTATGCATTCTGACACTCCAACAATGTGTTTTGCTTCAGTTTGGCTCATTTTACAAGGGTGCTTATTTCTTGAGTGAACTTGCAGTTCTACTCAAGAGTAAGCAAATAAGCGAAATGAACCCATAGAACGCTTATTCGGCTTCTATCTATGCATTCTGACACTCCACCAATATGTTTTGCTTCAATTTGGCTCATTTTACAAAAGTGCTTATTTCTGGAGTGAACATGCAGTTCCACTCAAGAGTAAGCAACTAAGCGAAATGAACCCATAGAACGCTTATTTGTCTTCTTTCTATGCATTCTGACACTCCACCAATATGTTTTGCTTCAATTTGGCTCATTTTACAAAAGTGCTTATTTCTGGAGTGAAAATGCAGTTCTACTCAAGAGTAAGCAACTGAGCGAAATAAACCTATAGAACGCTTATTTGTCTGTTATCTATGCATTCTGACACTCCAAAAATGTGTTTTGCTTCAGTTTGCTCATTTTACAAGGGTGCTTATTTCTTGAGTGAACTTGCAGTTCTACTCAAGAGTAAGCAACTAAGCGAAATGAACCCATAGAACGCTGATTTGTCTTCTTTCTATGCATTCTGACACTCCAACAATATGTTTTGCTTCAATTTGGCTCATTTTACAAAGGTGCTTATTTCTGGAGTGAACATGCAGTTCTACTCAAGAGTAAGCAACTAAGCGAAATAAACCTATAGAACGCTTATTTGTCTGTTATCTTTGCATTCTGACACTCCACCAATATGTTTTGCTTCAATTTGGCTCATTTTACAAAAGTGCTTATTTCTGGAGTGAACATGCAGTTCTACTCTAGAGTAAGCAACTAAGCGAAATAAACCTATAGAACGCTTATTTGGCTTCTATCTAGGCATTCTGACACTCCACCAATATGTTTTGCTTCAATTTGGCTCATTTTAGAAAGTTGCTTATTTCTGGAGTGCCCATGCATTTCTACTCAAGAGTAAGCAAATAAGCTTTCTAAACGTATAGAACGCTTATTTGTCTTCTTTCTATGCATTCTGACACTCCAACAATGTGTTTTGCGTCAATTTGGCTCATTTTACAAGGGTGCTTATTTCTGGAGTGAACATGCAGTTCTACTCAAGAGTAAGCAACTAAGCGAAATAAACCTATAGAACGCTTATTTGGCTTCTATCTATGCATTCTGACACTCCACCAATATGTTTTGCTTCAATTTGGCTCATTTTACAAAAGTGCTTATTTCTGGAGTGAACATGCAGTTCCACTCAAGAGTAAGCAACTAAGCGAAATAAACCTATAGAACGCTTATTTGGCTGTTATCTATGCATTCTGACACTCCAACAATGTGTTTTGCTTCAGTTTGGCTCATTTTACAAGGGTGCTTATTTCTTGAGTGAACTTGCAGTTCTACTCAAGAGTAAGCAAATAAACGAAATGAACCCTTAGAACGCTTATTTGGCTTCTATCTATGCATTCTGACACTCCACCAATATGTTTTGCTTCAATTTGGCTCATTTTACATAAGTGCTTATTTCTGGAGTGAACATGCAGTTCCACTCAAGAGTAAGCAACTAAGCGAAATAAACGTATAGAACGCTTATTTGTCTTCTTTCTATGCATTCTGACACCCCAACAATGTGTTTTGCTCCAATTTGGCTCATTTTACAAGGGTGCTTATTTCTTGAGTGTACTTGCAGTTCTACTCAAGAGTAAGCAACTAAGCGGAATGAACCCATAGAACGCTTATTTGTCTTCTTTCTATGCATTCTGACACCCCAACAATGTGTTTTGCTTCAATTTGGCTCATTTTACAAGGGTGCTTATTTCTTGAGTGAACATGCAGTTCTACTCAAGAGTAAGCAACTAAGCAAAATAAACCTGTAGAACGCTTATTTGTCTTCTGTCTATGCATTCTGACACTCCAACAATGTGTTTTGCTTCAATTTGGCTCATTTTACAAAGCTGCTTATTTCTGGAGTGAACATGCAGTTCTACTCAAGAGTAAGCAACTAAGCGAAATAAACCTATGGAACGCTTATTTGTCTGTTATCTATGCATTCTGACACTCCAACAATGTGTTTTGCGTCAATTTGGCTCATTTTACAAGGGTGCTTATTTCTTGAGTGAACTTGCAGTTCTACTCAAGAGTAAGCAAATAAGCGAAATGAACCCATAGAACGCTTATTTGGCTTCTATCTATGCATTCTGACACTCCACCAATATGTTTTGCTTCAATTTGGCTCATTTTACAAAAGTGCTTATTTCTGGAGTGAACATGCAGTTACACTCAAGAGTAAGCAACTAAGCGAAATGAACCCATAGAACGCTTATTTGTCTTCTTTCTATGCATTCTGACACTCCAACAATATGTTTTGCTTCAATTTGGCTCATTTTACAAAGGTGCTTATTTCTGGAGTGAACATGCAGTTCTACTCAAGAGTAAGCAACTAAGCGAAATAAACCTATAGAACGCTTATTTGTCTGT
Source organism: Zootoca vivipara (assembly GCF_963506605.1). Lineage (NCBI taxonomy): Eukaryota > Metazoa > Chordata > Lepidosauria > Squamata > Lacertidae > Zootoca > Zootoca vivipara. Next base: position 9,033,624 of record NC_083293.1, on the reverse strand, counting down.
TATCTATGCATTCTGACACTCCAACAATGTGTTTTGCTTCAGTTTGGCTCATTTTACAAGGGTGCTTATTTCTTGAGTGAACATGCAGTTCTACTCTAGAGTAAGCAACTAAGCGAAATAAACCTATAGAACGCTTATTTGGCTTCTATCTAGGCATTCTGACACTCCACCAATATGTTTTGCTTCAATTTGGCTCATTTTAGAAAGTTGCTTATTTCTGGAGTGCCCATGTATTTCTACTCAAGAGTAAGCAAATAAGCTTTCTAAACGTATAGAACGCTTATTTGTCTTCTTTCTATGCATTCTGACACTCCAACAATGTGTTTTGCGTCAATTTGGCTCATTTTACAAGGGTGCTTATTTCTGGAGTGAACATGCAGTTCTACTCAAGAGTAAGCAACTAAGCGAAATAAACCTATAGAACGCTTATTTGTCTTCTTTCTATGCATTCTGACACTCCACCAATATGTTTTGCGTCAATTTGGCTCATTTTACAAGGGTGATTATTTCTGGAGTGAACATGCAGTTCTACTCAAGAGTAAGCAACTAAGCGAAATAAACCTATAGAACGCTTATTTGGCTTCTATCTATGCATTCTGACACTCCACCAATATGTTTTGCTTCAATTTGGCTCATTTTACAAAAGTGCTTATTTCTGGAGTGAACATGCAGTTCCACTCAAGAGTAAGCAACTAAGCGAAATGAACCCATAGAACGCTTATTTGTCTTCTTTCTATGCATTCTGACACTCCAACAATGTGTTTTGCGTCAATTTGGCTCATTTTACAAAGGTGCTTATTTCTTGAGTGCACATGCATTTCTACTCAAGAGTAAGCAAATAAGCTTTATAAACGTATAGAACGCTTATTTGTCTTCTTTCTAGGCATTCTGACACTCCACCAATATGTTTTGCTTCAATTTGGCTCATTTTAGAAAGTTGCTTATTTCTGGAGTGCCCATGCATTTCTACTCAAGAGTAAGCAAATAAGCTTTCTAAACGTATAGAACGCTTATTTGTCTTCTTTCTATGCATTCTGACACTCCACCAATATGTTTTGCGTCAATTTGGCTCATTTTACAAGGGTGATTATTTCTGGAGTGAACATGCAGTTCTACTCAAGAGTAAGCAACTAAGCGAAATAAACCTATAGAACGCTTATTTGGCTTCTATCTATGCATTCTGACACTCCACCAATATGTTTTGCTTCAATTTGGCTCATTTTACAAAAGTGCTTATTTCTGGAGTGAACATGCAGTTCCACTCAAGAGTAAGAAACTAAGCGAAATGAACCCATAGAACGCTTATTTGTCTTCTTTCTATGCATTCTGACACTCCAACAATATGTTTTGCTTCAATTTGGCTCATTTTACAAAGGTGCTTATTTCTGGAGTGAACATGCAGTTCTACTCAAGAGTAAGCAACTAAGCGAAATAAACCTATAGAACGCTTATTTGTCTGTTATCTTTGCATTCTGACACTCCACCAATATGTTTTGCTTCAATTTGGCTCATTTTACAAAAGTGCTTATTTCTGGAGTGAACATGCAGTTCTACTCAAGAGTAAGCAACTGAGCGAAATAAACCTATAGAACGCTTATTTGTCTGTTATCTATGCATTCTGACACTCCAACAATGTGTTTTGCTTCAGTTTGGCTCATTTTACAAGGGTGCTTATTCCTTGAGTGAACTTGCAGTTCTACTCAAGAGTAAGCAACTAAGCGAAATGAACCCATAGAACGCTTATTTGTCTTCTTTCTATGCATTCTGACACTCCAACAATATGTTTTGCTTCAATTTGGCTCATTTTACAAAGGTGCTTATTTATTGAGTGAACTTGCAGTTCTACTCAAGAGTAAGCAACTAAGCGAAATAAACCTATAGAACGCTTATTTGGCTTCTATCTATGCATTCTGACACTCCACCAATATGTTTTGCTTCAATTTGGCTCATTTTAGAAAGTTGCTTATTTCTGGAGTGCCCATGCATTTCTACTCAAGAGTAAGCAAATAAGCTTTCTAAACGTATAGAACGCTTATTTGTCTTCTTTCTATGCATTCTGACACTCCACCAATATGTTTTGCGTCAATTTGGCTCATTTTACAAGGGTGATTATTTCTGGAGTGAACATGCAGTTCTACTCAAGAGTAAGCAACTAAGCGAAATAAACCTATAGAACGCTTATTTGGCTTCTATCTATGCATTCTGACACTCCACCAATATGTTTTGCTTCAATTTGGCTCATTTTACAAAAGTGCTTATTTCTGGAGTGAACATGCAGTTCCACTCAAGAGTAAGCAACTAAGCGAAATGAACCCATAGAACGCTTATTTGTCTTCTTTCTATGCATTCTGACACTCCAACAATATGTTTTGCTTCAATTTGGCTCATTTTACAAAGGTGCTTATTTCTGGAGTGAACATGCAGTTCTACTCAAGAGTAAGCAACTAAGCGAAATAAACCTATAGAACGCTTATTTGTCTGTTATCTTTGCATTCTGACACTCCACCAATATGTTTTGCTTCAATTTGGCTCATTTTACAAAAGTGCTTATTTCTGGAGTGAACATGCAGTTCTACTCAAGAGTAAGCAACTGAGCGAAATAAACCTATAGAACGCTTATTTGTCTGTTATCTATGCATTCTGACACTCCAACAATGTGTTTTGCTTCAGTTTGGCTCATTTTACAAGGGTGCTTATTTCTTGAGTGAACTTGCAGTTCTACTCAAGAGTAAGCAACTAAGCGAAATGAACCCATAGAACGCTTATTTGTCTTCTTTCTATGCATTCTGACACTCCAACAATATGTTTTGCTTCAATTTGGCTCATTTTACAAAGGTGCTTATTTACTGAGTGAACTTGCAGTTCTACTCAAGAGTAAGCAACTAAGCGAAATAAACCTATAGAACGCTTATTTGGCTTCTATCTATGCATTCTGACACTCCACCAATATGTTTTGCTTCAATTTGGCTCATTTTAGAAAGTTGCTTATTTCTGGAGTGCCCATGCATTTCTACTCAAGAGTAAGCAAATAAGCTTTCTAAACCTATAGAAGGCTTATTTGTCTGTTATCTTTGCATTCTGACACTCCAACAATGTGTTTTGCGTCAATTTGGCTCATTTTACAAGGGTGCTTATTTCTGGAGTGAACATGCAGTTCTACTCAAGAGTAAGCAACTAAGCGGAATGAACCCATAGAACGCTTATTTGTCTTCTTTCTATGCATTCTGACACTCCAACAATGTGTTTTGCGTCAATTTGGCTCATTTTACAAAGGTGCTTATTTCTTGAGTGCACATGCATTTCTACTCAAGAGTAAGCAAATAAGCTTCATAAACGTATAGAACGCTTATTTGTCTTCTTTCTATGCATTCTGACACCCCAACAATGTGTTTTGCTTCAATTTGGCTCATTTTACAAGGGTGCTTATTTCTTGAGTGAACTTGCAGTTCTACTCAAGAGTAAGCAACTAAGCGGAATGAACCCATAGAACGCTTATTTGTCTTCTTTCTATGCATTCTGACACTCCAACAATGTGTTTTGCGTCAATTTGGCTCATTTTACAAAGGTGCTTATTTCTTGAGTGCACATGCATTTCTACTCAAGAGTAAGCAAATAAGCTTTATAAACGTATAGAACGCTTATTTGTCTTCTTTCTATGCATTCTGACACCCCAACAATGTGTTTTGCTTCAATTTGGCTCATTTTACAAGGGTGCTTATTTCTTGAGTGAACATGCAGTGCTACTCAAGAGTAAGCAAGTAAGCAAAATAAACCTGTAGAACGCTTATTTGTCTTCTGTCTATGCATTCTGACACTCCAACAATGTGTTTTGCTTCAATTTGGCTCATTTTACAAAGGTGCTTATTTCTGGAGTGAACATTCAGTTCTACTCAAGAGTAAGCAATTAAACGAAATAAACCTATAGAACGCTTATTTGTCTGTTATCTATGCATTCTGACACTCCAACAATGTGTTTTGCGTCAATTTGGCTCATTTTACAAAGGTGCTTATTTCCTGAGTGCACATGCATTTCTACTCAAGAGTAAGCAAATAAGCTTTATAAACGTATAGAACGCTTATTTGTCTTCTTTCTATGCATTCTGACACCCCAACAATGTGTTTTGCTTCAATTTGGCTCATTTTACAAGGGTGCTTATTTCTTGAGTGAACTTGCAGTTCTACTCAAGAGTAAGCAACTAAGCGGAATGAACCCATAGAACGCTTATTTGTCTTCTTTCTATGCATTCTGACACTCCAACAATGTGTTTTGCGTCAATTTGGCTCATTTTACAAAGGTGCTTATTTCTTGAGTGCACATGCATTTCTACTCAAGAGTAAGCAAATAAGCTTTATAAACGTATAGAACGCTTATTTGTCTTCTTTCTAGGCATTCTGACACTCCACCAATATGTTTTGCTTCAATTTGGCTCATTTTAGAAAGTTGCTTATTTCTGGAGTGCCCATGCATTTCTACTCAAGAGTAAGCAAATAAGCTTTCTAAACGTATAGAACGCTTATTTGTCTTCTTTCTATGCATTCTGACACTCCACCAATATGTTTTGCGTCAATTTGGCTCATTTTACAAGGGTGATTATTTCTGGAGTGAACATGCAGTTCTACTCAAGAGTAAGCAACTAAGCGAAATAAACCTATAGAACGCTTATTTGGCTTCTATCTATGCATTCTGACACTCCACCAATATGTTTTGCTTCAATTTGGCTCATTTTACAAAAGTGCTTATTTCTGGAGTGAACATGCAGTTCCACTCAAGAGTAAGAAACTAAGCGAAATGAACCCATAGAACGCTTATTTGTCTTCTTTCTATGCATTCTGACACTCCAACAATATGTTTTGCTTCAATTTGGCTCATTTTACAAAGGTGCTTATTTCTGGAGTGAACATGCAGTTCTACTCAAGAGTAAGCAACTAAGCGAAATAAACCTATAGAACGCTTATTTGTCTGTTATCTTTGCATTCTGACACTCCACCAATATGTTTTGCTTCAATTTGGCTCATTTTACAAAAGTGCTTATTTCTGGAGTGAACATGCAGTTCTACTCAAGAGTAAGCAACTGAGCGAAATAAACCTATAGAACGCTTATTTGTCTGTTATCTATGCATTCTGACACTCCAACAATGTGTTTTGCTTCAGTTTGGCTCATTTTACAAGGGTGCTTATTCCTTGAGTGAACTTGCAGTTCTACTCAAGAGTAAGCAACTAAGCGAAATGAACCCATAGAACGCTTATTTGTCTTCTTTCTATGCATTCTGACACTCCAACAATATGTTTTGCTTCAATTTGGCTCATTTTACAAAGGTGCTTATTTATTGAGTGAACTTGCAGTTCTACTCAAGAGTAAGCAACTAAGCGAAATAAACCTATAGAACGCTTATTTGGCTTCTATCTATGCATTCTGACACTCCACCAATATGTTTTGCTTCAATTTGGCTCATTTTAGAAAGTTGCTTATTTCTGGAGTGCCCATGCATTTCTACTCAAGAGTAAGCAAATAAGCTTTCTAAACGTATAGAACGCTTATTTGTCTTCTTTCTATGCATTCTGACACTCCACCAATATGTTTTGCGTCAATTTGGCTCATTTTACAAGGGTGATTATTTCTGGAGTGAACATGCAGTTCTACTCAAGAGTAAGCAACTAAGCGAAATAAACCTATAGAACGCTTATTTGGCTTCTATCTATGCATTCTGACACTCCACCAATATGTTTTGCTTCAATTTGGCTCATTTTACAAAAGTGCTTATTTCTGGAGTGAACATGCAGTTCCACTCAAGAGTAAGAAACTAAGCGAAATGAACCCATAGAACGCTTATTTGTCTTCTTTCTATGCATTCTGACACTCCAACAATATGTTTTGCTTCAATTTGGCTCATTTTACAAAGGTGCTTATTTCTGGAGTGAACATGCAGTTCTACTCAAGAGTAAGCAACTAAGCGAAATAAACCTATAGAACGCTTATTTGTCTGTTATCTTTGCATTCTGACACTCCACCAATATGTTTTGCTTCAATTTGGCTCATTTTACAAAAGTGCTTATTTCTGGAGTGAACATGCAGTTCTACTCAAGAGTAAGCAACTGAGCGAAATAAACCTATAGAACGCTTATTTGTCTGTTATCTATGCATTCTGACACTCCAACAATGTGTTTTGCTTCAGTTTGGCTCATTTTACAAGGGTGCTTATTCCTTGAGTGAACTTGCAGTTCTACTCAAGAGTAAGCAACTAAGCGAAATGAACCCATAGAACGCTTATTTGTCTTCTTTCTATGCATTCTGACACTCCAACAATATGTTTTGCTTCAATTTGGCTCATTTTACAAAGGTGCTTATTTATTGAGTGAACTTGCAGTTCTACTCAAGAGTAAGCAACTAAGCGAAATAAACCTATAGAACGCTTATTTGGCTTCTATCTATGCATTCTGACACTCCACCAATATGTTTTGCTTCAATTTGGCTCATTTTAGAAAGTTGCTTATTTCTGGAGTGCCCATGCATTTCTACTCAAGAGTAAGCAAATAAGCTTTCTAAACGTATAGAACGCTTATTTGTCTTCTTTCTATGCATTCTGACACTCCACCAATATGTTTTGCGTCAATTTGGCTCATTTTACAAGGGTGATTATTTCTGGAGTGAACATGCAGTTCTACTCAAGAGTAAGCAACTAAGCGAAATAAACCTATAGAACGCTTATTTGGCTTCTATCTATGCATTCTGACACTCCACCAATATGTTTTGCTTCAATTTGGCTCATTTTACAAAAGTGCTTATTTCTGGAGTGAACATGCAGTTCCACTCAAGAGTAAGAAACTAAGCGAAATGAACCCATAGAACGCTTATTTGTCTTCTTTCTATGCATTCTGACACTCCAACAATATGTTTTGCTTCAATTTGGCTCATTTTACAAAGGTGCTTATTTCTGGAGTGAACATGCAGTTCTACTCAAGAGTAAGCAACTAAGCGAAATAAACCTATAGAACGCTTATTTGTCTGTTATCTTTGCATTCTGACACTCCACCAATATGTTTTGCTTCAATTTGGCTCATTTTACAAAAGTGCTTATTTCTGGAGTGAACATGCAGTTCTACTCAAGAGTAAGCAACTGAGCGAAATAAACCTATAGAACGCTTATTTGTCTGTTATCTATGCATTCTGACACTCCAACAATGTGTTTTGCTTCAGTTTGGCTCATTTTACAAGGGTGCTTATTTCTTGAGTGAACTTGCAGTTCTACTCAAGAGTAAGCAACTAAGCGAAATGAACCCATAGAACGCTTATTTGTCTTCTTTCTATGCATTCTGACACTCCAACAATATGTTTTGCTTCAATTTGGCTCATTTTACAAAGGTGCTTATTTATTGAGTGAACTTGCAGTTCTACTCAAGAGTAAGCAACTAAGCGAAATAAACCTATAGAACGCTTATTTGGCTTCTATCTATGCATTCTGACACTCCACCAATATGTTTTGCTTCAATTTGGCTCATTTTAGAAAGTTGCTTATTTCTGGAGTGCCCATGCATTTCTACTCAAGAGTAAGCAAATAAGCTTTCTAAACGTATAGAACGCTTATTTGTCTTCTTTCTATGCATTCTGACACTCCAACAATGTGTTTTGCGTCAATTTGGCTCATTTTACAAGGGTGCTTATTTCTGGAGTGAACATGCAGTACTACTCAAGAATAAGCAACTAAGCGAAATAAACCTATAGAACGCTTATTTGGCTTCTATCTATGCATTCTGACACTCCACCAATATGTTTTGCTTCAATTTGGCTCATTTTACAAAAGTGCTTATTTCTGGATTGAACATGCAGTTCCACTCAAGAGTAAGCAACTAAGCGAAATAAACCTATAGAACGCTTATTTGTCTGTTATCTATGCATTCTGACACCCCAACAATGTGTTTTGCTTCAATTTGGCTCATTTTACAAGGGTGCTTATTTCTTGAGTGAACTTGCAGTTCTACTCAAGAGTAAGCAACTAAGCGGAATGAACCCATAGAACGCTTATTTGTCTTCTTTCTATGCATTCTGACACTCCAACAATGTGTTTTGCGTCAATTTGGCTCATTTTACAAAGGTGCTTATTTCTTGAGTGCACATGCATTTCTACTCAAGAGTAAGCAAATAAGCTTTATAAACGTATAGAACGCTTATTTGTCTTCTTTCTATGCATTCTGACACCCCAACAATGTGTTTTGCTTCAATTTGGCTCATTTTACAAGGGTGCTTATTTCTTGAGTGAACATGCAGTGCTACTCAAGAGTAAGCAAGTAAGCAAAATAAACCTGTAGAACGCTTATTTGTCTTCTGTCTATGCATTCTGACACTCCAACAATGTGTTTTGCTTCAATTTGGCTCATTTTACAAAGGTGCTTATTTCTGGAGTGAACATTCAGTTCTACTCAAGAGTAAGCAATTAAACGAAATAAACCTATAGAACGCTTATTTGTCTGTTATCTATGCATTCTGACACTCCAACAATGTGTTTTGCGTCAATTTGGCTCATTTTACAAAGGTGCTTATTTCCTGAGTGCACATGCATTTCTACTCAAGAGTAAGCAAATAAGCTTTATAAACGTATAGAACGCTTATTTGTCTTCTTTCTATGCATTCTGACACCCCAACAATGTGTTTTGCGTCAATTTGGCTCATTTTACAAAGGTGCTTATTTCTTGAGTGCACATGCATTTCTACTCAAGAGTAAGCAAATAAGCTTTATAAATGTATAGAACGCTTATTTGTCTTCTTTCTATGCATTCTGACACTCCACCAATATGTTTTGCGTCAATTTGGCTCATTTTACAAGGGTGCTTATTTCTGGAGTGAACATGCAGTTCTACTCAAGAGTAAGCAACTAAGGGAAATAAACCTATAGAACGCTTATTTGGCTTCTATCTATGCATTCTGACACTCCACCAATATGTTTTGCTTCAATTTGGCTCATTTTACAAAAGTGCTTATTTCTGGAGTGAACATGCAGTTCCACTCAAGAGTAAGAAACTAAGCGAAATGAACCCATAGAACGCTTATTTGTCTTATTTCTATGCATTCTGACACTCCAACAATATGTTTCGCTTCAATTTGGCTCATTTTACAAAGGTGCTTATTTCTGGAGTGAACATGCAGTTCTACTCAAGAGTAAGCAACTAAGCGAAATAAACCTATAGAACGCTTATTTGTCTGTTATCTTTGCATTCTGACACTCCACCAATATGTTTTGCTTCAATTTGGCTCATTTTACAAAAGTGCTTATTTCTGGAGTGAACATGCAGTTCTACTCAAGAGTAAGCAACTGAGCGAAATAAACCTATAGAACGCTTATTTGTCTTCTTTCTATGCATTCTGACACTCCAACAATATGTTTTGCTTCAATTTGGCTCATTTTACAAAGGTGCTTATTTATTGAGTGAACATGCAGTTCTACTCAAGAGTAAGCAACTAAGCGAAATAAACCTATAGAACGCTTATTTGGCTTCTATCTATGCATTCTGACACTCCACCAATATGTTTTGCTTCAATTTGGCTCATTTTACAAAAGTGCTTATTTCTGGAGTGAACATGCAGTTCCACTCAAGAGTAAGAAACTAAGCGAAATGAACCCATAGAACGCTTATTTGTCTTCTTTCTATGCATTCTGACACTCCAACAATATGTTTTGCTTCAATTTGGCTCATTTTACAAGGGTGCTTATTTCTTGAGTGAACTTGCAGTTCTACTCAAGAGTAAGCAACTAAGCGAAATGAACCCATAGAACGCTTATTTGTCTTCTTTCTATGCATTCTGACACTCCAACAATGTGTTTTGCGTCAATTTGGCTCATTTTACAAGGGTGCTTATTTCTTGAGTGAACTTGCAGTTCTACTCAAGAGTAAGCAACTAAGCGGAATGAACCCATAGAACGCTTATTTGTCTTCTTTCTATGCATTCTGACACTCCAACAATGTGTTTTGCGTCAATTTGGCTCATATTACAAAGGTGCTTATTTCTTGAGTGCACATGCATTTCTACTCAAGAGTAAACAAATAAGCTTTATAAACGTATAGAACGCTTATTTGTCTTCTTTCTATGCATTCTGACACCCCAACAATGTGTTTTGCTTCAATTTGGCTCATTTTACAAGGGTGCTTATTTCTTGAGTGAACTTGCAGTTCTACTCAAGAGTAAGCAAGTAAGCAAAATAAACCTGTAGAACGCTTATTTGTCTTCTGTCTATGCATTCTGACACTCCAACAATGTGTTTTGCTTCAATTTGGCTCATTTTACAAAGGTGCTTATTTCTGGAGTGAACATTCAGTTCTACTCAAGAGTAAGCAATTAAACGAAATAAACCTATAGAACGCTTATTTGTCTGTTATCTATGCATTCTGACACTCCAACAATGTGTTTTGCGTCAATTTGGCTCATTTTACAAAGGTGCTTATTTCCTGAGTGCACATGCATTTCTACTCAAGAGTAAGCAAATAAGCTTCATAAACGTATAGAACGCTTATTTGTCTTCTTTCTATGCATTCTGACACCCCAACAATGTGTTTTGCTTCAATTTGGCTCATTTTACAAGGGTGCTTATTTCTTGAGTGAACTTGCAGTTCTACTCAAGAGTAAGCAACTAAGCGGAATGAACCCATAGAACGCTTATTTGTCTTCTTTCTATGCATTCTGACACTCCAACAATGTGTTTTGCGTCAATTTGGCTCATTTTACAAAGGTGCTTATTTCTTGAGTGCACATGCATTTCTACTCAAGAGTAAGCAAATAAGCTTTATAAACGTATAGAACGCTTATTTGTCTTCTTTCTAGGCATTCTGACACTCCACCAATATGTTTTGCTTCAATTTGGCTCATTTTAGAAAGTTGCTTATTTCTGGAGTGCCCATGCATTTCTACTCAAGAGTAAGCAAATAAGCTTTCTAAACGTATAGAACGCTTATTTGTCTTCTTTCTATGCATTCTGACACTCCACCAATATGTTTTGCGTCAATTTGGCTCATTTTACAAGGGTGATTATTTCTGGAGTGAACATGCAGTTCTACTCAAGAGTAAGCAACTAAGCGAAATAAACCTATAGAACGCTTATTTGGCTTCTATCTATGCATTCTGACACTCCACCAATATGTTTTGCTTCAATTTGGCTCATTTTACAAAAGTGCTTATTTCTGGATTGAACATGCAGTTCCACTCAAGAGTAAGCAACTAAGCGAAATAAACCTATAGAACGCTTATTTGGCTGTTATCTATGCATTCTGACACTCCAACAATGTGTTTTGCTTCAGTTTGGCTCATTTTACAAGGGTGCTTATTTCTTGAGTGAACTTGCAGTTCTACTCAAGAGTAAGCAAATAAGCGAAATGAACCCATAGAACGCTTATTTGGCTTCTATCTATGCATTCTCACACTCCACCAATATGTTTTGCTTCAATTTGGCTCATTTTACAAAAGTGCTTATTTCTGGAGTGAACATGCAGTTCCACTCAAGAGTAAGCAACTAAGCGAAATAAACCTATAGAACGCTTATTTGTCTTCTTTCTATGCATTCTGACACTCCAACAATGTGTTTTGCGTCAATTTGGCTCATTTTACAAAGGTGCTTATTTCTTGAGTGCACATGCATTTCTACTCAAGAGTAAGCAAATAAGCTTCATAAACGTATAGAATGCTTATTTGTCTTCTTTCTATGCATTCTGACACCCCAACAATGTGTTTTGCTTCAATTTGGCTCATTTTACAAGGGTGCTTATTTCTTGAGTGAACTTGCAGTTCTACTCAAGAGTAAGCAACTAAGCGGAATGAACCCATAGAACGCTTATTTGTCTTCTTTCTATGCATTCTGACACTCCAACAATGTGTTTTGCGTCAATTTGGCTCATTTTACAAAGGTGCTTATTTCTTGAGTGCACATGCATTTCTACTCAAGAGTAAGCAAATAAGCTTTATAAACGTATAGAACGCTTATTTGTCTTCTTTCTATGCATTCTGACACCCCAACAATGTGTTTTGCTTCAATTTGGCTCATTTTACAAGGGTGCTTATTTCTTGAGTGAACATGCAGTGCTACTCAAGAGTAAGCAAGTAAGCAAAATAAACCTGTAGAACGCTTATTTGTCTTCTGTCTATGCATTCTGACACTCCAACAATGTGTTTTGCTTCAATTTGGCTCATTTTACAAAGGTGCTTATTTCTGGAGTGAACATTCAGTTCTACTCAAGAGTAAGCAATTAAACGAAATAAACCTATAGAACGCTTATTTGTCTGTTATCTATGCATTCTGACACTCCAACAATGTGTTTTGCGTCAATTTGGCTCATTTTACAAAGGTGCTTATTTCCTGAGTGCACATGCATTTCTACTCAAGTGTAAGCAAATAAGCTTTATAAACGTATAGAACGCTTATTTGTCTTCTTTCTATGCATTCTGACACCCCAACAATGTGTTTTGCGTCAATTTGGCTCATTTTACAAAGGTGCTTATTTCTTGAGTGCACATGCATTTCTACTCAAGAGTAAGCAAATAAGCTTTATAAATGTATAGAACGCTTATTTGTCTTCTTTCTATGCATTCTGACACTCCACCAATATGTTTTGCGTCAATTTGGCTCATTTTACAAGGGTGCTTATTTCTGGAGTGAACATGCAGTTCTACTCAAGAGTAAGCAACTAAGGGAAATAAACCTATAGAACGCTTATTTGGCTTCTATCTATGCATTCTGACACTCCACCAATATGTTTTGCTTCAATTTGGCTCATTTTACAAAAGTGCTTATTTCTGGAGTGAACATGCAGTTCCACTCAAGAGTAAGAAACTAAGCGAAATGAACCCATAGAACGCTTATTTGTCTTCTTTCTATGCATTCTGACACTCCAACAATATGTTTCACTTCAATTTGGCTCATTTTACAAAGGTGCTTATTTCTGGAGTGAACATGCAGTTCTACTCAAGAGTAAGCAACTAAGCGAAATAAACCTATAGAACGCTTATTTGTCTGTTATCTTTGCATTCTGACACTCCACCAATATGTTTTGCTTCAATTTGGCTCATTTTACAAAAGTGCTTATTTCTGGAGTGAACATGCAGTTCTACTCAAGAGTAAGCAACTGAGCGAAATAAACCTATAGAACGCTTATTTGTATTCTTTCTATGCATTCTGACACTCCAACAATATGTTTTGCTTCAATTTGGCTCATTTTACAAAGGTGCTTATTTATTGAGTGAACATGCAGTTCTACTCAAGAGTAAGCAACTAAGCGAAATAAACCTATAGAACGCTTATTTGGCTTCTATCTATGCATTCTGACACTCCACCAATATGTTTTGCTTCAATTTGGCTCATTTTACAAAAGTGCTTATTTCTGGAGTGAACATGCAGTTCCACTCAAGAGTAAGAAACTAAGCGAAATGAACCCATAGAACGCTTATTTGTCTTCTTTCTATGCATTCTGACACTCCAACAATATGTTTTGCTTCAATTTGGCTCATTTTACAAAGGTGCTTATTTCTGGAGTGAACATGCAGTTCTACTCAAGAGTAAGTAACTATGCGAAATAAACCTATAGAACGCTTATTTGTCTGTTATCTTTGCATTCTGACACTCCACCAATATGTTTTGCTTCAATTTGGCTCATTTTACAAAAGTGCTTATTTCTTGAGTGAACTTGCAGTTCTACTCAAGAGTAAGCAACTAAGCGAAATGAACCCATAGAACGCTTATTTGTCTTCTTTCTATGCATTCTGACACTCCAACAATATGTTTTGCTTCAATTTGGCTCATTTTACAAAGGTGCTTATTTATTGAGTGAACTTGCAGTTCTACTCAAGAGTAAGCAACTAAGCGAAATAAACCTATAGAACGCTTATTTGGCTTCTATCTATGCATTCTGACACTCCACCAATATGTTTTGCTTCAATTTGGCTCATTTTAGAAAGTTGCTTATTTCTGGAGTGCCCATGCATTTCTACTCAAGAGTAAGCAAATAAGCTTTCTAAACGTATAGAACGCTTATTTGTCTTCTTTCTATGCATTCTGACACTCCAACAATGTGTTTTGCGTCAATTTGGCTCATTTTACAAGGGTGCTTATTTCTGGAGTGAACATGCAGTACTACTCAAGAGTAAGCAACTAAGCGAAATAAACCTATAGAACGCTTATTTGGCTTCTATCTATGCATTCTGACACTCCACCAATATGTTTTGCTTCAATTTGGCTCATTTTACAAAAGTGCTTATTTCTGGAGTGAACATGCAGTTCCACTCAAGAGTAAGAAACTAAGCGAAATGAACCCATAGAACGCTTATTTGTCTTCTTTCTATGCATTCTGACACTCCAACAATATGTTTCACTTCAATTTGGCTCATTTTACAAAGGTGCTTATTTCTGGAGTGAACATGCAGTTCTACTCAAGAGTAAGCAACTAAGCGAAATAAACCTATAGAACGCTTATTTGTCTGTTATCTTTGCATTCTGACACTCCACCAATATGTTTTGCTTCAATTTGGCTCATTTTACAAAAGTGCTTATTTCTGGAGTGAACATGCAGTTCTACTCAAGAGTAAGCAACTGAGCGAAATAAACCTATAGAACGCTTATTTGTCTTCTTTCTATGCATTCTGACACTCCAACAATATGTTTTGCTTCAATTTGGCTCATTTTACAAAGGTGCTTATTTATTGAGTGAACATGCAGTTCTACTCAAGAGTAAGCAACTAAGCGAAATAAACCTATAGAACGCTTATTTGGCTTCTATCTATGCATTCTGACACTCCACCAATATGTTTTGCTTCAATTTGGCTCATTTTACAAAAGTGCTTATTTCTGGAGTGAACATGCAGTTCCACTCAAGAGTAAGAAACTAAGCGAAATGAACCCATAGAACGCTTATTTGTCTTCTTTCTATGCATTCTGACACTCCAACAATATGTTTTGCTTCAATTTGGCTCATTTTACAAAGGTGCTTATTTCTGGAGTGAACATGCAGTTCTACTCAAGAGTAAGTAACTATGCGAAATAAACCTATAGAACGCTTATTTGTCTGTTATCTTTGCATTCTGACACTCCACCAATATGTTTTGCTTCAATTTGGCTCATTTTACAAAAGTGCTTATTTCTTGAGTGAACTTGCAGTTCTACTCAAGAGTAAGCAACTAAGCGAAATGAACCCATAGAACGCTTATTTGTCTTCTTTCTATGCATTCTGACACTCCAACAATATGTTTTGCTTCAATTTGGCTCATTTTACAAAGGTGCTTATTTATTGAGTGAACTTGCAGTTCTACTCAAGAGTAAGCAACTAAGCGAAATAAACCTATAGAACGCTTATTTGGCTTCTATCTATGCATTCTGACACTCCACCAATATGTTTTGCTTCAATTTGGCTCATTTTAGAAAGTTGCTTATTTCTGGAGTGCCCATGCATTTCTACTCAAGAGTAAGCAAATAAGCTTTCTAAACGTATAGAACGCTTATTTGTCTTCTTTCTATGCATTCTGACACTCCAACAATGTGTTTTGCGTCAATTTGGCTCATTTTACAAGGGTGCTTATTTCTGGAGTGAACATGCAGTACTACTCAAGAGTAAGCAACTAAGCGAAATAAACCTATAGAACGCTTATTTGGCTTCTATCTATGCATTCTGACACTCCACCAATATGTTTTGCTTCAATTTGGCTCATTTTACAAAAGTGCTTATTTCTGGATTGAACATGCAGTTCCACTCAAGAGTAAGCAACTAAGCGAAATAAACCTATAGAACGCTTATTTGGCTGTTATCTATGCATTCTGACACTCCAACAATGTGTTTTGCTTCAGTTTGGCTCATTTTACAAGGGTGCTTATTTCTTGAGTGAACTTGCAGTTCTACTCAAGAGTAAGCAAATAAGCGACATGAACCCATAGAATAAGCAAATTCTATGTTTTGCGTCAATTTGGCTCATTTTACAAGGGTGCTTATTTCTGGAGTGAACATGCAGTGCTACTCAAGAGTAAGCAAGTAAGCAAAATAAACCTGTAGAACGCTTATTTGTCTTCTGTCTATGCATTTGCAGTTCTACTCAAGAGTAAGCAACTAAGCGGAATGAACCCATAGAACGCTTATTTGTCTTCTTTCTATGCATTCTGACACTCCAACAATGTGTTTTGCGTCAATTTGGCTCATTTTACAAAGGTGCTTATTTCTTGAGTGCACATGCATTTCTACTCAAGAGTAAGCAAATAAGCTTTATAAACGTATAGAACGCTTATTTGTCTTCTTTCTAGGCATTCTGACACTCCACCAATATGTTTTGCTTCAATTTGGCTCATTTTAGAAAGTTGCTTATTTCTGGAGTGCCCATGCATTTCTACTCAAGAGTAAGCAAATAAGCTTTCTAAACGTATAGAACGCTTATTTGTCTTCTTTCTATGCATTCTGACACTCCACCAATATGTTTTGCTTCAATTTGGCTCATTTTACAAAAGTGCTTATTTCTGGATTGAACATGCAGTTCCACTCAAGAGTAAGCAACTAAGCGAAATAAACCTATAGAACGCTTATTTGGCTGTTATCTATGCATTCTGACACTCCACCAATATGTTTTGCTTCAATTTGGCTCATTTTACAAAGGTGCTTATTTCTTGAGTGCACATGCATTGCTACTCAAGAGTAAGCAAATAAGCTTCATAAACGTATAGAACGCTTATTTGTCTTCTTTCTATGCATTCTGACACCCCAACAATGTGTTTTGCTTCAATTTGGCTCATTTTACAAGGGTGCTTATTTCTTGAGTGAACTTGCAGTTCTACTCAAGAGTAAGCAACTAAGCGGAATGAACCCATAGAACGCTTATTTGTCTTCTGTCTATGCATTCTGACACTCCAACAATGTGTTTTGCTTCAATTTGGCTCATTTTACAAAGGTGCTTATTTCTGGAGTGCACATGCATTTCTACTCAAGAGTAAGCAAATAAGCTTTATAAACGTATAGAACGCTTATTTGTCTTCTTTCTATGCATTCTGACACCCCAACAATGTGTTTTGCTTCAATTTGGCTCATTTTACAAGGGTGCTTATTTCTTGAGTGAACATGCAGTGCTACTCAAGAGTAAGCAAGTAAGCAAAATAAACCTGTAGAACGCTTATTTGTCTTCTGTCTATGCATTCTGACACTCCAACAATGTGTTTTGCTTCAATTTGGCTCATTTTACAAAGGTGCTTATTTCTGGAGTGAACATTCAGTTCTACTCAAGAGTAAGCAATTAAACGAAATAAACCTATAGAACGCTTATTTGTCTGTTATCTATGCATTCTGACACTCCAACAATGTGTTTTGCGTCAATTTGGCTCATTTTACAAAGGTGCTTATTTCCTGAGTGCACATGCATTTCTACTCAAGAGTAAGCAAATAAGCTTTATAAACGTATAGAACGCTTATTTGTCTTCTTTCTATGCATTCTGACACCCCAACAATGTGTTTTGCTTCAATTTGGCTCATTTTACAAGGGTGCTTATTTCTTGAGTGAACTTGCAGTTCTACTCAAGAGTAAGCAACTAAGCGGAATGAACCCATAGAACGCTTATTTGTCTTCTTTCTATGCATTCTGACACTCCAACAATGTGTTTTGCGTCAATTTGGCTCATTTTACAAAGGTGCTTATTTCTTGAGTGCACATGCATTTCTACTCAAGAGTAAGCAAATAAGCTTTATAAACGTATAGAACGCTTATTTGTCTTCTTTCTAGGCATTCTGACACTCCACCAATATGTTTTGCTTCAATTTGGCTCATTTTAGAAAGTTGCTTATTTCTTGAGTGCCCATGCATTTCTACTCAAGAGTAAGCAAATAAGCTTTCTAAACGTATAGAACGCTTATTTGTCTTCTTTCTATGCATTCTGACACTCCACCAATATGTTTTGCGTCAATTTGGCTCATTTTACAAGGGTGCTTATTTCTGGAGTGAACATGCAGTTCTACTCAAGAGTAAGCAACTAAGGGAAATAAACCTATAGAACGCTTATTTGGCTTCTATCTATGCATTCTGACACTCCACCAATATGTTTTGCTTCAATTTGGCTCATTTTACAAAAGTGCTTTTTTCTGGAGTGAACATGCAGTTCCACTCAAGAGTAAGAAACTAAGCGAAATGAACCCATAGAACGCTTATTTGTCTTCTTTCTATGCATTCTGACACTCCAACAATATGTTTCGCTTCAATTTGGCTCATTTTACAAAGGTGCTTATTTCTGGAGTGAACATGCAGTTCTACTCAAGAGTAAGCAACTAAGCGAAATAAACCTATAGAACGCTTATTTGTCTGTTATCTTTGCATTCTGACACTCCACCAATATGTTTTGCTTCAATTTGGCTCATTTTACAAAAGTGCTTATTTCTGGAGTGAACATGCAGTTCTACTCAAGAGTAAGCAACTGAGCGAAATAAACCTATAGAACGCTTATTTGTCTTCTTTCTATGCATTCTGACACTCCAACAATATGTTTTGCTTCAATTTGGCTCATTTTACAAAGGTGCTTATTTATTGAGTGAACTTGAAGTTCTACTCAAGAGTAAGCAACTAAGCGAAATAAACCTATAGAACGCTTATTTGGCTTCTATCTATGCATTCTGACACTCCACCAATATGTTTTGCTTCAATTTGGCTCATTTTAGAAAGTTGCTTATTTCTGGAGTGCCCATGCATTTCTACTCAAGAGTAAGCAAATAAGCTTTCTAAACGTATAGAACGCTTATTTGTCTTCTTTCTATGCATTCTGACACTCCAACAATGTGTTTTGCGTCAATTTGGCTCATTTTACAAGGGTGCTTATTTCTGGAGTGAACATGCAGTACTACTCAAGAGTAAGCAACTAAGCGAAATAAACCTATAGAACGCTTATTTGGCTTCTATCTATGCATTCTGACACTCCACCAATATGTTTTGCTTCAATTTGGCTCATTTTACAAAAGTGCTTATTTCTGGATTGAACATGCAGTTCCACTCAAGAGTAAGCAACTAAGCGAAATAAACCTATAGAACGCTTATTTGGCTGTTATCTATGCATTCTGACACTCCAACAATGTGTTTTGCTTCAGTTTGGCTCATTTTACAAGGGTGCTTATTTCTTGAGTGAACTTGCAGTTCTACTCAAGAGTAAGCAAATAAGCGAAATGAACCCATAGAACGCTTATTTGGCTTCTATCTATGCATTCTGACACTCCACCAAAATGTTTTGCTTCAATTTGGCTCATTTTACAAAAGTGCTTATTTCTGGAGTGAACATGCAGTTCCACTCAAGAGTAAGCAACTAAGCGAAATAAACCTATAGAACGCTTATTTGTCTGTTATCTATGCATTCTGACACTCCAACAATGTGTTTTGCGTCAATTTGGCTCATTTTACAAAGGTGCTTATTTCTTGAGTGCACATGCATTTCTACTCAAGAGTAAGCAAATAAGCTTCATAAACGTATAGAACGCTTATTTGTCTTCTTTCTATGCATTCTGACACCCCAACAATGTGTTTTGCTTCAATTTGGCTCATTTTACAAGGGTGCTTATTTCTTGAGTGAACTTGCAGTTCTACTCAAGAGTAAGCAACTAAGCGGAATGAACCCATAGAACGCTTATTTGTCTTCTTTCTATGCATTCTGACACTCCAAAAATGTGTTTTGCGTCAATTTGGCTCATTTTACAAAGGTGCTTATTTCTTGAGTGCACATGCATTTCTACTCAAGAGTAAGCAAATAAGCTTTATAAACGTATAGAACGCTTATTTGTCTTCTTTCTATGCATTCTGACACCCCAACAATGTGTTTTGCTTCAATTTGGCTCATTTTACAAGGGTGCTTATTTCTTGAGTGAACTTGGAGTTCTACTCAAGAGTAAGCAAATAAACGAAATGAACCCTTAGAACGCTTAGAACTCCACCAATATGTTTTGCTTCAATTTGGCTCATTTTAGAAAGTTGCTTATTTCTGGAGTGCCCATGCATTTCTACTCAAGAGTAAGCAAATAAGCTTTCTAAACGTATAGAACGCTTATTTGTCTTCTTTCTATGCATTCTGACACTCCAACAATGTGTTTTGCGTCAATTTGGCTCATTTTACAAGGGTGCTTATTTCTGGAGTGAACATGCAGTTCTACTCAAGAGTAAGCAACTAAGCGAAATAAACCTATAGAACGCTTATTTGGCTTCTATCTATGCATTCTGACACTCCACCAATATGTTTTGCTTCAATTTGGCTCATTTTACAAAAGTGCTTATTTCTGGAGTGAACATGCAGTTCCACTCAAGAGTAAGCAACTAAGCGAAATAAACCTATAGAACGCTTATTTGGCTGTTATCTATGCATTCTGACACTCCAACAATGTGTTTTGCTTCAGTTTGGCTCATTTTACAAGGGTGCTTATTTCTTGAGTGAACTTGCAGTTCTACTCAAGAGTAAGCAAATAAACGAAATGAACCCATAGAACGCTTATTTGGCTTCTATCTATGCATTCTGACACTCCACCAATATGTTTTGCTTCAATTTGGCTCATTTTACATAAGTGCTTATTTCTGGAGTGAACATGCAGTTCCACTCAAGAGTAAGCAACTAAGCGAAATAAACGTATAGAACGCTTATTTGTCTTCTTTCTATGCATTCTGACACCCCAACAATGTGTTTTGCTCCAATTTGGCTCATTTTACAAGGGTGCTTATTTCTTGAGTGTACTTGCAGTTCTACTCAAGAGTAAGCAACTAAGCGGAATGAACCCATAGAACGCTTATTTGTCTTCTTTCTATGCATTCTGACACTCCAACAATGTGTTT